>NC_137921.1:34139770-34152270 GCF_963457725.1 Sprattus sprattus | reverse complement strand
GCCATTTGTGAGCATAATCGCTTTGCTGCTAGGGCTGAACGATTTGGGAAAATAATCTAATTGCGATTTTTCCCCAAAATATTGCGATTGCGATTCGATATGCGATTTTTTTTCATTTTATCCGCTTTTTTTCCCAACAAAAAGTACTGAATGATTTAAATATGACCAACACAATATTAGATACATTTAGTGTGAAATATTCTTTCCCACATTTACATTTGTATTTAAATGCTCATTACAGAAACAAATCGGTGGCTTTGCCACTGTGCATTTAAGTAAGTATAAGAATAAACACAAGGCATGCACTTTTTAAAATGGCCTTATGCAGTGATTGTACTTCAGGGTTAGGGTTAGGATAAGCAGTTTTACCTTAAAATAACAGCTTTGAAAAAATTGGGGCTCAACAATGACTTAATATGGAGAATCGCCTCTGTGCCATTGCCATACCAGGGTCTGTAGGCAAATGACTGCGTTATGTAGGTGTGCCTGAAGCCGCCCGGTTTTTACTGTCTGCCGAACTAGTAAGTAGCTGTTTTGCTGTCTTGTGTTGCACTTGCTTGATGTTTGACCTTGTTAGGACAGTTGTTGACTAACTAGTTGGTCATAGTGTCAAAGTAAGCACATTTCAAGAGATTCAAGCCACTAGCATCTCGTAAACGATTAGCAATTGATCTGTTATACTGCTTTAAATCACTGTGTGCACAATTTTCCATCTTAAAAAAAAAGTACGTTGTAATCGCGGACGTTGCGGTTAGAAAATCGCGTTTTACCATATCGCGATTTAATCGCAAATGCGATTAATCGTTCAGCCCTATTTGCTGCCCATTGTTTTCCTTGCTGATGAGCTTGAGGACACTCACACACGTATGCAAACAAGCACATGCATGTAAAAACATGCAGCCCACACATCCCAAAAAACACACGCATGTACTCTCCAAAACACAGATATACACAAATGTATACACCCACTCGGACATCCTGGAATCCTTATCCTGGTACATTTAAGTCCAGCATTGCGTGAGGATGTGTTTGATCATGTGGGAGTGTTTTGCCTGTGTTGGATTTGTGTCAAATACAGCCGCGGAAAAAATTAAGAGACCACTTCAAAATTATCAGTTTCTCTGGTTTTACTATTTATTGGTATGTGTTAAAGTAAAATGTACATTTTTGTTTTATTCTATAACCTACTGGCAACATTCCTACCAAATTTCAAATAAAAATATTGTCATTTAGATAATTTATTTGCAGAAAAATGACAATTGGTCAAAATAGCAAAAAAGATGCAGTGTCTTCAGATCTCGAATAATGCAAAGAAAACAAGCTCATATTCATTTTTAAACTACACAATACTAATGCTTTAACTTAGGAAGAGTTCAGAAATCAATATTTGGTGGAATAACCTTGATTTAAAATTACAACTTTCATGTGTCTTGGCATGCTCTCCACCAGTCTTTCACATTGCCGTCGGGTGACTTTATGCTACTCCTGGCGCAAGAATTCAAGCAGCTCGGCTTCTTTTCATGGCTTGTGACCATCCATCTTCCTCTTGATCACATTTCAGATTTTTTTATGGGATTCAGGTCTCGAAATTGGGCTGGCAATGACAGGGTCCTGATCTGGTGGTACTCCATCCACACCTTTACTGGCCTGGCTGTGTGGCATGGAGCATTGCCCTGCTGGAAAAAACACTTCTCAGAGTTGGGGAACATTGTCAGAGCAAAAGGAAGCAAGTTTTTCTTCCGGGACAACGTTGTACTTTGCCTGGCTGAGGTTTGTAAAAGACCATAAGGATTGAACCAAAGCTGACTGGAGGTCCCTAAGTTCGTCTTCTCTGATGAGTCCAATTTCACAGTAGGTGCAAGACTCTGTGGCTTGTAGGCCTCTCCAGGTCTCAGTCTAACCATCAGATGACCATGTGTTGGGCAAAGCTGAAAATTGGACTCATCAGAGAAGACGAACTTAGGGACATCCAGTCCGCTTTGCTTCAATCCTTATGGTCTTTTACAAACCTCAGCCAGGCAAAGTACAACGTTGTCCCGGAAGAAAAACTTGCTTCCTTTTGCTCTGACAATGTTCCCCAACTCTGAGAAGTGTTTTTTTCCAGCAGGGCAATGCTCAATGCCACACAGCCAGGCCAGTAAAGGTGTGGATGGAGTACCACCAGATCAGGACCCTGTCATGGCCAGCCCAATTTCGAGACCTGAATCCCATAAAAAACCTCTGAAATGTGATCAAGAGGAAGATGGATGGTCACAAGCCATGAAAAGAAGCCGAGCTGCTTGAATTCTTGCGCCAGGAGTAGCATAAAGTCACCCAAAGGCAATGTGAAAGACTGGTGGAGAGCATGCCAAGACACATGAAAGTTGTGATTTTAAATCAAGGTTATTCCACCAAATATTGATTTCTGAACTCTTCCTAAGTTAAAGCATTAGTATTGTGTAGTTTAAAAATGAATATGAGCTTGTTTTCTTTGCATTATTCGAGATCTGAAGACACTGCATCTTTTTTGCTATTTTGACCAATTGTCATTTTTCTGCAAATAAATGATCTAAATGACAATATTTTTATTTGAAATTTGGTAGGAATGTTGCCAGTAGGTTATAGAATAAAACAAAAATGTACATTTTACTTTAACACATACCAATAAATAGTAAAACCAGATAAACTGATAATTTTGAAGTGGTCTCTTAATTTTTTCCGCGGCTGTATATAAATACTGGGGGGCACTGTGCCGCAACCAGTAGCCCCGACCACATTCGGGCTTGATGCCCATGGAGGACACAGGTTCGATTCCGGCCTGATGTCATTTCTCCTGTCCACTCCCCACCTCTTCTCCCTCTCATTTCCTGTCCCACTCTTCACTACAACTATCGATTAAAGGCCAAAAAGCCCAAAAAATGTATCTTTAAAAAATATATATAAATACACAAATATGACTGAAAGGGTGTACCTTGACACACACCAACATGATTGAATCCGTGTTCCACACGACACCAATATGATTGAATCCGTGTACCACACGACACAAATATGACTGAAAGTGTGTAACACACGACACAAATATGATTGAATCCGTGTAACACACGACACTAATATGACTGAAAGCGCGTACCTTGACACACAGAAATACGATGGAATCTGTGCACCACCTGACACACATGACAGAATGTGTGGATCATGCCACATAAATACGACTACCTGTGTTTACCACGACACAGATATGACTGAATGTGACTTGATTTGACGCACACAAATATTACTGAATGTGTGTATCACGACACACACATATGACTGAATGTGACTTGATTTGATGCACACAAATATGAATGAATGTGGGTATCGCGACACACACATATGACTGAATGTGACTTGATTTGATGCACACACATATGACTGAATGTGTGTACCCCGACACACACATATGACTGAATGTGTGTACCACGACACACACATATGACTGAATGTGTGTACCCCGACACACACATATGACTGAATGTGTGTACCCCGACACACACATGACTGAATGTGTGTACAGCAACATTTGACCAAATGTGTGTAACATGTCCAGTCTGTGCCAAAGTGGTGACCGGTGATTAACGTGCCTTGTGGCCAAGCGAGGCGGAGTAGGCCGGTGTATCCCATGACCTATGACCTTTGTCAAATGAATATTACATCATACCATCAGTCATGATACTGGCCATTCCTGAGCATAATCGCTTCATGAGCATAATTCCTGAGCATAATCGTTTTCACACACATGAGAACAATCCCTGCGTCATGAGTATGAGAGCGCCGCATTCCTAATATCCCTTCAGGTCTGGCACAGGCAGTGCGGGGATCTCGGGGTGACTAAGCTCACATTTCATAAATAAATGCATGAACGGTGACCGTTTGAAAAAAAATAAAATAATTAAAGTTGCATTTTACAGCAGGGAAAATGTCTGTCTATGGTGGGGCTATGCAGGAGATCTCTCCCATTTTAAAACACCCTCATGGTAAAGTTTTCACAGGATGCAACAGCCAAGATATCTGAATGAATCCCAACACACACACACACACACACACACACACACACACACACACACACACACACACACACACACACACACACACACACACACACACACACACACACACACACACACACACACACACACACACGCGTGGTCGGTAAACAGTAGACCACCCCTAATCTTGGCCTCCGTGTCATTGCTGCCCATCATTCACACAGCCAAGGCCTAGGTTTCCCCCCATTCACTCTTCTTCTTCCTTTTCCTCTTATGGTGTTGAGGAGTGGAGCTTGAGCTATGGAGCCGTTTTGGGGGGTTTGGAGAGAGAGCAGCTGAATGGCCAAGCTTCCCATCATGTCATAGCAGGAAGTATATGCACCGCTCACATACACCTGCTGCCAGGGAGACACATGGGAGACTGTTCTAACTCTGTTCTAGGGCCATGTATGACAAACTCTGACATCTCTGGACAGAGAAAGAGAAAAAAAGAGAGAGAGAGAGAGAGATAGAAAGAGAGGAGGAGACTTCTCACAGTTCAGTGACAAATCTGTTGGACTTCATTAGTGTCATAAAACCCCTCCATCATGTGATGCTGGTCTGGCCCGGCAGGAGCAAAACAACATGGACCCCTCTCTCCCTTTCACTGAAGGGGGGCAGTCCATCACGCTGCCTGTCTGAAATTAGAGGGGACATATGGAGGCGGCTGAAGCAAAGGGGTGGGGGATGGGGGGACCTGAGGTAGACTGTTGAGCGGGGAAGGGAGGTGAGACTCAGGACGGGCAACAAAAACAAATCCCTGGACGAATGTCTGAAATAACAATATAAACGGTACCTGAGAAACGGAAAAAAATTAAAATAAAAACGTATGAAATGCCCACCTTAGAGTGTGAGAACGGACCACGTCTCAGACAGTTACATATCTCTTCCCTGAGCACACACAGATAATGCAGTGTTGCTGCTTCTTCCCTTTCGCCCCTCCCTCCTTCCTTCCTTTTTCCCTCTTTCTCGCTCTCTCCTTCCCTCCCTCTATCCGTCTCCATGCAGGGCTCTGTGCACTCATTGACCGCACGCACACACACTCGAACACACACTCTCTTTCTGTCTCAAACACACACAAGCACGTACACACACACACCACACGTCCACTCCCAATCCCAGTGTTATCCGCACCAGACTATAGCTGCATCCACAGATCCGCCCTCACCCTTAACCAATGTGTTCCCTGACCGTGGAGCTCAGCCAATCAGGGCCCCTCTTCCCTCCTAGGCTGGGAGCCGCCCAGCGTTAACCCTCGCAGCGCCGGGCAGACGACGAGCAGACAGGGGCAGCAGGGACACGCTGCAGGAATACACAACGTCCCCGCTTCCCTTTGCAGCAACTGCACCTTAGCTGCAGCTGTTCGCTACTCTCTCTCTGTTCGCTACATTCAATCAAATCACACACAAAGAGGCTACCTCCTCCTAGTGCACATACACAGGAGCTACTCTGGCGATACACCCAACCCCCACCTTATGATAAAAGCTAATATACATCGCCACTGGCCACACAGGCCCTTCCCACTTTCATTCATGCCCATTGTTTTCCTTGCTGATGAGCTTGAGGACACTCACACACGTATGCAAACAAGCACATACGCATGCAAAAACACGCAGCCCACACACGCATGTACTCTCCAAAACACACATACACAAATGTATACACACACTCGGACATCCTGGAATCCTTATCCTGGTACATTTAAGTCCAGCATTGCGTGAGGCTGTGTTTGATCATGTGGGAGTGTTTTGTCTGTGTTGGATTTGATCATTCCACAGAATCCACACCCGACCCTGCAGAAAAAGAGAAGCACCGCGCTGTTCCGGCTCTGACAGCTCCGCTCCGAAGAGAGGAGGAGATGAACAGTAGAGGGGAGGAAATAAGAGAGGAGAGGAGAGGAAGAGAGAAGAGAAGAGAAGAGAAGAGAAGAGGAGAGGACAGGAGAAGAAGAGAGAGGAGAGGAGAAGAAGAGAGAGGCGAGAGGATACTTCCGGCTCCTGCACGTAAAAAAAAAAACGCCCCTTTAATTGGCAGTGTTGACTGAGGGCAAAGCCGGGCGAACAATAACAAACACATTTCTGCCCAGAGGCAAAAAAAATAAATTTCCCCCTCTCTCTGCGCACCCCCTACATTTGCACAGAAAACAAACCTGTTCAGTAATGCGTTGCAAAACACACACAGGCACACAGGCACACAGGCACACACACACACACACACACACACAAAAGGTGCTTTTGGATCGAATTCCTTCTTGCCTATATTACTTTCACTTGCGTAAAGCCCTAAGCTTCAAAGATTTGCTCTAAATGTGTCTAGTGATCAGCCCTAAGAAGCCGAGGACGACAAGGGGTGGGGCCTGAGAGACTGTAAACAAAGCAAGACTGTAAAGAGTGGGAGGGGCTGAAGAGAACCAGGTTGCATCACTCACAGAAAAGAAGCAGAAGAAGAAGAGGAAGAAAAAGAAGAAGAAGAAACACAAAATCACCAGGAGGGCGTGCTGTTTGATTAGCAGCCTGTGTTTGTGCATGGGGGGTTGTGTATTTTTTTGTGCATGTACGTGTTTTGGTGTCTTCTGTGTTTGTGTTTGTCGGGGGAGGGAAGATTAAGGACAAAACAGGAGCGAAAACAGAGGCCAATTGAGAAAGAACAAATAAGAAAAAACACAGGAAGTGGAGAGACAAATAAAAGGCAGAGAGAGAGAGAGTGAAAGACAGAGAGATCCCAGGCGGCTGTGATAAGCTGAGTCAAAAACACAGCAATAACACCAGCCTGCCTGCCTCTCAAGGTCCAGCCACCTCTCCCGGCAACAACAACAACAACAGCAGCAGCAGCGGCAGCAGTAACAGCCACCTTTCACACCATGACCTTATTGCCACAGATAAGAGTGCAAGATTGCGCAAGGTTAGAGTAACAGGAAGAGAGCCACGCGAAATCCAAGACAGACATTCATACCTCTCCTGTCATCTGGAGCCCCGCCGCCAGGCCAGAGGTCTGTGCGTGACAGTGACTTAGGGATGGGAACCGAAACCCGGTTCTTGTTTAGAACCGGTTCCTAATGAGCCGAATCTTTGGAATCGTTAGCCAAATTCAAAACCGGGTCTGTAAACGGACCTCTGTGCCGTTTGCGCATGCGCGAGCGCTTCCTTTAAAAAATCAGACCGCAGCAGAAATGGCAACTAGAAAGAAGCGATCTAAAGTGTGGCTTTATTTCACTCGAACAAATGCAAACATGGTCACTTGTAACGTCTGTAAAACATGTATTTCGTCAAAGGGAGGAGGTACATCTACTATGAATAAGCACTTGAGCACACAACATGGTATTAAATTACAAGATTGTCATGTTTTTGACTAACTAACGACGGCGCTTCATCCCTAACTTACCAAGGTAAACTCCTCAAAATGTTTTATCATAACGGTGTTACTCGTGTGTTATCAGCAAACGTTTGCGTTGTCGTGTTAACCATAACTAAACTTAGCATTTAATTGCTTAACAGAATGGGCGATGTTGGACATTGTCATATAACGTAGGCTAGCTTAGCTGTAGAATCTTCTATTTTCAGCCGTTGGCTTGAGGCAGAGGCAGTGCTTGCCTCCCCTCTGTTGGTTCTTGAAAGTTTGCTGATAACACACGAGTAACACCGTTATGATAAAACATTTTAAGGACTTTACCTTGGCTTGGTAAGTCAGGGATGAAACGCAAAAGACTCCGTTAATAATGGCGTTGCCTAGCAACGCGTGCAGCTCCCTAGATATGGATACGTTTCTCTTTCAATTCAGTGGCAGCAATAGTTAAGTTTTAAATATACTGAGTGCCTAGTTTGCGAATCATCTTTGTTCAAATACGTATGTGAGGCATTGTGTGCATGATACAAGTAAGTATGTTTCAGTACGTTATTGTGTTTGTAGTGGGTTCTACATTGCTATTAGAAGAGTTAAGCATAATAGTTCGCAATTAGCCATACAACCAAGCAACCTACAAGAAAATATACAGTCCTTCAGTTTACTCAATAACAAGGGCTTCATGTCAGATCAGACAATTCAACGATTTTGTTAGTGCCATTTTAATGCCAGATTTAGTTTCTCAAGAGTGCAATGAGGGAGGGGTTTAGATTGGACTAACTTAAACTAAACCTGGATGCATTGTAATGTTCCAACAATTATGAGACATTTCCTGAGGTATATCTGCTCTGGAAAAGAAAGATCAGTAGGTAGCAGAGGAAGGGTTGTATAGGGGTTGTTTGCTATTTCACTCATTCACTCATACACTCATCTATACAGTATAGATGAGTGAAATAGCAATCAACAGTGCTCTGCAATGTCAATGTATAGCTTTAGAGTTGACACTCTCACCACATATGCATTTAAATATTGTTGTTTTATATTTAGTGGCAAGAATGTCTGTTTTTTAATAAAAGTTTTTGGTTATTTATGTAAACATTCTGTTTATGGTGTGTGCAGCATTCTAGAAATTTATATAAAAGAACATTAATGTAAAAAACCCGTTTGTGCTCTTTTTTCACCCCTTACCCAATAAGAATCGATAAGAGAATCGATAAGGAATCGAATCGATAAGCAGGAATCGATAAGGAACCGGAATCGTTAAAATCGTAAAGGTTCTCATCCCTAGTGACGGTGCATGGGGCTAAAGGTGAGCGGTGTGTTTCTGGTCAAGCCATCTCACACCTAAGGGGCAGGTACAGGTGATCTACTTAAACCCACAGTCAAAAGCAATGCAATGCACTTTCTAAGGAGTGTCGAACAGGACTTCTGACAGCTGCAAAGCATATGAAAACTACATGGCCCATGTTACTATGACTTGAAGGCCACCCGAAGTCTGCGATTAATAACAGCTGTGTTAGCTACACTAGTGGAGGTGGATGGACGCTAGTGATAGAGAGAGCTGGTGCGCAGAGACTGTGCTTTCTAGCGACGTAGCCGATTCCTCGAAGCTCAGCACTTAAAAGCCTTCAGCTTGAATGGGAATGGGCCCGGTGAGAGCAGCCACCACTAACTCCAGACAGTGTAGTCAGCACAGAGAGCTCCACTCAGAGTGAGAGGCAAAGCATGTGGGAATACACTCCATCCATTCAGGCTTCTGGATTGCTTGGCTGTGTGTGTGTGTGTGTGTGTGTGTGTGTGTATGTGTGTATATATGTGTGTAGGTGTTTGTGTGTGTGTGTGTGTGTGTATGTGTGTGGATTTATTTAAAACTTACGCCACTTGTTTTTGTTTTGCAGATGTTCAAAGAGGGGTTGCAGGTGTATTTGCTTCTGTCCTTGTCATGATCAAATATTGGGAAGCACAGCAGCCTGTTTGTTATTTCATATAACCCTGTATGCCTTGACATGAGTCAAGGTGTGGGTGTGTTTGTGTGTGTGTAGTGGGCCGTGGCTCTGCTGCCGGGACGGACTTCCCACCGGCTGCTCCTGGGCCTGCTCAGACACACACACACACACACACACACACACACACACACACACACACACACACACACACACACACACACACACACACACACACACACACACACACACAGGGCCTGCTCAGACAGGTTTGCTGGCGGTGTCTCTCCCTCTGAACTCCCAGCGAGCAGCCAGCCTCCGCACTCACAACCCTAAGCACAGCACATGGTTATCCCACTGAAGCCAAGGGACTGGGAGATTAGGCGGGCAGTGAGCAGGGCTGGGGCACCACCTCCTACGCCACCAGTGACAGGGGACAGGCTGGGCTGCCCAGCCCTCTCTGCTCTACACTTTTTCTGAGACTGCAGCGCTCTGGGGCTGTGTGTGCTTCTTCTTAAGCCCAATTTTTGGCCGTCCGTTAACAGAGACACGGAGAGCCCTGTCCGTTGTTGCAAACCCTCTCTGTGGCCTGACATGCACCTCCAAAATGTTGTAACTAGAGAGCCCACGACCGCAGGGCTGTTTACCTTTCGGTTAGTAGCATGCTACATTAGATAGCTGGCTCAGACACCTTGCAAACAACTTTTATGTACAAATAAGACCGTCTACAGAGATGGTCTGCCATCTTTTTTTTGTATTATTGTCTTGCAACACCCACAATCGTCAATGAACCATAAATGGAAACGAGTCCATTGAGACAACTGCGTTAACATGGAGTAAAGGAGTTGTAGAAGTACATTTCGGCCTTAAGAACACGAAAACTGGATGGGGCGACATTTTTGCTGTCTCCCTCACTCCCTCTGAGATTTAGGCCCAATCTCAATACTTCCCCTTACCCCTTATCTTACCCCTTACCCTTGAAATTGCGCGTTCATGTGAGAGCTAGTGGTGTCTCAATACCCAACTTGATCAAGATTAAGGGGTAAGTTTAAGGGGTGTATGGCCCACGTTTTTGAGATGATCGGAGAGCTACCTTACTCCTCCAAGGGCTATCCCAGAGCACACCGCGAAACCAGCTCGGGAATTTTCAAAAAAACATGGCTGCTTGAAGCGAGGAATATTTTACATGAATAAAGCTATCTACACAACTTTTTATATGTTTATAATGACTCGGTTTGATCTGAAATGTGCTACTCGAACGATGCATAGTATTGTCGGTCTTAACTGAAGCTTTCAAACGGTAGTTTTAGGATACAAATTAGCGCGTATACCACCACTCCATTGGCTTATATGGTAGCTTGCCAGCTATCATGCTACATACACTACATGTAAGTATTTTTGGCTTATAATTAATTTAAAAATGACGACAGTCTTGTTTCGTGCTCTACACAGTTGTATACATGTATATTTGCAACCATGTTCTTCATTAGACTTTTTTTAAATCGCTAGTTTCATAGCTCATACAGTCACGCATGACGTACCCGAAACCGAGTGGCGTCTCATTTCATAGGGGAAAGATCTCAGCCCTTGGCCCTTACACTTGCAAGTGCTAGGGTTAAGACTAAGACAAGACTAAGCAAAAGGGGCAAGGAGAAGAATCGAGATTCGGCCTTACACTCCTGTAGAAAAACAATATCACAAAATAATGTTCATCATGCTAGAACCCAACCTACTAC
Source organism: Sprattus sprattus (assembly GCF_963457725.1). Lineage (NCBI taxonomy): Eukaryota > Metazoa > Chordata > Actinopteri > Clupeiformes > Clupeidae > Sprattus > Sprattus sprattus. The sequence goes on along the minus strand of NC_137921.1, from coordinate 34,141,206 downwards.
TAAATAATGAATGACTGCGATGGAAACTGATGTTTTTTTTCACCGATCTATGTATAATTTTTCAGATATGAAGTGCAGGTCACATGCTTCCCTACTCCACCATGTGGCCCAGTAGCCAGTCACCAGAGCTGGTCTCCACCCCAAACTCCTCTTGTCTGATCTCCCTTCTGGAAAAGGAGGGATTGTGGTCTTTCAGTTAAAGAGGCAAAGCATTTTCACAACTCCAGTGAGCCCGCCCACTTCCACAACCACTTATACACCCCCTCTCCCTCACCCTACCCCACTTCCACCCCTCCCCAGCCCACAAGGCTCCCTATGGAACCATTTACTCCAAGCAAATCCAGCCAGGGGCACGTACTTCTACTCAACCTATATATTTACGCACTTTCCCAACTGTGGGCTAACGCCGTAACATCACATCAGGCTAAATGAGAGTTATACACCACAGGGGGGGGCGAATGGGTTTTAATGAAAAAGGACAAATTAGTCGAATTATTCACCAGGAAAGGTCTAAATAACTCAATTCAAACTGTACAAAGATAAACACATTCAGAAGTGGCTCTATTGTATTCACATAAATACTTGGCAGAGTGAGATCTTTAAGAAACAGACTACAGAGACCCGGTTACCCTAAAGCAAGCTCTTTACATTATTACTTGTTGAAGCAACCAGTTCACAATGGTCCCCCCCCCCATTGTTCCCACTGCCAGGAAGTCATCGTTAAGTCTTAAGGAGGGTGCCCTCTCTCATGAGGCAAGCATTTGTTTTAGCAGAATAATTGAGCTTCTCCAGGGTGATCAAACTTTTTAACAGCTGCCTATTAGCTTTGATATCGTAACCAAAACAAAGTTCCAGGCCTCCAAGATCCTCGTCATCTCTCTTTCCCCGATCAGCCGATCGGACTCGACGGACCCCGGCGTGTGACGCGCTGCATCTGGTCAGGGTGGTTAATCAGTGAGGGGACAGACTGCCGTGGGGGTACTGGTGGCAGCAGGAGCAGGATGTTCTCTGCCCTGTCTGCTGATTGGGTTAGGGAGAACACACTTCCCGAGGGGGACAGAGATGGGGGGGGGGGGTGAGTCACCTGTACCAGTTAGGCATGTTCCTCGAGCTAAGAGAGGGAGAGGAGGAGAGAGAGAGAGAGAGAGCGAGCGAGAGAGAGAGCACACCTATCGAGGATGGTGATTTGAGAGATGGGGGGGGGGGGGGGGGGGGGGGGCGGTCTGGTGGCTGAGGTCTGGTGTCTGAGTCACAAGGTCTAATGCACGAACACACACACTCTTAACCACAATGAGACAGTCTGATGGGATTGTTAGCGGGCAGGTCTGGAGGCTGTGGGGACACGCCGCTGTGCTCATGAGAATAAAGTGAGAGAGGGCAGGAGTAGGGCGAGGGGTACAAAGAAGGAGAGAGAGAAATACAGACAAATAGGGAAA
>NC_137921.1:34133639-34139570 GCF_963457725.1 Sprattus sprattus | reverse complement strand
TGTTAGAGCTGGTACAAGTAGCTGTTGACAGTAACTTTGGTTTTTCAAGACCTGATACATCCTTTGAGTAGGAGGTGTGGGTGTACACACACATACATTTACATACACACACGCAAAGTTTTATTAATTACACCAGTGGTTCCAGCATCCGTCCACTGATTGGTCACAGCCCAGTCACGGCCAGTCCTCTAAGGGAGTTGGGACAGACACCACCACTGTGTCATCAGATCGGTGACAACTTCCATCGTTTCTCCAGAGTCCAGGCAGTCTTGCACACACACACACCCCACTCACACACACACATTTCTCAGTGCCATCTGAGAGGCTGCATTTCCTCCATTTCACGCTCAGAGGGCACTCAAATCAATATCTGTCAGGAGTCGCCAGAACCCCCACACCCACCCCCGCCCTTTCCCAACTGACCACAGCGACACACACTCACGCACACACACACACACACACAATTCCTCTGCCAATGTCCAGGGACACTCTCCAGCAGCCTTTGTGCTGAGTGGACACTACACTGACAGGACACAGTGACGAAGAAGCAGACAAGACCCAGGAGGATACACGCACACACACACACACACACACGCACAAACACACACACACACAAACACGCACGCACGCAAACATTCTTGCCCATATTTGCTAATATTCCCCCTAACCTGATACATGAACAAATGAAAACAAACACCTGTTGAGAGCCAGTCTCCATGCTCTGTGAACTTCTCATGCGTGTGTGTGCGTGCGTGCGTGCGTGCGTGCGTGCGTGCGTGAAAGCATGCATTTAGTGCTTGGGTATGACTGGGGCTACAGAAGCTGTGTGCATGGAAAAGACATCGAAGTAAGATGCCACCGACATGGAAACCATCAATGAAAACACTTGTGTCCAAAAGTGGAGATCATTTTTCATGTTGAACTTTAACCTGTGGAGATCTTCAGTGCCCATCCCAATGCTATGAATGTGAGTGTAAATAGCAGAATGAAAAGAGAGTGTGTCCAGGCTGTGCCTTTAATCTGGGGAGGTTTTTGTGTTGATGGGCGCTGTAAACAGACGCTCGTCCTCCAGGGGCGCAACGAGAGACATGATTTTAATAGCTTAAACTACTTACTAAGCCTGGCACCACAGGTTATGGATTGGATTTCTCCACATAAATACGAGACTAATCCACACAAACTGGATCAGTTTGGTTTAAAAATCATGATTGTATCTGACTCTCTGTGTGTGTGTGTGTGTGTGTGTGTGTGTGTGTGTGTGTGTGTGTGTGTGTGTGTGTGTGTGTGATTTGATCGAATGTGCCATTATCTTCTCATAGCTGCAAATGAAATTGAGTTCAAACCAGGAGAGCAGTTTCTCCTCAGGTGACGAGGGATAGGGAGATCTCTGAGGTCAGAGCCAACTCCTGCTGACAGAGAATGAAAGAGGGAGCTAGTGGCTGCCACCACAGCTAACGCTAAAAAATACACAAAAATAAAAATGGCAGTTCGTGCCTCAGCCTCAGAACGGCGTTAACCAAAACAATCGTTTCGTCTGCCTGAAATAGCCGTGCTCGAAAGCCAAACCGACCCTGCCGCCACCGCCTCAGATGAAGCTCTTATTTAAGAGAGGCCTCCACTGGGACTGACACTGACCCCTTGGCGTAGCGTAGCTTAGCATAGCTGGTTAGCACCACCTAGCATGCTAACAGGAGGACAAACTGCTGTTTGTCCAGCCGCTGCCTACAGCTCTTTCATCAGGAGTGCTCAGAGAAAAGCCATTGAGGTTAGGGAGGACGTGACACATGTGCCGTTTCTAAAAGACAGGGGGTAGAGAGCAGCTCTTTGCCCTTTGCTTATCCAATCATTAAGGAATATCAGGCTTATTTTCTAATAAGTCCCGAGATTAGGATACTAGCTACCTTCCATCCCCCCTTCTCCAGAAGAACTGCTAGCGGTGGCTAGGGCTAAGCTGTGTGTGAGTGTATTCTCCCTGTGGGTGTGTGTTCTCTTCTTTGCTGGGTGTGTGCGGTGGGGAGTTGTTTGCTGTGAGAGTGGACCGTCCGCTGGTGTCACATGTGCTGCAGACTTGACCAGCAGAGAACTGCAAAGCAGCACTGTGGAGAATGTGTGTGTGTATGAATTTGTATGTGTATGTGTATATGAATCATTGGGTGTGTGTGTGTGTGAGAGAGAGAGAGAGAGTACAGTAGCAGAGAAAAGCGAGTCTGACTGTGTGTGTGTGTGTGTGCGCGTGTGCGCGTGTGTATACTTAGTCTCTCTCTCTCTATTTCTCTCTCTCTCTCTCTCTCTGAGTGAATGTGTGTAGTGGGTGTAGCTGAGAATGGCTGCAGTGCAGATGGAAGAAGAGCGCCCTGGCAGACACACAGAGCCAGAGGTGAGGGAATCCAGCCCACAACCGGCCGACCGACCAACCCAGTGAGCACTCCAGAGTTTTCCACAGTAAAATACAGAGAGCAGAGGGGGGAGGGCAGAAGAATGGTCAGAGAGATGGGAGAGGGAAAAAGGAGAGGAGGGAGAGAGAGAGATGTAGAGAGGTAAAATAGCAATCATGGAAGAAACGGGTAAAAGGCAGGAGAGAGGGACCGAAAAAGCAAGTCATCAGAAAAGGAGGATTGAATGAGAGGAAGAAAGACAGACCAAAACACAAAGACAGGGTACATGGAAGAGGACACTCCCTGGAGACGAGGTAGCTGTTTAACCCCACTGAAGACTACCTTCCGCCACCGCACAGAGTTCAGTGGGGTTGCTGTGACCCCGACATGCTCCCCCCCACCCGCCCCACCCTACACTTGCAATTCAATTACATCCCAAGTGACCACTGCCAGGGTAGACGTGGTGGGTGGGGTGGGGGGTCACAGATTCAATTGGCCATTCAATTGGAGAGGGCAATGTGCTGTTTCTCATTTAAACCGCTGCCAGGCTCCAGGCACTTTCTGAATACCTGGAATCCGATCTCCCCACGTCTGCATCCATCTCAATAACCTCTCTTCCTCCAAAGCGCCCAGGACCGCTGGCCCATAATCATCCACAGTGCCATCAGACCCTTCACTGCAAACTGCAACAGGGCCTATCACCACAAAAGCACCTCGCAGTAACCACCACTGCACACTTCAGTTTTGCCGATGCTAGGATATGTGGTCATTGTGGTCATCTGACCCCTGCAGAAACCCTACCGCCGCTGGAGCCCGGAACACCCTTGATAATCCCTCACCATAAACAACGTGTGAGCAGAGTGGCCACACGGGCAACATCTCCAGACTGCCGCCGCCACCGCCGCCTCATCCTCCAGCTTGTTTTCCTAAGGTATCAAAAATAATCCTCTTGCCTGGATAAGTCAGGAGGACTTGTGAGTTTCACACACACACACACACACACACACACACACACACACACACACACTCCAGGCTTGTATTGTCTGAGGCCATCTTTCACAGCACTCTGCAGTCTCAACACTCATTGTGTTTGAGTGGAGGTTTGGAAAAAGTGATAGCCTATTTGAGAAAAGAGAGAAAAAAAACTCTTTTTGTTGGAGAAGATTCTTCATGATGAGGACAAAAGTACAGAAAAATATTAGAGTTGCCCAGCTGGTGAGAAAAAGCGAGTGGAGAACATTAGTCACTTTTGGTGAACCCATTCATATATTTAAAACGTTTTAACAGGGCAAGGGCATTGTATTCTTGTCTATTCTTGACTGTTTACCTTGGCTCTTGGCACCAAAACTGTTTATGTAACCAAAAACACTACAACATCCTCTATTTACTTGCACTTGCATCCCTATTTGACAAAGACTGCTGGTTTTGGCAAGAGGCAATGGTGAACTATGTATTGCCACAAACTGCCCACACACTCATACACACACACACTCTCTCTCTCATACTCATTCACGCACACACACACAGACACACGGAAACTCATACACACACACGAACACACACACTGAGCATTGGCAGAAGTGCACTGCTGAGCAGAGATTAGAAGTGAATAACAGGACTTTAGACTCCAGTCTTTGAAGATGCGTTTCCTCTTTCCTGGTATTTACTTAAATCTGGTAACCATCCTAAAGCACCTCATCATCTTCCACTACCACCTCATTTTCATAGCCCCCTGACAATGGGACCACTAGTCTTCATGGGTAGCGTGTGGTGCTGGCAGTGCCAACCTCTACTGTGTGCACGCGTATGTCAAATAACGAGCGACCAGGGAGGTGGGGGGGGAGCGCCGGGGCATTGGTGGGGGTGGAGGAAGACTATGGGCAGCGTCAAGTCCTGTCAGGTTGCAGGCGGACTCAAAGGATTCTCCAGAGCCGGAACTTTCCATGGGGGGGGGGGGGGGGGGGGGGTCTCTCTCTCTCAACAAAATAATATACATAGACTAGGGTTGGATGTCTGATCTTTGTCACCTATATGCCTTCTCTCAGCTTGTGGCACCCATACACAAACTGTGCTGTGATCTGCACTGTCCGTTCTTCCTCACCTAGGAGGACTCATTTTTGATTCTTCATCAAGTCCTGCAAATTGAGGACATTTTTGAAGAAATTTAGGGTAAAAGATATTTCTAAGTGGGGTGTTTTTGGTGCACCTCAGAAGGAAATGTTTCTCATCCTCGACCTCCATCGTCTCTCTCTCTCTCTCTCTCTCTCTCTCTCTCTCTCTCTCTCTCTCTCTCTCTCTCTCTCTCTCTCTCCGTGACCCAGTGGGCTCACAAATCTGCCCGCGAGCTGCTCACAGCACGGCGGCCATGCCACGATTCTACGCTAACGATTCAATAAATAAGCTTAATGTCCGTGCAGCGACGCACCAGCTCAAAGGGGCTGTTGAGCCGACACAAGCCTGCTGGCTACACCCTGTTATTTGCTCCTCTCTGACAAGCTGCAGATCCCCCCACGCTCACCCCCCACCCCCATCCCCAAAATGTTGTTCTTATTGTTTGGCAGCGGGCCTCCCAAAAATGTCTCTGTTGTGATTATAATGAAGCGCCTTCATTCTAGAGAACTCTCTAATTGAAGCAGTTGTGCTAATAACAGGCATGCTAAAGAGATTTAGCCTCCAGACAACCTCCATTAGCCCTGTCTGTTTTGAGTGTGTGTGTGTGTGTGTTTGTGTGTGTGTGTGTGTGTGAGGGGGTGCAGCTGGTGCAGTGAGGTGGTGTGAATGTGTGTTAGCAGCCCATGTGTCAGTGAGCCTGGGGTCGTTACCAGGAGCCTCCCATGGTGCCTAGCGGTGGTCACAACCACACACACACACACACACACACACACACACACACACACACACACACACACAGACAGGCGGCCTTCAACGTTAAAGATTAACGGCAACCCCAGCGACCTGCTGCAGTGATAAACAAGTGCTCCATCTAGTCACCTGACCAGACCAGGGAGGGTGGGGGAGAGAGGGGGAGGCATGAGGAGAAGGCACAGAGAGAGAGAGAGAGAGAGAGAGATAGAGGCACTCCAGGCATAACATTAAAAGGGAAACATCAAGAAAAAAAGAGAAGGACTGAGGTGGAGAGATGGAAAGAGGGAGGGAGACAGGGAGAAGTGAAAAGCAACAGCCGCAGTAGTGTGATTGGTCTGTATGTTTTTCAAGCTCCCCACAAGCTGAAGTGAAATGAATGAGGGAGGGTGAGAGACAAAGAGAGGCAGACAAAGAAGGACTAATGGAAGGGAGGACTGAGGGAGGGAGATAGTCTGCCTACACATGGCCTTGTTCACTTCACTTCTCTTGCACCTTCAATCATAAGACTAACATCACATTGTCATAAACGTATCATGGTATGCCATATACAGTCATAGGTTTTACCACCAATTATTTCCTCCTATCTGAAGTGCCATAATGCCATTGACGGCCATTACGATGATAGCGCCCATAATGCTTGACGCTGTACCAACTTCAACGCATCTGATATAGGATGTTATTGCATGTAACA
>NC_137921.1:34113639-34131139 GCF_963457725.1 Sprattus sprattus | reverse complement strand
CCTATGACCACACCCCCCTCTCTAGTCTCACCCCAACACCACCTGCAGCTGGGCTGGACTGTGTGTCTGCTTCATGATCCATCAACACAGATTCTGAGGGCAAGCTCGTCCACTCCCAAAGTAGAACCGAACATGAATCAACCCCGAGTTAGAGCTCCTCAGACTGATCTCATAGTGTTCCACTGCAGTGTTTACGCACTAAAACCTTCTCTTACAGGGAGTGTCCTATCTATGGGCGGAGGCCATGGTACTGCTTTGGGGTGTGTGTGTGTGTGTGTGTGTGTGTGTGTGTGTGTACACCTGACAGGGCCACAGGGCACTAAAAATCACCAATACACAGTACACACTAGCAAGAATGCTCACATCAACAGAGTGAGAACAGGGACTCGATGTCTGGACGGGTGAATTCTACACTCCATGGATTAACACGACATACTGGGACGTGCCTCGAGTTACATATTGGGCTTTGGATTTGAATTTGCTTTGTCTTTCAGAAACCTGCAGTATAATTTAAGATACCTCCCATGCAGTAGCTCAGATTCTCCACAACAACAAACACAATGACTACAGTAACAACAGCGTCGGCAACAGCAATAACAAAAAAGAGGACGCAATGTTCAGTGAGGTCAGATTGCACTCAGTGGCATCTCTTCATTCACAGGAGGACCGGCCTCGACTCTGATGCTTCACGTGGCTCTGATTTATGCATGGGAAGGGGAGGGGTGAGGGGGGGGGGGTGTTAAGAGGCGCGTTGTGTAGCTGAAGCATTGCTGTGACATGCTTAGTAAAACAGTGCCTTTTTTAGTCGTCACAAGACTTGAGAGCATCACAGAGTAGGCCAGCGAGTTGCCGGCATGCCAAACATAAGAGGCTGCTGACGTCAAGGCTGGCTGCCGAGGCTCACTGGGAGATCACTATACTACGCGCTCGCTGGATGCCTGGGCGCAGTGCTACACACACACACACACACACACACACACACACACACACACACACACACACACACACACACACACACACACACACTCTTCTGGAGTGCTAGACAGAGGGAATGAGAGAGAGCGAGAGAGGTGGTGAAAAGAGAGCAGTGTAATGAACTGGCACAGTCTCCCATTCCCTAGAAACAAACTGAGTAAAAGGAGGACTGTGAGCCAGAGAGGGGGGCAGACCCAGTCAAAGATGCCGACAGAGGCACGGGTTCAGAGGGGACACAATATGGATCACCCTTCTCACACATCTTTACACAACACCAGCATTGAGTAAACCACCATAGGTTAATTTTCCTCTAGAAAAACCTCATTCAGATATAGTGCAGAGAGACTGCATGGGCGTGTGTGTGTGTGTGTGTGTGTGTGTCAGACGCGCACACTCACAGACGCACACACACGCACACGCACACACACACACACCTAGAGCCTCCAAATGTGCAACTCCATTGTCAACCAGCTTATTCAGCTTCATGCCAAGACAATGATAAGCCTGACTGTATATTTTCTTTAAGATGTTAATCTGGCTGATAAGAGAACGGCGGTAGTTTACATTAGGAAGTGCACTGCTCCTGCTTGAGATTGGAAAAAAGAGAAAGAAACCGCATAGTGCCGTGTCCTCGGGTACCTCAGCTCCAGTCATAAAGAGGGAAGGATTAGTGCTTGGTGTACACACATACTTGTGTGTGTGTGTGTGTGTGTGTGTGTGTGTGTGTGTGTGCGCTGAGGGCAGTATCCCATCCCACAACTTGTCAGAGGAGCAGGATCCGGTGTTGTGGGGGGGATCATTCACAACAGATCCTACATGCACGCACAAGCAAGCTCCAGCCTCTCTTCCAGTCCTCTTCTTCAACACACACACACACACACTCACACACTCACACACTCACACACACACAGAGAGCGGCCATCTTTTGCAGTAAAATGAGCCAGGGCTGACAAGTTTGGTCTATCATTTTGAGGCCCTGAAATTCCAGCATGTCTGCATACCACAGCGCGCGTACACCCGAGAGAGCGAGAGAGAGAGAGCTAGAGAAAAAGAGAGAGAGAGAGAGAGAAAAAGAGAGAAAGAGAGAGAGAGAGGAAAAGAGTGAGAGACAGAAAGAAGAGCAAAGGGGAAAAACAACAGAGACCTAAGAGAGAGAGGGAAAGGAAAGAGGGAAAACAGGAGCAGCAGCGAAAGAGAAAAAAAAAAGTGAAAAAAGGACCCTAAATACACATTCTACTTCTGTGGACCACTCGCACTCGGAGCGAACACAAAAGACAGTCGGACAGAAGATCTGCCCTTGTTTTGCGGGGCCCTGTGCACCAATCAGAAACTGTGACTCGTCTGCTCATTGGGGGGTTGCTGATAAGCGTGGCCATTTCCTCTTCAGGCAGATGGCAGGATTCTAGGGCTTCCCTAATGGAGCACGACCCCCTCATGGTTATCAGAACACACACACTCACACTCACAAACACACAAACACACAGACACACAAACAGCTTCCGGGGCCACAAAGGGCAGAGGAGGGGAGCTGAGGGGCGACAACTACATGATGCCGCTGTGGATGTCCGTGCCTTCAAACACGTCCGTCCGTCCGTCCGTCCGTCCGTCCGTCCGTCCGTCCGTCCGTCCGTCCGTCCGTCCGTCTGTCTGTGAGTGACAGAGAATCACTGCCCTGTGCCATGTTAAATGACATTCATCCACCAGGTGGAAAGAGAATCAAACCTTTCTTTCGTAGGGCGTAGCATTCACGTAAGTGTTTAGGCTGCAGTATGCAATTGCGGCCTGCGGCTGTGGCACAATCACATTTGTATTTTCTTGTGGAAAAGCATTTGTTTCAGTTTTTTTAAACAAACACCTTAAAGAAATGTGCCATAGTATAGTATTTACTCATGGCCTGTAGACAATCAGCCGCAGTTTGTGGAGAGGCACTGTGGCGAACACAACACAAAAAGGCAGTCAAGCTTAATGACTTTAAAACCGCATCTTCCAACCCTCTGCTATTAGGCCCTTGCCAATGTCAAATAAACCTCACAGATCTGCTGTTCATCATTCACACATGCCACGGGGAGAGTGAGCTCCTTATATTCCCCTGATGGGACGAATAAAGCAAACAAACATGCAACTTTTGGGATGACTGTAGAGACTAAATTGTATTAGAAGAGGAATTTGTCTGTCAGTGTTGTGTGTACGTGTGAGAGATTCCTACAACTTTCAGCTTCTAAATGTATCAGATTAGAGAGGAGCAAACAGGCAGGCAGGCAGGCAGGCAGGCAGGCAGGCGGGCATCCGTCCATCCGTCCTCCCGTGCCCTCCAGTGCAGATGTATGCCTACATATTAAAATCTCTCTAGGCCCAGGGAGAGTCAAGAGTCCAGGCCCAGAGTCAAGCTGGCAAACCAGGGACTCTAGACAGACAGAGATGCACGGTTGGCCTGATCTGAATGATCGCTCTTTCACACGTGGGTTGCTATCTCTGGAGCCATATGTGGCGGTACACACAACACACAGCCCAGCTTAGCTGAGGTGTGAAATTAAAGGTTTTTTTTTGGTGTGTGTGGTAGGGAAGATGGACCGGGGGAGGAGGGATCAGATACATTGGGAGGGTGTGGGTACAGGGTCTTAAGGGGTTTGTGTGTGTGTGTGTGTGTGTGTGTATGTATAGTAGGGCTGTAACGATATTGGATCGAACCGAGAAATCGCGACACTCTGGGCCACGAACCTGCATCGCGATGCGAGGAGGCAGAACCGCGACATGCCCTCAGTGGTCACGTGATACAAAAAGTTTGGTTCGCTAGTAAACCTACACGTGTGCTGTGTAGATTAATTACTAGGAAAATTACTAGGAGAAGGGCAAAAAAATGCCCCCATAATTTTCTGTAATAATGAACGTGTCAAAAACATCGTAGCCTATGACCCGGTCAGTTGCCATTTAATGTTTTGATTTTCGCCTTGACTTGACTGATTGTTGCGTGAAGAAACGAACGTTCTAACAAAAAATATTTGGAGCGCTTTCTAATCAGACCTGTGACTTCGAGAGTGAGGAGAAATAAGGATCAGCGCAGTCTCCGTCACCATCTCAAGTTCTAAAACATAAAATTCACACACCCAGCGACTGTCAAAAATGAAAGCTAGATTGGCTTGGGGTGGAGGAGGACGTCGACGAAGAGAAAAAGACCCGGTTTTGTTTTCAAGGCATGTCGGAATTGTGGACAACGAGTTGCCCAAATTGTTGTCAAACCAGCACAGGCAAATTATTCTGCTGACTCCATCAAGGGGAGCGAAAACATTCAGAAATACATGCCCTTTCGTCACCAAGCGCCAAGCAACACGCATCGCCTACGGTGAATGATAACTAGTAATAATACTTTTAGAAATGATTTTGTTCGGTTAAGCTAGTTTAATGTTAGTTAGCTGACGTTAGCCATCTCTGATAGTGCGTTGGCTACAAAGGCTTGCTTGCAAGCTAGCTCACTAGTCTAATCTGTTCCTGTAGGCCTACTATGGTACGTACATGGTTAAAGGTAACACAAAAATCCATAAATATAATGTGTTATTATTATTAAAGAAAGAAAGATAAAAAACGATTGTTAATAGTTGTTTAAAAAAATGTTACCTTTAATAAGATTGTATTAGTTGTTATTACAACTAATAACCACAAATAAATAATAATACAATTGGTTATTATTGCCATTTGATGACAATTGTTCATATACTGTAAGCCCAAATAAGTGTGTCTAAATGATTCACAAGACGGTCCAGGGGGTAAACTTTTATTTGAGACCAAGGCCGAATCTCGATTCTTCTCCTTGCCCCTTTTGCTTAATCTTGTCTTAGTCTTAACCCTAGCACTTGCAAGTGTAAGGGCCAAGGGCTGAGATCTTTCCCCTATGAAATGAGACGCCACTAGGTTTCGGGTACATCATGCGTGACTGTATGAGCTATGAAACTAGCGATTTAAAAAAAAGTCTAATGAAGAACATGGTTGCAAATATATATGTATATAACTGTGTAGAGCACGAAACAAGACTGTCGTCATTTTTAAATTAATTATAAGCCAAAAATACTTACATGTAGTGTATGTAGCATGATAGCTGGCAAGCTACCATATAAGCCAATGGAGTGGTGGTATACGCGCTAATTGTATCCTAAAACTACCGTTTGAAAGCTTCAGTTAAGACCGACAATTCTATGCATCGCTCGTGTAGTACATTTCACATCAAACCGAGTCATTATAAACATATAAAAAGTTGTGTAGATAGCTTTATTCATGTAAAATATTCCTCGCTTCAAGCAGCCATTTTTTTTTGAAAATTTCGCTGTGTGCTCTGGGATAGCCCTTGGAGGAGCAAGGTAGCTCTCCGATCAGCTTAAAAACGAGGGCCATACACCACTTAAGCTTACCCCTTAATCTTAATCAAGTTGGGTATTGAGACACCACTAGCTCTCACATGAACGCGCAATTTCAAGGGTAAGGGGTAAGATAAGGGGTAAGGGCAAGTATTGAGATTGGGCCCAAGATTATGCTTCTACCAGTTTGGGTTCATGTGTAGTAAACCTTTTGTTTACAGTATACATTTTGGGTAAAAATATTATTAATAATAATAATAATAATAATATCGTGGGGTGTATCGAACCGTGGGTCAAGAATCGTGATACGAATCGAATCGTGAGGTAGGTGTATCGTTACAGCCCTAGTGTATAGTGTGGTAAGGGTTGGTGTTCCAATGACTCTCTCAAACATTTCACAGAATCCTGATGGCCCTCGGATCATCTTTGTGTGTGTGTGTGTGTGTGTGTGTGTGTGTGTTGGTGCAGTGAGTGGTGATGTTCCAGCAATGATCCTTAGCCACAAGCAAAGAACCCGCTGGCCCTGGGAGTCTCTCAGTGGACTCTCCATAACCCGCGCCATTCCAGGATCTTGCTACCTAATTAAAAGGCCTCTCGTCTGCCTGGTAGAGCCCTGGGTTTTCCGCAGGGACAGCTTCACCATCAGATACCACGCCAGCAGCGACCGAGAGCAAACACGCCGAGCATGCAAATGAGCGAGGCATTTGTTTCCCGGCCGCAAAGCCCAAAGTGTCACGAAAGGCACGTCCGCTCCGACCTCAAGACGATGTCTTCTCACGACCGCGCAAGCTGCGCACATGTCACACAAAAACAAACTTTTAGGAAATCTACAGTTTCCCCTACACCGTGAGCTACACATAGAAGACCTATGGCACGAGTCCCTCCTATCAACACCCCCGTGTCACAAACAGCAACAGCATTGTCAGGTCCGGCGTCTGCCGGCCTCTGTAGTGATGGATGTGTCACTTTACCAGAAGTGCTGGCAGGAGCAGGTGTGTGTTTGTGGTGAAAACAGACAAGTCACAAGCCTGGATCCCAGAAGCCGTGCACCAGTTAATAATACCTGTTGTTGCCACAACACTCAAAGACAGTGCAGGTATTTATGACCGTTGTCATCAAAAGACGCCCAGGCTGAAACTTACTGGATCTACCAATTGGGATGTGCGGGTAGGTATCCAGAGCCTCTGGATTCTGACAAGCTTGGAACGTTCGAAAAGAAGATGGAAAGAGTGGGGGGCTAGTCTGGGAAGTCCCGCCCCACTTCTTCCGGCCAAATTGATTTTGCCTCTGCACTGGGTCTGGCCAACTTTGGATAGCCGTTCATTTCAAGATTTCCACAATCCTTGGAGCCAATCACAAACTGGCTTTTGGCTACCTGGCGCGCCATTGGCGGATTTAAACTTACCACGGCTACGTTACAGAATCTACTGCACGGAGAGTTTTTAAACATTGGACATGGTGGCCGCCGAAGCACCGCAAAACTTCGATAAGGCAAGTTTTCTTTGAAAACAGAACAGAAACTTGCCCTGGAACAATTCATACAGAAAAAATATGTGTTTGCTTTATTACCGATCGTTGTATCGTTGTGTAGTATCGTTGGTCTGATTGGTTAAAGGCGTGTCCAATTACGTGAGTGAAGTGGATCGCTGATGATAGTTGGCCAGACTAACTGAGCAAATGCAATGCAGTGAAGGGGCAGGGAATTCCCAGACAAGTGGGGGGCTGGAATACATGATGTCTCCGTCGACGGGAAAAACAATCCCCTCATCCCGACGGGCAGGACCTGGTGTTTTTCACGCAAACATGTTACGGGACACTTCCTCATCTCCCTCTCGCTCTGTCATCCATCATCTCCCCTCCCCTCAAGTCCTCTCCTTCCTAACTCTCACAAACGTCCAATTCATGGAAACCGATATATTCTCAGGTCACTCGTATCCTGTCCCGTGCTCTACAAACGTGTAAACACACACACACACACAAACAAAAAAACAAACACACACACACACAGGCACTTTCCCCGAGAGCCCACCAGACCCTCCTGGTGGCGTTCCCCATGGGACCATTCAGGTCATCTGGAGTAGGAAGTGGCCACACAATGAGCGGAAACAATCAGGAAGCACATACTGTGAACTTTTTCGACAGTCCGACAATCTGTGCCAAGTCTGACTTGGCGCCAAGATTTCCTCTCCCTCTCTCTCTCTCTTTTTCCCTTCCAGCACACAGACCTTCAACTTGTGCTTCTGATCTGAGATCTCCCCAGTTTGTTCTGCAGTCTGGAGTCTATACACTGGACCTTACAGGCCTCCATCAGCTCAGGGCTCTCCGCTGCCCGGCCCTCAGCCTGAGCCCCTCCACCCCAGCCCAGAGCCCAGCCCTTCTGCTGGGAATAACCTGAGCAAACACTCACACTTGCATCACAGTTGCTCTTCTGTTGCCTGGCAGCACAGAAAACAGGAGTCATCCGCAGGCGCGACCCCCCACCCCTCTCCTCCTCTGCCTTCCCTCACACCCTCCACTCCCCTCCCCTCTCCAGACAGCTTCTCAGCTCTGAATTGCACATGCTCTCTCTCTCCCTTTCTTTCTCTCTCTCTCTCCTTTCCCAATCCAGGTGACACTTTTGGGAAGCTGCCAAACCAGACTGCACTCTAAGGGTGATGCGATTCCCAGTCCCTGATTCCAGGTAACCTCAACCTCAACCTCAAGATCGATGAGACGCACGCTGTGACATGTGAAGTTCAGTTCCCCTCATTAGCTGTGCATAGCTGCTCAGAGTGGATGGCATTTCACATGCTGTCTCAGTCTAATTGATATATTTGCGTGGCTTAAGATGATGTATTAATATTTGCCCTCTCTATATTAAGCCTACAGATGGGGCCAGGAAAAGACACAAAGATGGCCTGGGAGGTGTCAAAAAAAGGAATGGCGGAGGGCAATGAGTTCATTGTCGGGTTCGATTTCATTTATTTTGCGTTGCAGGGATCTAGGACGGCCCTTTCTCCATATTTCCATCTTTGACGAATGCTGCCCATCAAATGGCTGTAGATGGTGTTGTGTGATTTGACTCGTCTGGGCTGAAGAGATGGCGGTGCTCTCCACAGTGAACGCCTAGGTCACACAGACAGGGTTCTGACACCAGAACAGTTGGGATGGAGGTTGTTGGAGATGGAACGCAGGGAGCAGGAAGAAAACACTCATGAATCGCTCCTTTCTAAGAAAACTAAGCGTTTCAGGAAGTCCTAAGTTCAAGTCCTGGCAAGAACTCTGGCGAGGCAGCACTTTCATGCCTAGTTTGCTTGTTGCACACATACACAGACACACACACACTGAGACACACACGGACACACACACACACACACACACACTACTTCCAGCAAAAACGTTATTTTAGTCGGAGAAGCACCAAACACAGCACTTTCCTGAAGGGAGGGAAGTTTATGGGTGTATGTGTGTGGGGGGATGGGAGTCAACAGTCGCTCATATCTGTAATGGGTCTCTTTTTGGCAGAGGGAGTGTGCAATGAGTTCCAAGCCAAGGGGTCCGCTCTGAAGACAGAGCTCTTAATATGGACAGCAGCAGCAGCAGCAGCAGCAGCAGCAGCAGTAGCAGGTCAGAGCAGCTCCCAGGGCTAAAAGCGGACACATCAGTTCCCAGTCTGGGACCAGTCTCCCGAAACATCACAGCGCTGTCAACGTTTTTTTTCTAGGTGTGATCAGAGAGACAGAGAGACAGAGAGAGAGAGAGAGAGAGAGAGATCATCCACATGTAACACACTCAAAGGTAGATCAGTATCAGTGCACACAGCACCAGTGGTCTTTGGGCGTCTAACCTCCATAAGTCCAGGAATGTGTACCGACACACACAAAAAAAGACCACACACCAGACCAGTCGGCTCGAGAAGAGCCAATCCACAGTCCACTGTTCACGACGAAGCGGTTTAAAAGAGCATGCCTACGTGAATAGGACATATCCCAGGTGTTCAATATGGTACACAAACATGTCGCCTTACCTCACACAACCCGATTCAAATTAAACTAAGTTATGTTTCACTCTACTCGACAAGATAAAACATGGAGGAAGCGGTTTTATATATGCTTTACAGCCAAGGGCTTTGTAGGCATTACAACATATCCAAATAAACTCGAGTAATGGACAGCACTGTAAAACTATTTAAACTGGCACAATAACCAAACATAAACAAATTCAAACTCTTTATGCACTGTGCATAAGTCGAGCCCTTGACATCATGGAGTCTGGCTCGGAGCCTGGAGTCTTTTTCTGATGTCTTCCTCTTCCGCGTCAAGTCTGCAAAGCCAGGGCCAATCACACGCAAGCACTGCTGCAGCAGAATGGTACACGAGGCATTCAGTGAGCGTGCGTGAGTGTGTGCGTGTGTGTGTGTGTGTGAGCGAGACTATGCAAATGCTGCTGTTTTAAAGAGCAGTCATTGATAACGCGATCCTCCTCCACGTTCCCCCCCGGGTTAGCTGATGTTAATGAATGGAGGCTAGTGTAACACTACAATCATGCCAAACAGTGGCTGGCTCTTCCACACACACGCGCACACACCATCAGAGAAGAAATGCAGCTGCAAAACCCATTCTTAAAAAAATATGCACACACACACACACACACACACACACACACACACACACACACACACACACACACACACACACACACACACACACACACACACACACACACACACACACAAAAGTGCATACCACTGTGAATAATCAAAGACAATCTATATCCTCCAACTCAAATAACCACACTCTCCTGGGAGCAAACTATTTGTTGTCTGTTGCCATCACAACGTTCTCCCTAGCTCTTTCTGTCTCTCTAAGAGAGAGAGAAAGAAAGAAAGAAAGAAAGAAAGAAAGAAAGAAAGAAAGAGAGAGAGAGAGAGAGATATTTCCATCTTTGACGAATGCTGCCCATCAAATGGCTGTAGATGGTGTTGTGTGATTTGACTCGTCTGGGCTGAAGAGATGGCGGTGCTCTCCACAGTGAACGCCTAGGTCACACAGACAGGGTTCTGACACCAGAACAGTTGGGATGGAGGTTGTTGGAGATGGAACGCAGGGAGCAGGAAGAAAACACTCATGAATCGCTTCTTTCTAAGAAAACTAAGCGTTTCAGGAAGTCTTAAGTTCAAGTCCTGGCAAGAACTCTGGCGAGGCAGCACTTTCATGCCTAGTTTGCTTGTTGCACACACACACAGACACACACACACTGAGACACACACGGACACACACACACACACACACACTACTTCCAGCAAAGAGAGAGAGAGAGAGAGAGAGAGAGAGAGAGAGAGAGAGAGAGAGAGAGAGAGAGAGAGAGAGAGAGAGAGAGAGAGAGAGAGAGAGAGAGAGAGAGAGGGAGAGACCAGATCAAGGGGAGCAATGCAAAGAATGAACCCCCACTCTGACTAGCTGGAGGGAGACTGCAGGAGGCAGGACATGCTGCTGGCCTTGAGGGGAAAAAAGGCCCCACTCGGATACTGCGCAGGGATGAATGAGACGTGTGCACGTGGACCCCTCTTTTCTTACGGAGGCTGATAACATGTGTGTGGTAGTCGCAGCGTGGCAATGAGGAGCACTGTCTCACTGTCTCACCGTCTCATTGTCTCACCGTCTGCCAATCGATCTGCAGCAGCTGTTCCCACTGGGCCCCTCAGTTCCTGTCCACACATCTTAAACAGAGCCCTGTGTCACGTGTACATCCCCACCACTTCTGTCTCTCATTCACACACACGCACAGACAGACAGACAGACAGACAGACAGACAGACAGACAGACAGACAGACAGACAGACAGACAGACAGACAGACAGGCAGGCAGGCAGACAGGCAGACAGACAGACAGGCAGACAGGCACGCGCACGCACACGCACACATCCTGCAATTACTAAAATAAGAACAGCTGATAGCAATTGTTAGATTCTGGTGTATTTCTCATGTACAGATCTCTAGTGTAGGTGCCTCCATCACTTTCAGGCCCTCCTGAGGGACCATGTAGGCCCAGATCCCAGTAAGGTTAACAGGTCACCATATGATGCCCGTTGGAGACAGCTCCACTATGTCTGCTTAGGCCCCTCTGTGTGTGTGCTGGGTAGCATTCCTCAAAGGCGCCCATTCTATCAGACCCAAGGGCAAGGGCATCGATAAGTTCATGAGACTGTTTACGTGTTCATATGTGTGTGTGTAATCCTTTGGTAGAGATGTTATACATTCTATTTGGCTTACGTAATTATACTGGTTAAATTGGGCTGCGCGCTAGACTCAGGTCGATCAGAGCAAGAATCACGAGAGACGGACACCATCTCCTCTCCAGGACGGATCCACGCGGCTGCGTGTGCCCAAAAAGACTCTGTTCCATTTTGAACTTAGAAATACTTAGGCACAGAAAAGTACTTAGTGATATTTCTTGTCTGCTACAATAAATATCTCTGGCTCTGATCCGAACCACTTCAAGCTCCTTGATTGAGACTCCATTCTACAACCACCGAGACCACCTTTTGTGATTAGGGATAGTTAGTCTGAATATATAAAAGAATCTTACACAATACAATTAAATCAGAATAAATCCAGTGTAGCCCTAAATGGTTGCCATATAGACAAAACATACAGAGCATGCAAGAGGGGTAAGTAGTTAACACAACTCTACAGCACAAACATCACAATCTCATTCCCATACGTGATGGACGACATTGTTGTTTCCACTACCACACACATTTGCACTCTATGTATATTGTTTGTCTTTAACAAAATCTCTATATTGGTGCATATGATGTATAGTACATTGCCTGTAAATTGTTTGTGTTGCTTGAGAGTCACCATTAGCCGGAACCAAATTCCTTGTGTGCGGTAACGCACTTGGCCAATAAATCCGATTCCGATCCTAAACACAAAACATGCACAGAGCAGCAGACACACAACACACAGCGAGGCTGCCTCCGGGGAGGCCGGGACTAACACTAATTATACAGGAGGCATGTGGTACCTTCAAAGCAGAACGGAGAACAGATCTGTGTCAAAGTTCAACGGTCAGAGCAAATGAACTCCCTCACACCCCCCGCTCCATCCACTGTTCCAACGCACGTTTGAGCACAGGCAACTAAGAGGGCCTCGGAGGGGGGGGGGCTGCGTGCCGAAACCTTACGTCACCCCTAACCCCCATGGGCACCACCCACAGCTCTCTATCGGTTAGAATGTGATATCTGCAGGGAATTCTTAGTTTTCTCTAATGGCTATTTATCAGGGCTGCTGAACGTGACCGAAGGAGTGTTGTGTGTGTGTGTGTATGGATAACGGAAGGTCCACATGTCTTTTTATGGACAAAAGTGTACGGTGATAATATCGACCCAGCTGCAACAATCAAATCCACTCAGAAGTCTTCTAGCGCTACATTGACGCCTTATCTGTCCCTTCATCTGCTCCTTCGAATGCATGTCCAGCACCTCCCCTGTGCAGGAGTCAGACTCCCTCAGGACTCTGTGTGTGTGTGTGTGTGTGTGTGTGTGTGCGTGTGTGTGCGCAGGAGTCAGACTCCCTCAGGACTCTGGGCAGTCTCCAGCACTGTAATCAGGGTTAAAGTTTCCCAAGAACCAATGCTGAGGTAATGAGGGAAGAGGAATAGACTCTCTGTGGTGGTCCTCTCTCCATCATTAGGACACACTTACCAGGGCCTGCCTCAGCCAGCATCCTGCAAGAGAGGAGCCACCAGAGATGCTGGAGCTTCTCCACAGCCCCACTCTCATAAGGTCTGACACAACAGTTGCCTCCATCTGGACGGAGATCGTCCTGTTCGCCACCCAAGTTCCATGAGTGGTCATCTCAATGCAAACAACTTCATGAGCTTACAGAGCCTCTGAAAGGACTCAGCTGCACTCCTGAGGGTCGACCAACTGCTGTGTGAGACAGCGGGGCAGAAAACCACAGATGACTTGCTTACAAGAGCAACGTCTAGGCTGGTGAGCATCACCACAGCTGTCATGTGACAACATCTGGGGCAGAGTTTCAGAACACCATGGAGGCAGAACATATGTGTACCGAGTTTTATTTACTTGGTCTTTCATACATCTATTTATTTTAGAGAGGGCACTGAACTGTCCCTGAACTGTGACTAAGTAGATTTTAGCTTTGTAATTAATTCAGACGTATCGGAAGGTGGTTAAAACATATTTTAAAAGAAATATTTAAAAGAAAAACGGTAAACGCTTATATGGGAACCAGATATTTCTGAAGAGAAGTGTAGCCACAAAGAGTTAGACACAAAGAACCAGCAAGAAGGTATGATGATGACCTTTTGTACCCATGATCAGTGATCTGACCACCTTCTCACACAGCGACATTCATGACTTCATGTAACCCCAAACCAGTGCCCAGGTTGGCAACTAGGGAGAAATTACAAAAAAAAACAAAAAAAAAGTCATGCTTCACCTTGTCAGGGAACAAGCCGGTCTTAATACACACCAGACATATACAAATTTAGCATGTGCCCTTGTCACCTCGCACCCTTAAGAGGCAAAGCAGGAGGTAGCGAAGGGCAAGGGAACGACTGGCAGGAAAGCGAGAAAGAGCCAAGAGCCCTGACCCCAACGGTGACAGCAGCTAGGTGAGGCCAGTCAGGCACTGGGAGGAGGAGCGGTCGGGATCAATGGTGTCATTCATAATGTGGGGACTGTGTGTGCTCCACAGACACGTCCGTCCGTCCGTCTGTCTGTGTGCGATGGTGGACGCAGGCCAGGGGCCTCGGAACTGGGGGCAGAGTCCCGGGGAAGGCGCTTGTGAGCTCGATGTGGGAAGAGGATGTGGACGGAAGTGAGGGTACAAGTACCAAACAGGAGGGGCATGGGAAGCACATCACAGAGCAGCGAAAGGCTCAGAACAGTGTGTTCTAGCAGTCAACACACTGCTACCGCTACCGCTACTGTGGAGCCTGACTTTCAATGCAGCACACACAAGAGAGAGAGAGAGAGAGAGAGAGAGCTGCCACTGGCAGGCCCCCTGGGACTTCAATCTCATACCCCCCACAGGGGCAGGTGAGTGAGTAAGGAAGGGCTTTCATGCCACATCTGATAAGATGAAGACAGCAGGGGGTAAGAAAAAGAGGAGCACTACTCCCCCCCCCAACACACACACACACACACACACACACACACACACACACACACACACACACACACACAGCTCCTTTCTCCCTCCCTCCTTCCTTCCTTTCCTACGCACAGCTGGCAGACCATATCTCTCCCCTCTTACGTCTGTCTTGCAGTGTGTGACGTACTTTTCCCCCCCAACCTCTCCTCTCCTCTGCAGCAAAACATTAAAGTAACCATCCAGGCATTCCTGCTTCGAACCTTCCTGTTTCTTTGTTGCAGAGACCTTGTGTACTCCCTAAGCCCGTTTCCCTCGCAGGGCCTCTGCTCCCTGCCTCGCAGTCACCTTACACACACACACACACACACACACAGTCACCTTACACACGATTAAACTGCAATAACCCCGGTGCAAGGCGACACAGCCATGCAACAAGCTTGCGCCGGCCGCCTGGATTATCACCACATCCAGCAAACTAGCTGGAGGCTTATTAACTTCATACATAACAAATTCCCAGCCACCTTGATCATCAAAAGCAGTGAAGTCTTACGGCAGTGGTGCCAACATTATTCGCTTTTAAGTGCAAAATCTGTGCTTCAAAAGCCATTTAACATGTGCAGGTGAGGGCAGCTGGTGTACGTTGGCGGCCGACGAACAGTTTGATTTTGCTGTAATGTTTGATGGTGTAGGCTTTGAAAAGGTGAGTTTGTGGAATGTTTCAAAAGCTAAATGTTGTAGACTGAACCTTTTCCCGGCTAATAAAGCCCCTTGTCGGCTAAAAGTAGGTTCCTTACTGATAAAGACTGCCTCAAAGCTCTGTTTCACCAAAGGGCCCGAAGAAGAATATTTGGGTTTGGATTTTTGAGAGCAAGTCAGCACGAGTTCTAGACTGCACTAGAAGTTTCCAAACAGTTCTGCATGAGTTGGTCTGATTTAATGACTTCATACCCATGCTCAGTGCAGTTTCTGAATGTCCCTGCTCAGAGTTTGTCAAATGCACTCCCCCCTAGGCAATGTTGCAATATTTGTTTTTGAGTGTTTGGTTTTGTGCTTGCTTACCTGTGTGTGTTGAGCTAGACAAGTACTGGAATATTTCGCCTAGAATGTTCAGGCTTAGCAGATGCACACACTCCCAAACAGAAGATACTAGCCTCAGTTGTTCAGTAGCCTCAGTTGGCAAATCCTACATATTCTTGAGCTGGCAATTCATTCAGAACCCCGCTTGCAAGTTGTGAATGGCAATGTTTAATCTCTCTCTCTCTCTCTCTCTCTCTTTTTTTCTCCTCCTTCAAACGCTTGACTTTAAATAGCTTCCTGTGATGTGCTCCCCTGAGAGAAGCCTGGTTACTGACAACCAAGCTGTTATTGTTTTGTTTCTGCACGGGTGTGTCGAGCAGAGTGGGCATTAGCACTGAGCTTGACTGACAAATCTAAGGCCAGTTTGTTCCTTTTCTGTG
Source organism: Sprattus sprattus (assembly GCF_963457725.1). Classification (NCBI taxonomy): domain Eukaryota; kingdom Metazoa; phylum Chordata; class Actinopteri; order Clupeiformes; family Clupeidae; genus Sprattus; species Sprattus sprattus. The sequence continues at coordinate 34,115,258 of NC_137921.1, read as the reverse complement.
TGTTTGTTTGTGTGTGTGTGTTCCTCTGTGTGTGTGTGTGTGTGTGTGTGTGTGTGTGTGTGTGTGTGTGTGTGTGTGTGTGTGTATGTGTGTGTGTGTGTTTGCGTGCGTGCGTGCGTGTGTGAATATATACACGGAGGGCATTGGAGCAAGGTTCCTGAAATGCACTGGTCGGGCCAGAGTGCAGACTGTGTGCCTGTGCTATCTCAGAGGGGCACTAGATCACCAAGCCCAGGGGGCACCAGGGTGGACAAACTTGGCCGAGACGCCTGGCACTTCCCCCCGAAGATGTGCGCTGAGGACGTGCGGAATGTTTCACCACACTCCGGGGCGCGTTCTGACGGGAACGCTGTGTGTGCTTATGGGAGGCCCAACACCGACAAGCCGTCTGCCATTTGTTTGTCTCTGTTTTGTTTTAGCTCTCTTTCTCTCCCTCAAGCATTCACCCTCTCCCCATTTTCTACCATTCTGCCTCACTCTTTCTCTTCCCTCCATCCTTCCCTTATTTCCTCTCTCACTGCATTTTCACCCAACTAAGAAATAACTGAGACCTTTGGTTGAGTGTGTGTGTGGGTGGGGGGGGGGGGGGGGGGGGGGCAGGTGGAGGGAGGGAGAAGGGGGTAAATGGAGGGTTAAATTGGCACTAAAGACCAGATGAGGAGAGAGGGAAAGAGAACCTGAACCTGGCCATGTGGCGGACGACTAACGGCTGGGAGAGCCTGGTCTCTCAAGGTTCTAAGTGTGTGTGTGAATGAGAAGAGAACATTTTAATTTTGAGCCGACATAGAGCCACCCACACCCCCCCCCCCCCCCCCCCCCACACACACACACACACACACACACACACACACCAAAAGCAGCTATTGTCATTTTTTAAGTGGTGTGTTTTTCTTAGCTCTGTGTTGTCTACTCTACTGTAAAACTGGACTGCATTCCTGCGGAGGATAAACAGCAACAAAGAACAATACCCTACCACAGCAGAGACAGGCAAAGCGAGAGAGCGCACGCACGCGAGAGAGGTAGAGAGAGAGGTAGAGAGACAGGTAGAGAGAAAGGTAAAGAATAAAAGGGAAGAAAAACATTTTAAGTCAACTCATATTCTCCCCCCTCTTCCTCTCACTCTACACTGGCGACCTTTGACCTGAAAAGCTCAGTGTTGCGCAAGAGGCCGAACAACATTCACAACAACAGAACAGTGTGTACCAGAGGAGGAGATAGGGCTTATCTGTGCAGGGGATCTGTTTGTTCTCTCTCTCTGTCTCTCTCTCTGTCTCTCTCTCTGTCTCTCTCTCTCTGTGTCTCTCTCTCTCTCTCTGTGTCTCTCTCTCTCTCTCTGTGTCTCTCTCTCTCTCTCTGTGTCTCTCTCTCTCTCTGTCTCTCTCTCTGTCTGTCTCTCTCTCTGTCTCTCTCTCTGTCTCTCTCTCTGTGTCTCTCTCTCTGTCTCTCTCTCTGTCTCTCTCTCTGTCTCTCTCTCTGTCTCTCTCTCTGTGTCTCTCTCTCTCTCTGTGTCTCTCTCTTTCTCTGTGTGTCTCTCTCTCTCTGTCTCTCTCTCTGTCTGTCTCTCTCTCTCTCTCTCTGTCTCTCTCTCTGTCTGTCTCTCTCTCTGTCTCTCTCTCTGT
>NC_137921.1:33789189-34113439 GCF_963457725.1 Sprattus sprattus | reverse complement strand
TCTCTGATGATAAAGGTTATCCTTTGCTGAGGTTCGCGTAACAATTACTAAAACGGCTTCAAGCGTTAGCTCACTCAGCGTCTCGCCGAAAATCGCACACCTGGCAGAGAGCGTGTGGTTTTGGCACAGCAGCGCTGTCCTGATAAGACACTGACCCAGTTCCTTTAAGCTTTTGTCTGTAAAACGGTTCAGTTCAAATGAGCCACCTGAATGTGAAAAGTGAGATAGAAAGAGAGAAAGGCGGACAGAGAGAGGGTGAGAGAAAGAGAGAGAGAACGAGAGCTGGAGTAGCAGAGGTGTCTGACAAAACGGCAGAGGAAAAAGGATCAAGAGACACCTCATCTCATCTCATGACCACTGGCACACAGGCCCATGGGCACAGCACGTGTCCTGCCAAGGCCACTCAGCACTTTTCACGCTCCCTCATTTTCTTTCTCCCTCTCTCTCTCTCACACACACACACACACTCAAACCCATCTCAAATCAAGTGTTACAGGGCCACCAAAGCGGAACCACACCCTGTATGACTAGCTGAGAGAAATGATTCCCTGAGTGAAATAGTATTACCTCCTTTATTCACCTTTTCGGCTCCTTTGACTTGCTATTTGCTATGACGTTTTGTCATTTGGGCTAGTCTAATTCATTTCGGGCAAGCAAAATCTGAAGCACGAGGGGCTACCAGGGATTTAGAACCTTAGAGAGCCCCTGTGTTAGCACTGGATCAGTGCAAATCTACAGTAATATCAGAGCTTTAAAAACTCCAGACTAATACTAAGTGACACTGCTCCACAGACAATGCTTATAACTCTCAACATGATATGGAATACACATATGCCTAGAAGATTTCACCCAAATCAGCAGTTTCTGCTCTGAAATCAGGTTGCAAATAACAAATCTTTCTGAAATTGATTGAACCTTAAGTACGGCGCATGTCGACACTAGTAGGATACTGTGAAAGATTTCACAATCTGATTCAATGTCTCTACTTCTCCTCACACTTCCTTCTCTCTCCTGTGCTTCAGGGGCCAGAGATGGGGTAACGGAACTGTGGCAATGTTTAAGGGACAACTGTCCAACCTCATTAATGAAGTGAAACTAATTCAATAAAAGAAGCTTTTTCCAGCAAACTTGCCGCCACTAAACTTCGGGAGGAACAAGCTATTGAGGGGAACAAGCTATTGAGGGGGCCAATGTGTGAGCAGGAGAATGGGGAGCACTTGTTTGTATGCTCTCTCTCCCTCTCTCTCTCCCTCTCTCTCTCCCTCTCTCTCTCCCTCCCTCTCTCCCTCCCTCTCTCCCTCCCTCTCTCTCTCCCTCTCTCTCCCTCCCTCTCTCCCTCCCTCTCTCTCTCCCTCTCTCTCTCCCTCTCTCTCTCCCTCTCTCTCTCTCTCTCCCTCTCTCCCCCGGTGTGTTGCACGCCTTTGCTGAGAGGCATTGCATCATGATCCCGAAATGGCTTCTGCTTTGCCACAACACTTGTCTAAACTAGTGCATATCACATGACAGCTGACGAAAGATGGGGGGCATCGCGTTCACTCCGCTGCCCTTTCCAAGCTAAAAGGACACCACCGTTTGAGGGATAGGTGGAGAAGGAGAAGGAGGAGGGGGGGGGGGGGGGTCATAGGACTTCTGAAGATGTGTGCATTCCGTAGATGTGTGCATGGGTGCTGCTGGCTGACAATCGATGGGCGTCTCCTCCCTCTCTCGCACGCCCCTAACAAACGCTAATTCCACTTTTAATTGATTATTGATTTGCAGTGGTGAATCATCCACAAGTAGACCCCTTCAACACCCCACCTCCATATATACACACACACACACGCACACACGCATACGCACACACGCAAGCCGCAACTCAGAAGGAAAAAACCAGACCACGAGCAGCACATGCCGACCCTCAGCAGTGGACAAGATAGCGGAAGGGACGGCGTGTGAAATGTGTACTGGCACTGTGTGAGTGTGAGTGTGAGTGTGAGTGTGAGTGTGAGTGTGAGTGTGAGTGTGAGTGTGAGTGTGAGTGTGAGTGTGAGTGTGAGTGTGAGTGTGAGTGTGAGTGTGAGTGTGAGTGTGAGTGTGAGTGTGAGTGTGAGTGTGAGTGTGAGTGTGAGTGTGAGGTGGGTGATATGGGCAAAAAAGAATATCTCGATATTTTTTTTCATTTTGACGATAATTAGACGATATTTAAAAAAAATGGGATTGGAATTCTCAGAGTAATACCTTCTTGGAGATTACAATAATGGGCACAATGTTTAAGGAAAACATTTCTTTATTGTCTTTAAACTAAAATAACTTAATATTGAACTCTTGTAATAAAGTGCTCCATGCATCCATGAGAATTATTGCACATCAACAGCAGTGCTTATGGCCTTATTAAACTTAAAATTCTACAGGGGGGGACAACGGTGACGCATAGTTTGGATGTAGCGACAAACATTTATGTGTTGTGAAAGTGTTAACCAGTATGTGAGTAACGTGAGTTTTATTAAAGCATAGCGTGTGGAATGTGTAGCTATTTCATTCCGTTTGCTAACCTTTCCTGCTGTCTGTATTTACTAACCAGCAGCAGCTGAAAGGAAAGGGAATTAACCCCGAAGTTAAAAACATGTAATCTACTTCGGCCGTGGAGCATTTTACTCCCCTGCAATCTCCAACTACGTTCATAGACTGACAGCAGGAAAGGTTAACAAACGGAATGAAATAGCTACACATTAAACACGCTATGTTTTAATAAAACTCACGTTTTATGCTACACCAACGGAGGCACAACAGACATCACCATGGGCCGCTAACCTGTTGCAAAGTGGATGCGAGAAGCCATGTCACGTGATCACGTAGGCCCACTAGTCGTGTGAGTGCCGTGCTGTGGGGACAGCTGCTGCGCCGTAGGCTATATTAAGAACATGATGTGAACAGTTTCCCCGTGTGTGTCATTGTAAGTAATTGAAATACTCGATAATGTAATTTTGCACATCGTTTAAACAACAATGACGATATTATCGCAGACGATAGATATCGCCCACCCCTAGTGTGAGTGTGAGTGTGTGACTGTGTGTGTCTCTGCAGAAGCCCCTGAGTTCGCTAGCGCTATTCTCCCTCTCTCTTGCTAACACAATTATCTCCCTTTCTCTCCATAGAGCTGTTGTCTGCTAGCACCGCCAGCTAAAAGGAACTTTGCATTGCAAATGGGCCCATTTATGGCTGTCAAGATTTGATTTTCCTCATGACAATACAAAGGGGTCAATGGGGAGTACTGGACCACACCAAGCAGGAGGTGGCACTGTAATCTGGGTCAAACCAGAATGCCATTTACGGTTGAGAAATTATATCTGTCAAATACAAAGAAACCTACAAAACCAAGGGAATGATATCATCCTTGAAATGCTGCTTTTAGTCTGCACCGCTTATGCAAGACCCCATCGGTGTGTGTGTGTGTGTGTGTGTGGTCGGACCCCCAAAAGAAAAGAAAAAAGATGGCTACTCACTTCTCTGGCAGTGGTCCTGGTTCCAGCAGCGGTCGCCAAAGTGCCAATTGAGCGTCGTCTGCTGGCAGAGGTTTTTTCCGGTCACAGTGCCGGGGCACACGTCACCACACTCGCGGGAGTCCTTGTTGGCCACGATGAAGTTGTCCTCCATCGAGTCCAGCACCTTGGACCAGTCGAGCGTGGACAGGTAGCACAGGTCCGGGTTCTTCTCGAGACGCACAGCACCGCGGGTGATGTTCATCAGACTGTACAGGCCGATCTCCTTCAACTGGAGATTCTCGAACATGACCAGCCCATAGTTGAAGAACAGGTTGTTACCGCGGATGACCGTGAGGTTGGGGAAGAGGTCACTCAAGGTCTCCAGGCCGTAGACACGGAAGACGAGCAGAAAGTCGGTGATGACCGTCAGCAGGGGGAAGCTCAGGCCACGGAAGTCCTCCGCCTTGGTCTTGAACATCAGCAGGATCTTCAGGTGGCCTTCGATCACCGTGCAGTTCTCTAGCAGGGTGAGGTTGGCTGCATTGTTCCGGATGTCAATGCTGGGGCAGACTGAAGAAGCAGAGAAAAGAGAGAGCAACAATTATACACCTTGAGACAACACTAGTGCATGTGATGGAAAGAACACATAGATTGATGTGAACAAATTTGCTGCGGTTCATGTTGCTTTGGACAAAACATCTGTAATTTTTAAATAAATAATTTAAGAACGATTTTAAAATGTTGACTAGATAGAACTGTCTGAGTTCATCTTTTCAACAAGAAATGAGTCCGACTAAAACTGTATACAGTCGAGTCACAACCATCCATAAAAAGCATCTTTAAATAAAGCGCACTCCGCAGCTCCTTATAACACCACTATGAGGGTTTGCTTATTGGCACACACTCGCTCTGCTCAGTCGGGGTACTTGAGCATTTCAGCACCCCACTGGAGTCTCTTCCCTGCGCCGGGCTCCCTGTGGTGCTAACTGACGCTGAGCCCCGGCTGCTCAACAACAGAGAGAAAAGAAAAAAAAGAAAGACACACAAGCACAAGAACGAGGAGCCTGGGAGGCAGCTTCCCTTCGCTTCATTCATAATCTACAGTGCCCAGTGTGTCTGTGTCTGTGTGTGTGTGTGTGTGTGTGTGTGTGTGTGTGTACGTGTGCGCTGATAGACGAGATCGGGAGAATTCATTAGCGGTGAGGATCGGCTGGCTCTGAGCATGTGCTGATGGAGCCGATGGATAATAATGAGTTGTGTGGTGTTCGGTGGCTGCTGGCCATGGCTACGGCGCTCCCGCTCATTACAAAAGAGATTACGTTGATGCCGCTTTCATTGTTCTCTCGCCGTTACACATTTTTTTCCTCCTTTCTTTCTTTTCTCAGCACGCCTCCTCATAAGGTTTTTCCTAATTTTCACCTGAATATGTTAAGCTGGCTTAAGCTGGAAACTGTACTTAAGACTGCTTACAGCAGGAGGTTCATGCATTTTACAGTTAAAATATTAGTCACAGTTTCCAGTCGGGGATGGTTTCCCCCCTTCCCCGATGTTACATCATTTTAAACTGGTTCCCTTAATGATTTCCTTCCTGAAACATTAAAGCAACGATGGCACTTCATCGTGGACATTGGTAACTACTACATTTTAGACAATGTCAAAGAACTGCACTTCCTACGTTCCCAAAATCCCAAATCAGGCAGGGAGGTATAAAGGTAGAGTTTATCTATGATGGTGGGAGTCAAACCGTGAGTGAAGTACTTCAGTCTGTGTGCAGGTGTGCTAACACTCTTGTCTCTAGCATCTTCAGCCCACACCTGCGTCTTAATGGATACAGCATCTTTGGATACGCCCTACACCACACTGCATTTTATCTATTTAAACACCTGCACGTAAACATCTTGTGTGAATCCATCCACACAAAGGGGAGCATAAAAATAACTTGCTTCGGAAAAACAGCAGAACTGAAAAAATAACATGAAGAAGTAATTCTGTGAAAAACACTATACGACAAAATGTACCCATGACGTTCACATTCTGTGTATGATTACAGCAACATTTCCTTTCTTAAAACGAGGTTCTTATATTTATAGTGAAAAAAAGGTATACACAATGTTGACAGAAGAACAAAGTGTACGTGAGAGCATATCCCACAATTACAGGGATTCTCCCCCAAAGGTAGAAAGATCTGTGGATTTTTTTTTGTCGTTTTTTAAGATGTAGCTACGCCTTCACGATTGTTTTTATAATGTCAGAAAAAAACAAATGGCGTAGAGGGAGGACAGGTTTAAAAGTTCATCATTGCTCACACATTACCACACAAACTCACAAGGGACTCAACCTTGTCTCAGCATTTCACATGGCCACATTTGGTCTATAAATTTAAGCAGTGATAACAAAGTCTTCAAAAGCTGCTTTGAACAGATTCATGCTACTGCCCACAATTCCATATAAGCACCAAAAAGGAAAGAGAAATTGCTTCATCAGGCTCGCTCAACTGGGTAAACAGTGGAGGCAACCCCTCGCCATGGAAACACATTTTAGAGAACACCAAACAGACAGGGAGCTGGACGGCAAAAAAAAAAAAAAAAAAAAAAAAACTCACAGGCAGGAAATATGGAAAATATTTTGGGGGAATTGATACAAACTGTATGCTAATGGCACTAATACAGTTGATTTATGCTTAGATTGACTTGCCTAGCAAATGCACAGAACAAAACAAACAAGCCATGTCACCATTTAAAGACTGTGCATACCAAGTCATTTACAATAGAGTTGTTGACTAGATGTATACTTTTCCCATCCAGTTGGTTCCCTACATTCATTTCCTAATAATATGGTTTTCTTCTTCACTTCTCTGCTGCCATACACACTGGGAAGGGATTTGTGATTCAAATCAGCACTTCCCAGGAAGCAAGCTTGCCTTTAACGGCTTAGAGCAAGGCCAGACTAACCCGATTTTCATACTAACCGTGACGGAACCATGACAAACTGGCCTCCCGGCCAGACAAATCTGCCATTTGGCGCGTCTCTTACCGTCGCGGTTAGAATCCTCTCTCCAGAGTGGGTAGATTGCATCCTGCCCTGCTATCAGAGCCTGTCTGACCGAATCTGATGACGTAATTATTCCACGTGTTGTCATGAGCCTGCCATTTGCTTGGAAGATAGAAAGCTGTTTCCCTAACAGAAAGTCTGAAGCTTAAAGTTCTTTTCAAACCTTTGCTTGGGTAGCACTGTTAAAATGAGCAGACATGCATACTACATTTGAGTACTCATCACGTAACATTCGTTTTTTAAAAACAATCACATAGTATTGCATGTTTTACTGTGGTAGAAAATACGTTGGGAAATCCTATAGACGCCGCGCTAGGTATTAGCATCAATTCATTCACGTTAATGTTTTTGTATGAGCTTGACATTTGCTCTGCAGATAGATAACAGGTTCCCTAACAGAAAGTCTGAAGCTTGAAGTTCTTTTCAAACGTTTACTTGGGAAGCACTGTAAAACTGAGTAGACATGCAGAATATTTTAGTAACCTCATCTCGTAACATTCGTTGATAGAATGCAGGCTGCGAGGCTCGCGTAAGAGCTTCTTCTCCGTTTCCGGTAGCACCCTTCACAGCGCCACCAACAGGCCTGGCATATGTACTACAGCAGATTCACCAGTTTCAGTGGGTGTGTGTGGCCGCAGGACAGCGCAGCACAGCTTTGTCTGGCCGCGATTGACTAAACCCGAATCCGTTCCGGTCATTGTGTATCTCAGGTTAGTCTGGCCTTGGCCATAGAAGTCAAAGCAAATTTCAATCAATAATTAACTCAACATTACTGTACAATACAGTCACCACAGTTCACTGACGCCATCAGCTTCATGAGGAAGACGCAGGAGTATAAGGTGGGAGAGAAAGGGTGCGTATGCATGTGTGTGCATGTGTGTGCATGTGTGTGCATGTGTGTGCGTGTGTGTGCGTGTGTGTGATGATGTGGGACCTCCTGCACTGAGCTGTTCTCACACATGCTTGGCATAACACACTTCCCCTTCTCCCAGCGCCTCAATCTATTAGCCTTTGGCACTGCCCCCCTGGCATTCACTCCGCCCACACTTCCCCGTCAGGCTCTGACCTTTGGCACTGCCCCCCTGGACAAGAAAGGGAACACCAGCACATCACTCAGGCCGCTGATTTAGAGCTGTCACCCTGGTGACGTCAAGTTCAAATACGACCACTTGTTTACACCATTGCTTCAAATTGCAGCTCTTTCTTGAGCAGACAGACAGACAGAGAGGGAAAGAAGGACAGAAGAGAGAAAGAGAGAAAGAAAGAGAGATACAGACAATTAGACAGAGGAAAAATGAGAAAGAGAGCTAAATGCGAGACGATAGATCTCAAACATTGCGCTGAATCTATGGAATCTGCGCCGGCCAAAGGCCAAAAGAATCCAACATCACACAGAGACAGTGAGCCACAGCACAAACACAATGACTGCAAATGGAAGGGAAAAACATCACTTGAAAAACCAAACAATCAACAAAAAAAAGAATGTATAAAAAAAGAGAGCAAACCAACAAAAGGATTCTGGGAAAGACAGCAGAGCCCATCTCTGGTCCGAGCGCCTGCTGCCCTCTGCCTCACCTCACTGCTTAAATGAGCAACGACAACGTTTCTGGTCTGATTCACTAATATAAACTTCAACTCATCTCTCACATCCTGGTCTCTGTTATAGATAGACCTTCACTAAAACGGTTTACAATCGTTTCCAAGGGGACAGTAACACGGTAGTAACCAGAGAGCCCAGACAAAAAAAAACTAACTTTGGATTACTATTTGCCTTGGCTACTGGCCCGTTCACTGCTCACACAGAAAAAAAAAAAAAAAAAAAAAATCATAAAATATCACATGACATAATGACGTTCATTACAATCACTTCACTAAATCGTCCTCAGGATAGACTACTGCGTAGGGCCTTGACTAGGGTCCGGAAACAAAACAAAAGAGGAGAAAACAAATGCCTGATAAGGGCTGGGAAAAAGGTAACCCAACACCTCGTGCTCTATCGTTGCAGCCCATCAGCCTGCTGCACGCTGACAGGTTCGCCTCTTGATTGATTGGGCTTGTTGCGTAACATGCAGTAACAAATGTCATACGAGTGCAACTGCAGTCAGCCCCCCAGCTACCATCGTCGCTCCTCCATTGTCGGCTCAGCCCTGACAGGAACACGCTCCTCCTCAGTAAAGGCAAATCTTGCTGCATTATTAAAAACATAACGCTACAGAAAACAGTTCTTGCGTAAGAGTGAGAGCGTTTGGGAAGCACACGACACAAAAGTAAAGTATTGCCTTAAGGCTTCAGATTTTGGGTTGTGAAATGTTGGTCAACTGAGCGGAGGCGGTGTGGAGTTGTACAGTGAAAAGTTTCTCCGCTGCAAATGCACTGTAAATTAAAGCAGACACTTTCGAACTGAAACATGAGTACCCAGTCATGTATGACAAGAAACTAGCAGGTTAGCTTACATCACACAAATGAAAAGGGGGGGGGGGGGGGGGGTTGGGGGCTGTAGACAGCTATTCACCTGGTGCAGACAGGCAGACAATGCAGAGTGTTCAATCTGATTTCCTTATCTGAGCTGGAGATAATATTAGATCACGCAATAGCAGAGGAAAGAGATACCAGGCTTGTGAAACACCTCAGGGGAGTGGACCCACATTACTGCTTTCTCCCTTCAGCTCTTAGCACATCTGACACTACTGCTTACAAAAAGACATAGCAATACACAAAAGAAAACTGTCACAGTTGTAAATAATTATACTGCAACAAGTGGACTTAGTTTGTTACACCATAACCGATGGAAAACTCTGCAAATCTGTCCAAACCTCTTTTTTAAAGTGCAGCTTTAATTGGTTTCAAAGGATCTACACAAAATGGACAAAGGGAATTAGAGGCAGGTGAGGGGGTCTATCCAACTGCACCACCCATCACAGTGTTCATTTTCAGAGGGATCCTTTATTTTTAGCTTGGCATTCCTACACCAGAGAATTGAATACGCTTCTACCAATAGTAACTGGTGCTTGGAAACTGGAACATGCACCGGGGCGAACCACATGGCAGGAATGCTGAGGCAGTGAGGGCTTTGGGTGACTGATAGCCCCAGCCAACAGAAGCATTATCACTACAGGAAACCTGCACTGCCAATACACTACCGCAGATGTCAACAGGAAACTACTGACGCTAAAGCACATAATACGGATGCCACCATATCTAAAATTACTACAATTATTTCTGCCAAATAAAATGACCGGATCGGATGCCACGATGACGCGTCATATCAAATCTGGCCAACTGATGTCAGAGTGCATTTCCATGATGCTAGAACAGGAACAACAACAAGTCCAGAGGGGGTGCATGGGGTGGAAAATGGAAAGTTCCAGACAGATATGTGAAGGCTGACTGATGGATGACTGCCTTGATTCTCCCATCACCTTCACCCTCAATTTAAAAGACCAACAGCAGGTATAAGGGCACCTGGCAGGGTGACTGCCTCCGCCGCCTGCTTCGAAAGCGAGCCTATTTATAATTAGGATCTAGATAGAGGACACAAGCCAAAGCATGGCAGATTGCTCCACGCATAAAAGAGCAACATTCAAGGTCTGCCATGCTGTTAGATCTCCTGCCAGGAGACACCTGACAAAATCCTGGAGGTAACATCAGATTCTACTCATGTTCTTCGCAATAAGATTCAACAGAGACGTGCCACGAGAAGCCATGATAGGTTGTTGATCCTTTCATTTTAGAGGAGAAGAATCGAGGGACGAAATAGCTCAGCTCAAAGTCTGGTTGCTGAGTGGAAGGCAGGAAAGCTTACGGTATCAAATAAATTGGTGATCAAAACCAAGGTATTTACACCGGATTTTGAACCAACAGCGAAAGCAGGTCTGTTTGAACAGAACTTTTTTCCCCTGAGAGAGGACCATGGGTATGCCATTGGTAAACTTATTTTAGTCTGTGCATGAGGTAAAGGGATCGGCTGCTAGGCTAATACTTGCTTGCAATGTACGCCTTGGAAAATATTTCAACAAAGAGGGAAGAAAAAAAAAAAAAAAAAAAAAAAAATCACAAACCAGGTGCTGAGCCAAACAAATAAAAAAGAGAACTCCAGAAAGGAGCATTCCTCAAATAGCAGCCTAGCAGAGGAAAACACACACGCACACGCACACGCACACGCACACGCACACGCACACGCACACGCACACACTAATGAAGAGCAGACTAATGGGGCGGCCCTCTGATAGCGGAGGCTCTGAAAACACACCAGGCAGCGCAGACGAACATGTGACGCTTCTTTTCATTTCGCATGACTTTTTACTGCAGGACAAAGTAGCCCAAACACGGAGGAATCTGTCTAGAAACACACATAATTCCCCCCCTCCCCCTCCCCTTCACTCTCTCCCTTCCAGCAGACCACAGAGCAGCTGCAGCCTCCCTCAGGGTCGGCGGACTCGGCCTCAGAAACCAGAGGTATTCCGCTCCGAGTACATCAATTGAAAAACAGATGGATACTGGCATCTTGACTATTTGACAATTTCTCACAACATTTTTACGGACCAGATGGGTGGAGCTCACTACCATCGCTGGAAGGGGAACATTCGTCGTCCCCCCCCATGCATGCATGATCACTTACGAGAGGACATTTTCATGTCTGAGGTTTAGGGAGCACTTCACTGATCATCTGGACAATTTTCCATTAAAGTGAATGGTTCCTCCTCTCAAATATGTGCCACTAAAACACGAGGCGCTCGGCTGAGGGAGACCAGCACCCAAGGAGCGCATCCTCCCACTTAAAGCATTAAAGAGCTGGGGCCCTTGCTGACTGTCATTACGCTTAATTACGTGACAACATCAAACTGGCACAAGGGCCACCTCTGTCACATAGAACAAACTCTAAGTAGCCTTCAGCACTTAAGTGAACCAATTCAAATTAATCCGAGTTTACTCGTCAGATGCAAAGAACATGTGTCAAACAGAGAACGCTGTATGTATGTACTGCTATTCACTGCTGACACAAACTTGATAAATACCTATATGATGAGGTGGAGCATGTGTGGAACTGCAAAAACAACTCTTGACGAGAAGCAAGGAAGGGGGAGGGGAGGAGGAGGAGAGGAGAGAACAGCTCGTCTTCCCAACGGAAACAATGGTGCCGAGTGTCTCTCCCCTGACCAGTATGAATGTCCAGCTAGTACTCACTACCATGCCTCTGCCACCCCCAGTTCTATGTTAACTCGACAGATAAAGGGTTTCATATGAGGTCACTGTATATGAGGTCAACCCATGTGGATGAGCCCACAGCATTAAGATTTGGAAAAGTTTTCTGTGTAAAAGATATAAACAAGAAAAAATAATGACAAGATTTTTCACTTGTTTCGCCTGGCTGCTCCTAAAGCACTAAGGCAAGCAAGTGAGCCATTATCCCACTGATATTTAGTTGTGATAAGAAAAAAATTGACCATTCCAAACAAATCATATCAACCAGGTGATGCATTTCATAAGTAATAACCGCAGTCAAAATTAAGACCGAGCTGAGGGGCTCAGCAATACTTTCAATATTTGCTCTTCCATTGCAAACCCTGTTGCCAAGATGCATGTTGTGTTTTCCATTCCTAATTATGCAATGTTTGCACACTGAATCACAAAATATTCCTGGAGGCCCTACATAAATCCATATCTAGGGCCCTATCATTTCGGCAATGGGGAAACCAGACGGAATCTCTGAATTCAGTAAGGAAACGGTAATCACAGTTAAACACGGAATTGCCTGAGAGAAACACATTTGATAGCGTTATAAACTACATTTTTGCCAGCTTAAGTGACAGGCACATCAAAAATGTTGTCAGAGACAGCTAGACAAAGTTTATGAAAAAACAAAAAGCTAGGTGAATGTCATTATATCAACCACTCGCATTCTGTGGTTTTAAAATAAATAGTGGCATTCATGGCAAACAGATGCATCCCTATGCATTGTGAACCATACAGGAAATATGGTCACTTGTTGAAGACTGGCACAAGAGACTGAAACTGGCCACTGTGGATAGCATCTCAATATTCTTAGAACAACAATAACACTAACAATGTACAGTGCCCTCCACAATGATTGGCACCCCTAGTGAATATGAGCAAAACAGGCTATAAAAAAATATGTCTTTGCTGTTTATTCTCTTGGTCTTTCACTCAAAATATTCAAAAAAATCTTACCTTTACATTGAAGTAAAATTATTGAAAGAAAAAAAAAACTGTTAAGATTAAATAAATATTTTTCTGCAAAACATGTGTGCCACAATTATTGGCACCCCTAGAAAAATCTTATGACTGAAGTATATTTCCAGTCATGTTTTACATTTTTAAGTTCACCTGTTTGATAATTAAATCTAAAGAGGTCTACCATTACTTCCTGTTCCACTGGCGTACAAATATGAGGTGATGCAGGCCAAATTCCATTAGTCATTCATCACTATGGGAAAGACCCAAGAACACAGTGACGATGTGTGACGAAAAGTTGTTGAGCTGCACAAATCAAGAAATGGACACAAGAAAATCTCTAAACAGTTGAAAATACCCATTTCTACTATCATGGAAATATTAAGAAGTTTAAAGCGACAGGAGATGTTAAGAATCAGCCTGGAAGAGGATGTGTCTGTACATTGACCCCACGCACCGTGAGGAGGATGGTTCGACTGGCAAAAGAATCTCCAAGGATCACAGCTGGAGAATTGTAGAGGTTAGTTGAGTCTTGGGGTCAGAAAATCTCCAAAACTACCATAAGACGCCACCTACATCACCACAAGTTGTTTTGGAGGGTTGCCAAAAAAAAAGCCTCTGCTGTCAATCAACAACAAACTAAAGTGCCTACAGTTTGCCAAATGTAGGTGAGTCTTTATTGGGACCGAGTTATATGGTCAGATGAGACCAAAATAAAGCTTTTTGGCAACAAACATCAAAGGTGGGTTTGGCATAGACAGAAAGATGGCCATACAGAAAAGCACCTCATACCTAATGTGAAGTATGGTGGAGGATCTTTGATGTTTTGGGGCTGTTTTTCTTCCAAAGGCCCTGGACATCTCGTTAGGATACATGGTATCATGGACTCCATCAAATACCATCAGACAATTAATGAAAACCTAACAGCCCCCTCCAGTAAGCTTAAAATGGGCCGTGTTTGGACCTTCCAGCAGGACAATGATCCTCAAATACAACACAAAAATGGTTCACCGACTGCAGATTAATGGTTTTGCCATGGCCATCACAGTCCCCCAACCTTAACCCCATAGAAAATCTGTGGGATGAGCGGAAGCCGAGTCTACAAACGTTGACCTCAGAATCTGAAGGATCTGGAGTGATACTGCATGTAGGAATGGTCTCAGATCCCGTTTCATGTGTTCACCAACCTCATCACGCATTATTGGCAAAGGGAGGCTGCACAAAACATTAAATTAAGGGGTGCCAATAATTGTGGCACACATGCTTTGTGGAAAAATATTTAATTAATGTCAACAGTTTTTTTTTCTTTCAATAATTTTACTTCAATGAAAAGGTAAGATTTCTGTGAATATTTTGAGTGAAAGACCAAGAGGATAAACAGAAAAGAAATGTTTTTTTAAAGCCTGTTTTGCTCATATTCATTAGGGGTGCACTGTACATTCAGACTATTACCACAGTAACTCAGTAGTTGTAACTGTATGTTTTGTAACTGTAAGAATGTATCTCCCTTTGCAGTGCCAATTACTGTGCCAAACTAGACCAGGAGAATAAAGGCTGACACAGTCATCTCAGGTCTAGAGGCAAACCCCATGCCCTATCCGTCACACAATGCCGGGAGTGCCTAAGTCCACACGTGGAACCACGGCACAGCAGGTAGGCCTTATACATGGAAATGACACCGTCACCGAAGGTGGGCAGATATGCTAACAGAGGAGGGGCTAGACTAAGGTAAACATCAATTAAACACAGAAGAAGTAATAAGTAAGACACTCTAATACCAGACACAAAAGGGAAGGCATACTCACGTTATTTCAGAACAACGACAACAAGTATGCACGCCCAAGGCATGATGGGAACCAAGTCTCAATGCACATTGAAGCGCTGCTACCCCCTTACATGCTACAATACATTTGCAATTTTTGAATTCTGTCAAAATAAATAGAAAATATATACCATATGCTGTATCCTAGCATTGCTCCCCTACACTCCCTACTAGGGGTGGGAAACTATTGGCACCTCACGATTCGATTCCGATTCAGAGGTCAACGATTCGATTCTAAACCAATTATCGATTTTAAACCGATTATCGATTTTAAATCAATTATCGATTATCAATTCTAAAACGATTATCAATGCATTTCGACTTTTAAATCATTTGAGTTTGAAACTCAGAGTCTAAAATCACTTCCCACTTTGTGTTTGATAATTAAAGAAAATCAACAGAGGAATTACCTTCTCTATTTTCTTTATTAGAGAAAAAGCTTTTTCTTGTCACAATTTTGATTTTCTATGAGCAATGCAATAATCGAAGCAGCTTGCATTTCAACATAAAATGGATGTGTAAAAAAACCTAAATTTTCTATTTATTACAAAATCGATTATAAACTTTTCTGAATCGAGACAGAATCGTTTTTAGAGAGAATCGAGAAAAATCGATTAATCGATTTTTTCCCCCACCCCTACTCCCTACCCTATGACAACATAGGCCCATCAAGGACAGATAAATTATGTTTGTAAAAGACAGTAGCATATATCCTGAGTAAATCTTTTTGATTGGATGTATGATTTGATGTTAATCAAATTGATAAAACTGAATCTAGCAGAAATAAAATAGAAAAAAAAACACTGAATCTGGCCACAAATAAAACAGATTTCGACAACAGATATCTACCCTACATACTGACTGTTTGCAAGTATACTTCTTTTCTCTTCTTTCCCTACTTGAGATCCACACCAGCTCATAGTTACCCTCCCAGAAAAGATTAGACCCGGAGTCGAATCATGAAGCTGCTGGATGGGGTGGTAGCCTTCCCTTTTTTCCTCTTCCAAAGCAGTAGCCTGTCAATTCTGGAGCAGTCGGGGTAACACTACACCTCACAGGCTCTCTTCTCATCTGTGTCCGTCAAATTGGTGTTGACGTTCAACAACAAGCTGTAGCTTCTCATGCTTTTATATGAACTAGGACCTAATGCCTGGGAAATAGAGGGGGGGATAAGCCCATATAAATAAAAAAGTGGCTATGTACAAGTGTACTTTCTATTAACAATACCTTTAGTGTTTAGTGCAACAGCACTGTAGACCGTGGATAAATTCACTCAGTTGGTCAGACGCCAAGCCCAACAGGACCCGTGGCTTGGGCGGCTGGCATGCAGCAGTATTTGGGCTTGTTTCTGAAGACTGTCACTGAACACACTCTCCTGTGCCGAGACGGCCGCCCAGTCCGCTGCTGCCGGGAGCCGGGGAACACCACACACACAGGAAAGAGCTGAAGCCACACTGTCTGCAGCCCTGTGTGAGCACACACCAGCGCTACAAGGACTGTCAAATGAGTGGCTCAACTGCAACAGGATTTATTAAAAAACTGATTGATAACGACAACTGTAAAATTATGCCTAAATGTAGGCACAATCTTAAGTGAGACTTTGTCGTTGGAGTCGGAGTTATTCTAACATTCTAATAAAGTTTTCTGCCCCGATAGTCTTTAAAACCCACAGATTTTTTACAACTTCGCACAGACACACAGGCAGAGGCAGGTCCCTTTGAGGTTGAAGCAAGACAAAAGGCTCTTCAGGCCTACAACACTAAACACTCTCCAGCCACTCATTTCATTGTAGTCTTTCAGAAAACCAAGAGACCGCTGGCAACTTTATTAGAAACTATGCCTGAGTGACCTGTTCCAAGTGCCGGCCCCTAATTTGCAGGTCCGCCGAGTCATAACATCATAATTGCAGCCGAAATGGGATCTAGAATGGGTGCTAAATGGCTGCTGTTCGCACCTTTAGAGGCTGTGAACAAACAAGAAAAGAAGAAAAAAAAAAAACCTGCCTGCCTTGGTGAGGACATCGGCCAGGTCGCGGAGATTGGACAATGTGTGCCATCACAAGGGAAAGAGGTTTTGTTATGTGCCAGCGCAAACATCTGTGGTTCGGCAAAGACAAAACACACACCCACAACAAACAACCAAAAAAAATTGCCGGGCGACGCCGAACTCCATGACCTCGTACGGCTACGTGCAACGCCAGCGCCAGCGGCCATTCTGACAAGCGGCCAGGCAGCCAGGCAGCATGGCCGGGAGGGAGGATGCTGGGGAGAGGTGGGGCCCAGGTTTGCGCATGGCTCTGCGATGCGCCGTTGTGTCTCAGGTCTGAGCTAAAAATACAAGGACAGACAATCCACACAGCCAAGAGCCAGCCAGTCATCAATGGATGGGAGCTCAACCGTGCCTCAAGAAGGGAATGGTCTACATGGGGCCTTTCAGAGGGAAAACAAGACCAACAAGAAGAATGTAACATCTTGAGTGCTTGAGAGGTGGATGGCACATGACACAAGTAGCAAAGCAGAAGAGAGTTAAAAAGTTCTAAGGTAAACTGTTTGTAACCAAAGAAATTGACTTTAGAGAGTTTGGCACAAAGTAACCTTTTGTTGGAAATGTGCTCAAAAAGGAAAAAGATGTTAAGATCAACAACTTGATCTACAGGCAATTTCTTTCTTTTGAATTGCGTATGTGAGAAAAAGAACATTTAGAGCACTGTCAATGCCTTTAACCAAAACACCATCAACCATCACACAACATGTGCACCTTGACTGGAAAGGGTGCTGTAGCTCTCTGCAACACTTACTGTGCTGCACCAGAGAAATAAACTTAATTTTCATTTTTCAGCACAAGATGAAACAAATTACAGCAACCCCTTTAACCCTGCTGAAAGCTTTACTGCCAGAATAAGGTTCCATATCACAGCATTTTTATGAAAGCTCTCCAAGGTCTGGTTAAGGCTTCCAAACCCAAACCTACAGCAGTGCTTAGACTTACTGTCTGGTGAGGAGAGGCCATGCTAATGAGACCATATTAATTTTGGCCACAATCAGCACCACTACCACAGGCTGCTGGGAGTGCCGTCACATCCCCTGATGATTACCAACCCCACACAGAGCTGTTTATTCTGGCCCACACGACTCCATTTAGCCCTCCAATATACAGATAAAATGCAAATGATGGAGTTTTATGACTGGTGCTATCCATCCATTTATTCCCACGTTTAGGTCTCCCAACATTTTACAGTGCCTATCAATCGTGCCTCACTGCAGGGACTTCTCCTGTACACAGCCCAAACAGCAAGTGGTGATTAACAACTCAAAGTGGGCTATGAGTCAAAGGTCTGGTTTTCAGTCATACGACAGTCCTTAAAATACATTTAACCTATCAGCCAATGGAGCTTGGACAAGACTGTGCACGTGCAGACATACACACACACCACACACACACACACACACACACACACACACACACACACACACACACACACACACACAGTTATGCTGCAGACAAACCCCTCACCATTATTACCCCTGTTATGTTGGCCACAAGAGCTTCCAACACAGCCACAACTGATCCCAGCATTACCATCATGGCTTAAGGTAGGATTTTTTTTGCACGAGGTCACCGACCATTAAAATAGGACAGATCCAAACAGCAACAAGCCCATCAAATCAAATGGTTCAGTTGTGTTGTAACTGCCCAGCAATAGCACTTTCTAGATGATCTCATCAGAGAGACGTATATTTTGATAGTTTGAGAACCTAAACTGGTATCACAGTCAAAAAACATGCACCTGTGCAATAAGTGTAAATCATATAAATGCTGATTTTGAGACAGCCAGACAAAGGACTGCTCAGACACACAATACCAGAATCCACCTCTCACACATTTCCATTTTGTTAAGCAAAGGTTAAGCCTTTTTTATTGACTCTGGAAGGGTAAAGAGCTACATAGGCAAGAGGCCCTTGTAAACAAACAAGATTGTGTAACGTGAAAAGCTAAATTCATAGGTGGGTGAAACAAAGTAGTCGGACTATTCAAAGTGTTAAGAAACTATTTAGAAACAGTTAAACTAAGCCTACAATATTTCTTAATGAATACTTAATTGAAATGTATAAGACCAAAACATGGTATTATAAAGTTCTAAATTGAAATTAGGTGGTTGTGATTGAGATGAATTGGCAAACTTCACAACAGAAGATGGATTTCTTTAGGGAGTGCATATCACTGAACACTGAGAACACCCAAACTTCTTTTTGGCCTCCAGCAGAATGGACCAAAGATAGTCAGACATCTACAGTCATTCTTAAGAAGCCAGTAGACCCTAGTATCATCTGAGCATCTCAACACATGGTTTAACTGTTCACAAGCAACAGCTGTCCTAGGAGAATGACCTCAATGTATTCAACCGTTTTCCACAACACTTACTTCTTAACTTGGAGCCAGATTAAACAAAAATGGTTGGCTGACACATGCTGTGACTATCTGTCAAGCGGCCAGCACTGCATTTACACAGTTCACATTTGGGAGCTACTCCATGTGAATCATTCACTTCTTCACTTGAGGAACAGCCATTTACCTCACATCAACACAACTTAAAGGACTCCTGAGTTGGAGTTTGCTTACTCTACACATGTTCACACAGCCAGCTTAAAGAGGAACCTCAACTCTACAAAGTAGCATAGGTTAAATGAAGAGAGAGCAAGAGAGAGAGAGAGAGAGAGAAAAAAGGCAGTGCCGATTCGGAGTGAAAAGGGCCACCCATGAGACTCAAGGAGAACTTGGTGTTCACATGCCAAATAGCAAATGTGGAGATGCATGACCTGGGAGACAGGGGGGTCAGTCAAGAGCCAGGCAGTAGACAGTGGGCCAAGATCTTGCCCCCACCACTGCCCCCCCCCCCCCCCAAACTGCAAGAGTACCTACAGGGTGGGCCACTTCAAACACATTCCACACGCAAAGCCTGATGGGAAGAATGCCACTGTGATCTGCTAAGTGCCTGAGGATCCCAAACAGAACTGCTCACAAACACAAGCTAGTGGCCCCATTCCAAAATCATTTCAGAATTCTGGGACAATGAGCAATCCCCATTCAATTATTTTAATAGAAATGTAACAAGGCACTTTGCACTGACAATGTTCATTAATACAATACTTTTTTGTTGTTGTTGCTTTGGCTGATTCAATACATCAGGTGGGGGAAAAAAACAATGATTACCACACAGAACCAAAAGGATTTCACCAAATCTGGCTACACTTTATTTTTATGAGCATGAATGCTTTCACACAGGTCCTCAAACATGTTCATAAGGGTCTCACTAAGCAGCCGGTGGTGGTTGTAGCACATCTGCTTGTTGATTAAATGAAAAGGTCTTTAAAACATTTCCTTGTGGCTCTAAACAGACTATGACTATCACAATCACCAACAGGTTCATAAATAATCTGAATATCTCTTATCAGTAAGGAATGCCAAGTAAGGCATGCGACTCATAGTAACCTTTCCCGAAAGTGGATGAACATATTTCATAACAGAGGAGCAACTGGTGTGCGGTTGTCTATGTATGGAGAGATCCATGAGCACCCTTTGCGTAGCTGAGATCCAGTTGAAGAAACAGGTTCATGTCATAGTACAGGAATCACAGAGGGAAGAAAACTACACAGAAAATGATAACACCATCTCTTATGCTTCTACAGGAAGAGGCCAGACTCTAAACCCATTGTATAGACGATTGCTCAAAGAGGAGGGATTGTTGGTTCCTATTGTAGGTTAGGAACTATTCACTCCCATATATGTGATCACTTGTTTTCGGGGGAAATGTTTGGGCTTACCGTGTGTAAATTTGAATGAAACTTTAGTTGTGTTGTGCTATTATGAAGGAATGATAAATCATCCTAAGGCAGATCCTACAATATTCCTATGCCTGCGTACAATAAAACTAAATATCCCTGCTGCTGAATAAAAACAATGTTACATTCGACATATCAATGGCAAACCTGTCAGGTATACAAGGAAACAAGGAAGTGTGTGAGTTCAAGCTTGTGTGATTAGACGAAAACAAACATCCTTTTCCTCCTTCTTGCTTCCCAAGTATGACACACCTTACAAACTCCCTGTGCTTTTTTGGTGGACTTTATTTATCAAAAACCTACTGGTTAATGAGTTTCTTTCCCGAAACACAGCCAAACACAGCCAGTAATATCACAACTGTATTGCCTGAAATGTAAAGTATAATATTTGCTGATATGTCAGAAATAGCCTCCACAGAGGGGGTTTAAACATGTGTAAGAATGAAAAGAATGAAAGAATGAAAATGTATCACTTCAGTCGGAAGTCCTTGCAACAATAATTGTAATGTATTCTACCTACAAAGAAGTACACAAAGCTTTCAGTTACCGTGTTATAAAATCAAGTAAAACTGAATACAATTAAAAGTAACAATGCAAAAAGAGACCACTGCATCGGTTAAATAATTTAAAATATGCTACATTTCATTTCAGCGTCCAAAATTGGAAATAAGCCAGTGATGCACATTTTGCTGTGATTTTAGATTGTTTTGAGATTTTCGTTACTTAACGTAACATTCTAAAACATGCACTTACTAACTAGCTAAATGCTTTCGCGTGTATTATTTTTCTTGAAGATATTAATTGCACTCAAATGTAGTAAAATAAGACTCATATTAGCGTTGCAAATAGAATTGTGATGGGGAAAAGACAATAGGATAAATCATCAAGGTGCATTGATGTCTCCACGGTGTAGTAACGTTTGAATTGCTACATAGAGCAAAACTGACGCTTGCTATTCCAGCTAGCCGAAAAAAATCGCAATGTAACCTACTTTACCTATTAGAAAACTAAACATTACTGTTGTAGTGATATCGTGTCCCATGCATGGTCATGACTTGAAATACAATCAGCGTGCAAATTCAAATAATTTCTGTGAACGCCACACTGTGGTTTAAGATCAGGTTCATGAAGCCGACCACAAGAAAAGACAGGGCACCAGTACAGCAGTGGTAGTATGTAGGCTAATCCACCACTTATGGGATCTCGGAATCCTCTTAACGTCGGCTAAATTTGTTTACGTTTCCAATACAACGTGAGGAGTGTTGCAAAAGTCGCCGCAGAAAGAGGCCTAGGCGTGCAAGCAAATCCTGCGACTTCCAGTTTAGATTCGCAGCCACAGACCACCCGGGTCCGGTGACGAGAGCTAATCTGGCTGCAGGCTCACGTACAATACCAGGCCTCGGTAATGTTTTTAAGAGGGGGGCGGGGGTCTTATCAGCAACTTCACAAGAAAACATAACTGAAAAGTTGAGGGGTGGGGAGCAAGTTCTCTATTCATTATTTCCCTTAAAGTGTACGGTTGCATTTCTTTACACGAGACCAAACTGAGCTAAATTTGACATAGGTTGTCTAAGAAATGGGTTGAGTTAGAAATAAACAAGCTACATCGCAACTCAGAAGTTTTTGATGATGGTTACACTCGTTGCTATAAATAGAAAGTAAGCTAATAAACAGATGTAAATCTTCTGGAAGTAAACAAGCAATAGCCTACTGCCAGGCGCATATGTTAATTACAGACAAACTTATTTGAACACATGCTTTTGAATAGCCAATTTGCAATGCAATTAGGATGGGGAATAGCCTACTAAGAGTTATTAACAGGCATACTTACTCTCTCCATGTATTGACCCACAGTGACTCAAAACGTAGACAAAAGTAACCAAAATGACCGCTGACATTCCCAGACGCATTGTGACAGTAAAATAGTTTGCTTGTTTTTATCTCAAAATCCGTGCAGGGTAGGCTATTGGTTAGCCTAATGTAATAAAAAA
The DNA here is from genome assembly GCF_963457725.1 of Sprattus sprattus. Classification (NCBI taxonomy): domain Eukaryota; kingdom Metazoa; phylum Chordata; class Actinopteri; order Clupeiformes; family Clupeidae; genus Sprattus; species Sprattus sprattus. The sequence goes on along the minus strand of NC_137921.1, from coordinate 34,091,082 downwards.
GTGGGGGGGAAATTATCAATCAGGAAAAATATGTTCAAAACGTTACACAGTCCTCCGAAGGACCAGGGGTCCAACGTGATTTAATTTATATCAAAAACGTCTAGTTGGCCAACTTTGTTCCGCGCCCCCAATATGATTTGACCATTAAATGACGTGATCTTGGGTTCTGACCAAAAATATGCAAACGAAAATCTTCATTGTAAATAGATATTGGGCATATTCCACACCGGCTTAAGTTTCTAAAGTCCTTCGTTTCGAAAAGAAATCCCACACCGCTAGTAAGGAGGTACCCGAAGGGGTACTATATGGGAGCTGCTCATACCACGTGTGATGAAGTGCCAGTTAGATAATTCCAGTTGAAATAAAGTTCGACAGTTATAAATTACTATCTATCTTCTCGTCCAATGATGCAACGTGTCGACCTAATTGATCAACCACATAGCATGTCCTGCTTCCACATCAAGCCTGTCCTGCTGGACACAGATATTGACCCAAGACTCAGAAGGGTTTGCCGAGCTGGTTTTAATCCACAGGTCGCTGTGTTTCATGCAATGCCAAGTCTTCTCCCTCTTCGTTCTATCACCAGAAGTTCGCCCTTGAAGAAGTGCGAATGGGGAAACGAATACATTCCAAGATCGCCGTTTGAGCAGGCGTACAGGAAAACCGCGAAGAGTTCCCCCTATGTATGAATCGATGGTCATACAAATCCGCAAAAACAGCCGTGTGTTCCGGCGTGACAGACGAAAACACAAATATCAAAACGTCACTTAGCCTTGGCTAGGCAAACTGCACCCCTCGAAAAAGGGTAGCCTCCACGGAGGAGCGGCAGCTTCCAGCACAATGCTTTCAAGTGTTGAAACTCCACGCTGTAACCCCCGATTCCTCGGATCAGCAAATAGCCCTAGCTAATCTGAAACAAACGAGGCTTTGGGTTTGACAATAAACACACGCAAATGTCTCGTCTGCAGGACTCAGGATGGCTGAGTAAACAAAATGATTGGCGTGAGGATAGCCGAAAAGAAGAGGAAAAAACTTCACTCGACCCGTCAGTGGTTCCTCTCTCTCAGGTTCCCCCTCTCGTCTCTTTCTGTCTCTCCCCCAGTAAACAAGTAGCCTACTGCCAGTCAGCTGTACTAGATACGTGGTATGCTTGAAAATATGGACCGGATTCTGTTAGAAGACCATTTTAAAACGCGGAATGGAGCGGACTGGATATTTTGAGTATTCTGTGTGCTAGGCTGGCAAAAATGTTAAGTGATTTGTAGCATCAGATGAATAGTGGGTTTCACAATTTTTGGTGCGCCTAACTACTGTAGGTTACTCATTCCAGATGGACTTTTATCAAATGAATGATCTGTTCTACATAGTGTCTCATTTTTTGACTGCTTTTCCATTGAATAGAGAAGGGCAGAGTGGAGGGAAATATTTGCTGTTGTGGTCCTTGTTATTGGTCCCAGGTCATGTTATTTCACATCAAGGCAAGGACCAAAGAGCGAACTGTAGCCTACCCGGCAGAGAATATGTGTCCTATATACACATACTCTGTGTATATATTCTGTGGAATAGTTTAAGATTACTTTAATTTTGTGTGGTAATTTATAATTAACAATATTATCCCACTATTCTGTCCACTTTAACAAAAAAAAATCAATTGCCTTCAATCTTAATAATGCACAATTAATTATATTATAGCACCTCTGAAATAGTACTGTCTATACATTTGTGTACACATTTCAGTTAATCTTTGTAAACCCAAATTCAAACATTAATATCCTAGATATAATCATGTTTCATATATAGTCGTTACTTAAGTTGTTGAGGGCCTTTATTTTACTTAAATTTCTGGACAGTGTAAACAGCATAGACATGCACTGATATTGCTGAACATGCTTACTTGATCAACATGTTACACAATATTTTCAAATGATTCGTCCAAATCTCTTAAAAGTATAAATCTGTACTATTGCCATGTATTAAGATAACAAATCAAAAGTGTAGTTCATTGTCATGTTATGGTGACAATTTCAGTATCTTTTGTTCTTACACTCCTTTGCCCATCCCAAATTGAAATAAAAGAAAAGAAAATTAAACAAAAAGCCATGCATACAGCTACATGAAAAATACATGAAAAGAGAGTAAAATTCCTGGAATTTTTCAGACTTCAAACAGATGTACTGCAAATCTTCAGTTCCTATTATGCCCAATAGTTGGCACTGTATAGACCTCAATGTAGACGTCTGCACCATGCTATCTCATGCTGAAACACCCCATATTGGATCTCATTGATGGGTGCACACTGTAAGGCTACGCTGACTAATACTGTGGTTTTACTTCAGGTATTTTGCGTCCTTTAAGGAGAGAATACATCTGAAATAAGATCAATCTTGGTCATGTGATTGACCCCACCTCTATACTAAACAGGCTGGAAGTGATTTCAAATAATCAATAATGGAGTGCTATAGTTGAGAGGATTTGCCATTTGCTAGACTACATCTGATTTGTAAATAAAGGTCATTCATTAAATTAGCCTCTCCTGCTGAGAACTGACATCTTCCATTTATTTAATCTTTTTTTGTTGTTGTTGTTTCTTTGTTTTGATAGGAGTTCTGTTCCACAAGCTGTTGATAGGGGAAAGTTCTGTAATTAGGTGCTGAGAGGGACAGGAAGCTGAGTCTCCTCTTTAGTGTCACAATTAATTGTGCCTCAGGGTCCGTCACAGAGGAGGCCCATCAACCAAAATCCACTTGCAGACAAAACGCTCTGGGATTATCCTCCTTAAACTGATCCTGAGGTTGGGAACGCACCCTTAAGCACTTCATGTTCTCACTGAAGCAGCAGGGGCTTTGCCATCAACAGAGAGAGAGGGAGAGAGAAAGAGAGAGGTAATTGTCAGTTGGAATAACAGATTCACATGTCCTACGTTTAGACTTCCGAGCACAGTCACAACCTTTCTGTGTGTGCATTATTACACTCGATGTATGTACAGTATATCATTGTCATAATCCCACTGAAATGTCATAATAATCAACAATAAACCCTGCAAACCGATAAACTAACATGGAAGCCTATTTCCCATACGTGCCTGGCAGTAAAGCACAGAAGGCATTTCATGGCAGACACCCAGGGTAAAATATAAAGCCAGCAGGCATGTCAGACATGACGGGCACAGTGTGTGTGTGTGTGTCAGAACAGACGGCACAGTGTGTGTGTTTGTGTGTGTCAGACATGACGGGCACTGTGTGTGTGTGTGTGTGTATGTGTCAGACATGACGGGCACAGTGTGTGTGTGTGTGTGTGACAGACATGACGGACACAGTGTGTGTGTGTGTGTGTCAGACATGACGGGAACTGTATGTGTGTGTGTGTGTGTGTGTGTGTGTGTGTGTCAGACATGACGGGCACAGTGTGTGTGTGTGTCAGACCTGACGGGCACAGTGCGTGTGTGTGTGTGTGTGTGTGTCAGACATGATGTAGGCACAGTGCCCAGCGTGTTCACCTGCTAGGCTGCTGACTTGTTGTCGTTCTCCAGCACTCAAAGCTCTCCGTTACTGAGGTTGGAATCAGGTGTGCTGCATCCTGTGTGTGAGACAAATAGGACCAGGAAGCATTGTCTGCCATGTTCAGCACAAAGTCAAATGAAAAATGTAGGTCACTTCATTGTAATGGAATTGTAAGATGGTGAAAATAGTAATAAAAAGTTATTTCACAAGATAGATGAATAATTGAATTAAATGTTTTTAAAAAGGGATATGCAACAGCTGTTCCTATCATTTTATCATTGTAAAAATACCAACTGGGACACCGGGGTGTATTAATTGTGTGTAATGTGTTTTTGTCATCATGCAGTATAGAATCTGACAGAGCTACCTCAGGCATCATATGCTGCTATGCTTTATTACACATCTCAACCATAAGGCTGGCTTAGTAGTAACAGTTCTATAACATGTGTAAGTATGAGGCTGTAATTGTTCTTTGTCTTTCAGGTTTTGTACTGTAAGTAAGATTCACTAGGGCACAAAATGCTGTAGTCAGTACTGTAAATTCAAGTGTTTTCACCTGTTAATATTCAGTCTGCCACCTATCATTATATTACATATAACAGGATAAATAACACACCTCAATGGTCTTAGATAAAATACCATTCATTTTCATCCTCTCTGTCCTAATAAGTACTATACCCTCCTGCACAAGTTACGTTTGATAGGCTGCAAATCTGCTATTCTGTTCAGCTTGTAGTGAATCAAGGTGAACAGGGAAAGACTGTGGACAAATACTGAAACATTAATCAGCATACGGCGTGATGACCAATGCTATTAAGCCAATGAGAGGATTTTTAAACCCCCCAGAGAACATCTTGCTTGATGCAAAGCCATGATTATTCACTCTAGGATGCAAAAGGTAATTTAATAATACTGCATGGCAGTCAACAGGCTTCCATAATCCATAACATATCTAAATCAGTGGGACAGCACCAACAGCGCACCCAGTTGCCACACAGGTCTTGGTGCGCCCTCTTGTGGCAGAAAGGGGATTTTTACTGCCACAGAGTGTGGCTGGTCCCCTCAGCTAGTTTTCATTTCAGGGCAAGATAAATATGCATATATATATATATATATATATATATATATATTTTATGCACCCTGCTGTTTTCTATGTGAATGACTTAATTTAGTCTGCTGTGTAAATCCTTGCTATCAATCTGTTCAATCTTCCATTAGACTTTCGGTAGATGCTTTAATTCAAACTCATAAACTTGTAGGGGTGAGAACACTGCTGCTACCACCAGAACTCAAAAAAGCACATATTCCTTTGCTCCCAGTTTAAGCACAAGGTAAACAAACACCACCAGTGTAAAAACCCCTATCAGCGAGAACAGGCCGACTCTGGCCGTGGTCTCCTAGCCACCGCCCTCTCTCTCACAACTCCACGCTGAGGGACACTTGATCCCACATTCTATCTACTCAAGTGGTCACGCTTTCTTTTCCCCCTGCTAAAGACACAGCCGAGTGTCAGGGGGTTGATTACACTCCGGCGTTTGTTTTCCTCCTGCTTTCACAGCCCTGCTGGCCCAGTCTGGGGGTGGGGGGGGATTAGTTTGATCAATGATTGGAGTGTAGTACTGCGGGCCGTTCAATCCCCTTCCACAGAGGATGAGTGAGCCTCATCCGGTGTTTGTGAGAGGAGTCAAGGTCGTGTCAAGGTCATCTGCACGGGAACAACAAACACATTTGCAGGAAACACAATTTATCATCATCCATTAAACTCCGGGTATGAGTATGTGACATAATCTTGTATAATTCCTTTGCTTGGCAAATGTTGCATTTTACATTCACAATACGCCACTGTGACATTGCAAGCCAATCACCAAACACCACTCACACAGAGGTCTCTCTATTAACACCACATGATAGTCAGAACCAAATGATAAAAGCAGAGGAGTTGGCAGATTCCTGCCTGGTGTTTCTCTGTGGCATGTGCTGTCAGTGTTTACTGAGGGAAATGTGCCAGGCCTCACCCCCTGTTATTTAGGCAACAGCAGAGCCAAAGTTGCAATTTTGATGATGATGTTCTTTTGGTGATCAAAGGGGAAGAATGTTCTGAGTTGTACCAGGAACTGTATTGACAGATCTGTCAGCCAAATCATCCAAAATGCTGTTTTGAGGAGGGGAAAAAACTCCTGTTAACAACAAGAGGCAAATTTTGAAATGAATGTCTTTTTCCTCTTGCTACAGTGTTCTTCTGAACTTTGATCAAATGCTCTGCAGGCAACATCATTTGAATATCCTTTACCCCATTTAACAGTGAACAGCAGATAGCATAACTTTATCCGATACACATCTAAAATACATTATAGCAATACATCAATAATAATAATAAACAATTACTAAGTTAGCAACCATTCTATTTACAATACACAAATTTGACTTGCCTTTAACTATAAAACATAATCGATTCACATGTAGATGTCTTTTTACCTGGAATTATTCACATAGCAGCAGAAGGGGACATGTTTGTAAAATACTACCTAGCACAGCTTTAATGATTAAGGAAAAGTGCTGAATATCATACGCTGATCTATCTGGCACATGTGAGCAGCGCAAAGCCTATCTCTTAGAGGCTAGACTCTAGGATACTGACCTTTGCTGTGCAGTGCGGTTTTTACAGAAAGCCTGACATTTTCACACCAGGCTGTGCAGGAAGAGGTGGTAGAACTCCTTGCCCCTGGCTAAACCCACTGGCCTGACTGTTGTTGCTCTAATCTACCCGAAGCAAGATCTCTAAGCTCCTTTTAGCTGGCAGTGGTTGGTGGAGGTCTTGTAGCTGCTGCTGCAAAACGTTCCTCCACTTTTAGCCTTTCACCTTTGTACCAATAATTGCAAGATCATTCAATATAGCGATCTAAGGTTGCCTATAAAATTACTCACCACACAGACAATATAACATAGAACAATAGAACATCCGCTCACACCTCTCCACCATTTCTGCCATGCCTCTCACAACTGCCAACCCACTGTTAAAGTCTGGCCCGCCCCTCTGCTTCTTCTCTGATGTCACGCAGGAAGAGGTGGAGGCTATCATCAAAAAAATGAAGCTGTCCACCTGTGCCTTGGACCCTTTCCCTTCAACCCTGCTGAAAACCAACATCTCTGCCATCTCTCCACTCATCACCAGGATCATTAATCTCTCCCTCCTGGCCGACCATATCCCTAACTCTTTAAAAACTGCTGTCATCAGACCACTGTTGAAAAAACCCTCTCTGGATCCTGAAGTCCTCTCCAACTACAGGCCCATCTCCAATCTTCCTTTTCTATCAAAGGTTCTGGAAAAAACTGTTGCAGCACAACTCCAAGATCACCTCAAACTTAATAATCTGTTTGAGAAGTTGCAGTCAGGTTTTCGTACTGGCCATAGTACAGAGACAGCCTTAGTCAGAGTCACCAATGACCTCCTGATGGCAGCAGACACTGGCTCCCCATCTCTCCTCATCCTCCTGGACCTAACAGCTGCTTTCGACACAGTGGATCACAACATCCTCCTCCACCGCCTACAATACACCATTGGGCTCTCAGGCAATGTGCTAAACTGGTTCAACTCCTACCTAACCAACAGAACTGAGCACGTCGCCTTGGGCAAAAACAAATCTTACACCCACAACGTCACCTGCAGCGTCCCTCAAGGCTCTGTGCTGGGCCCCACCCTCTTCTCCCTCTACCTGCTCCCCCTGGGTAATGTCATCAGCAAGCATGGGATTTCCTACCATTGCTATGCTGATGACACACAGCTCTACATTAGGACAACACCCACTTCTGCTGCACCTCTGCCAACATCTACTCTGACCACCTGCTTGGAGGAGATTGAGGCGTGGATGAAGGTAAACTTCCTACAGCTGAACAGTTCGAAAACGGAAGCCATACTAGTCGGCACACCACATCAGCTCCGCTCTTCCACCATCACTAGCATTACCTTCTCTGGCCAAAACATCTCTCTCTCCAAATCAATTACCAACCTGGGTGTAAAAATGGATGCTGAATTGACTTATGACACCCACATCAAACACCTCTGCAAGGTTTCATTCCATCACCTCAGGAACATTGCCAAACTCCGTCCATCACTCACCCTGGCAGATGCAGAGAAGCTTGTCCACGCCTTTGTCTCCTCCAGACTTGATTACTGTAACGCACTCCTCATTGGGATCCCTGGCAAGAGCATACAGAGAATGCAATACATCCAGAACAGCGCTGCCAGGATCCTGATGAGGGTGCGTAAACACGACCACATCACCCCCACCCTGAAAGCACTTCACTGGCTCCCAGTCCCACTCAGAATTGAGTTCAAGGTCTCCCTCCTCACCCACAAATGCCTATACGGACATGCTTCCCCCTACCTCAGGGAACTCCTCTCCCCCCAGACCTCCTCACGCTCCCTCCGTTCTGCATCTGCAAACACCCTTCAAGCCACCAGAACTAAGCTCTGAACCATGGGTGACCGGGCTTTCTCCTCTGCTGCCCCAAGGCTGTGGAATGCCCTCCCTGACCATCTCAGGGCCCCACAGTCTACTGACGTTTTTAAAAAAGGCCTAAAAACTTATCTTTTTTCAAAAGCTTTCTGCTAATTATGTTCATTGTTGTTGTTTTTATGTGAATATGTAGCACTTTGAGATCTTTATGATGTAAAGTGCAATACAAATAAAATGTATTATTATTATTATTATTATTATAACAGAATATAGATAACATGATAAACAATGTAGAAACTTAAATACAAAAATTAATCTGTAGACTCATAAAAGGACATATTCTTGATGCCCTTTTTTTAAAATGGTGGTTACGAAAGTAAGCCTGCGTGTAGCCTTTCAAATTTGTAATCCCTTTTGCCCTGCATTGTTTACAGGAATGACTGGGACCACTTATTGTCACCTCCGGAGAAAGAACAAGGGATTGGGTCCTTACACAGAGAAGGGGGTCCTTATGAACCTGCAACCCAACCAATGGAAAACCCATACCTTTTCTCAAAAACATTTTCTAAATTTGTATATATTCTTGTATATATAATTTGTATATATATTCTATTCTTATAAACCGAGTTGTTCAGTTTCTAGATCTGGGCTGTTAGTTGGCAGCAGGAAACACAGTGGGGCTGGCAGAACTCATGAGAAGCAGAGGAATGGGTCTGTGCTCATGGCGGCTTACGACACTGAACACAGAACTGGAATTTCTCAAACAACAACTCAAAAATACGTTTCAGTTGCAATGAGTTCTGAGAAGTCTTGAAGCCAGTTTGTCTCACGGGAAATCCTGGCAACTAATTCCAAGCAATTCAACAGCACCAACAGACACAACTCAGTGTGGACACATGCGTCCAATTTCCGATTTCAGTCCGATTTAAATTGGATATGTGACTCCCCAGAACTAGATTCATTGTGTCCAACTTGAGTCCGACTGGACTCCGATGTAAACCCCCAGACACACGATTCGATTCCGCTGGTAATTGGACTGGGCGCGCATGTGTCTCTCGTATCTGATTCAAATTGGACAACAACAACTTTTGCACGTGCTTGAGATCGTGCCCACAGACATATACATGCATCATATATAATGTATATGATATGATAAACGCTGCTAGACGCTCAGTTCTTGTGCTCCCTCTCATTCACGTTGAAATACTGAAAGCGAAAGTGAAAGTTAGAAACTGGAAGCAACTGTTTGGGACAGAACGCGCTAATTCAGTGAACAAATATTTTTTTATTACTTTTCCACCCGTTGTTAGTCATGTAATCCATTCATATCGATGTGAATCAATCAATACTAATACAACTTTAACTGTGGTGTGTTTTTGTTTCATTTCACAACGTATTTACTGTATAATCAACGGTTTTGTTTCATTTCACAACGTATTTACTGTATAATCAACGGTAGCAGATGTAAACATTCCGCATTTGATTTGAACTGATCTAGTTTTGTCACTTCCATGTGCTTTGAGATAGAGCAGTTAACCCCCCATGGAGACCCCATGGAGAGAATCGGATAGGATCGGAGTGCTGCCATCTTGTGCCCGCACATTAGACCCTCTAATAGCATTTAAATACCACAGAACATTGTTTTCATGATTTTTTTTTTATTTAAATGCAAAATGATTAACTCTTGCAGTAACCACCAATAACAACAATGAACATCACCTGCTCCAAGTAAACTCTTTCATTTTACTAACTAAGTTAATACCGGGCTATCAATTACAGGTTGAATATAAACAAGATAAACATGCTGAAAATGTGACACGCGCACACACACACACACACACACACACACACACACAGAGAGATATACATACACTAGAAACTGATTCAAAGTTATTTTATTAAAATAAAACACTTCATATAGTTTTTTTCTACAAGGACAGTGAGAGGAAGTTTTTCTCTTGTCTTCAACAAAATTCCTCAGGAGACCATTTCGGATATGGGTGATGATTGGGAAGAAATTGAACATCACAATGAAAAAAAGCAAGGAAGAAATTTCTTTTTAAGAAAACAGGTCTTAAAAAGACATGGTTGATTCTTCAATTGAACAGATCTGCATTACCTTTCTCTAAATCAAAATGAAGAACTTAGCCTGACAGACAATCCATCAAAAACTCCCAAATGACAAACACGAATAGACGGTTGGGATTAAAACTAATCCTGGCATGTCAAAGAAACTACAGGAACGCTTCAGGAGGGTAAGTATTTCTATCACACCCCCACACCCCCTGAAGAAACACATGCCTCCCAACTACAGACACTCATCCAACTATACTTTGTTTAACAACAAGCCTGGACAGGCCGGACTCCTCGAAAATAGTCCATTTGCAACAGTTAAGGTGGTTAGAGACCATGGAGACACATGGAGACAGAGAAGAGAGTCTCTCTCGCTCTCTCTGTTGTCTCCAAGTGTAGTTACAGTCGGTCATTATTACACTTAGGGGTGATCTCTGCAGCCTAATACAACGTTAGTTCCTTTTCATTTTCTATTGCTTTTACACATCACAGGTTCCTCAGGAACATGCAGGAATGCTAAATATCCACCAAGGGGCACCATGAACAAGATTCATTTGCAGTGGTAAACATCATTGAGGGACAGCAATGCACAACCTTCAATTAAAGGAAAAGTCTTGGATGCCAAGAGAGGAAATCCCACATGTAAAATGTACTCCAACATACTGACAAAGCCAACCATCCACAAACAAAATCAAACAAACAACCCTCCCCCCCCCCCCCCCCCCCCCAAACCCAGACGACTGCATCAACACACCCCATGACTGCATAAATAACACAAACTGGACAAGTTATGCACAAACTTCAGTGTTCACACGCACAACTGAAAATGACACGACGAGAGAAAGATATGGAAACAAGAGCGGAATCGCCCTGTGCTATTATGCTCTGGCATCTGCAGCAGATTTTAAGGAGAGGAATGAGATTATGCGTTGCGATGACAGTGCAGTTTAGTCCAAATGGTGAGGAGGGCTGTGCAGACGCCACTGCAGCAGACGGCTAGCGGACAGCCCTGGGTGTAGATTAAGGCTCTCACTGATCACGTTCACATCCTCTCTGATCAAGACAACAGCATAGGCTGCTTCATCTCTCCTCTGTTAAAATAAATACAGACAATGTTTTTTTTCTTCTTCTATGTGTGCACGTCCACACGTGCTTCGTGTGTAAACGGAAATTCCCAAATATGCTTCTACCTAAGTGGCGCCGGCTGCGACTTGTCATCATCTGAGTTTGGGGAAGATTCTTATGAATAGAATCATACTGATGAAGGTGAAGGACACGAGGACCAGCATGAGCCACAGGAACCAGTTGACCGACTTCTTGGCGTGCTGCTCCAGTCGCTCCGACTCGGTCTTCAGCTTCTCGAAGTTGTTGTCAGCCTGCCGCATAGACTGGCTCAGAGTCTGAAAGAGACGCAGAGTCAGCGGTCACTGCTCCATACCGTTAACACAATGACTCGGTGCTTAGGACATAGGACTGAGCATTTCTAATGCACCTCATTCATTCAGTGGACTACTGGAACCAGATACCAAGAACAAAAACAAACTTCCAAAGATGTTCCTAAGTGCACTAAACTCTTAAAAACAATTACTGTGTGTAGGTTAAGGAGCAACAGAAATTGGTCAAACAGTATTTGAAACAGTCACACGAATAAAATTTACATCTCAGCAGTTTGTGCTCTTCAGTAGAATCAAAATCTTTACAAGGTTTAATGTCTCTATCTGACATTACACAGGCATCTCATGTGACGGTGCCTACATCACCCTGAACAGCTTTATGTAAGCTTGCCCTGCCTGTACTCTTATCTGTCTTGGCTTTATGATGGTCTATGCTGCTAGTCCGCTCTTTGTGAGGTACATAGGCAAGCAGAATCATTCATTGGAGTTCAGGCCTAGTTTAAAGGCGCTCACCTGATTGTCTTGCTTTATTATGTTCTGCTGTGCCAACGTGTTGTTCTTCAGGTTGCGGGCGAGATTCAGCATTTCCTCAGCCAGCTTCTCCTGCAGGTTGTGATGTTGCTGGAGGATGGAGTCCAGCTCTGCAGCAGACTGCCTCTCATCCAAAGGCAATGCTCTGAGGAGAGGAGAGGTGAGGAGAGGAGAGGAGAGGAGAGGAGAGGAGAGGAGAGGCAATCATGACAGGTGCACCACAACGCCTCAAAAACTCTGAGATGCTACTTTATCTCATTGGATAGAGCAAGCCACTAGGAAAAATCGAGGTAATTCAGTTCACAGTCAGTGCCACATACACAGTGAAAATGAACTATATGCATACACTGTGGTAGAATTCCCTATGGTGGAGATCCTCTGAATAAGTGTGGGTTTCTATACAATATAATGTTGAAATACTTCTAGATCTTGATGCAATAGCAATGCAATAAGTCCCCTATTAATTCCTCTGTCGCATGAGAACCTTGTGACGATGCAGCTCTGAAAACTGGCAGAATTTACCTTCTTTGTCGCAGCTCTGACTCAGAGGGATCTGTACAGAAAGTGATGAAGAATAACTGTTACAATCATCGTTTTGCCCAATAACCAGGTTTACAACCGAGAGAAGAACATTAAAGATGTTTACCTGTGCCTGAGGACCCCTGTGGATTAACAAAACAAAAGAAGTCAAAAGAGATCAAAAGCATATCAGCATTAAAAAAAACACAATCGAAATGGAATTCCAACTTTCTTGTTAACGAATTTCTCTACTTGTTGATAAATTTCACAGATTTACAGAAGCACTAAACTGCCATCAATTTACATTACAATTTTGACCCTGTTTTCACGATAATAACATAATTCAAAAAGCCATAGGTTGTGTACCGTAGCATAGCCTAAACGGTATGTCATTCCCGTATGTTATTCAGGGTAGACTGAGGAGTAGGAATATGGACCAATGCATTTCGCAAGGCTCGATGGCTGCTGAAATAGCTTGCCTATGAATATCCACATCCACAGAAATGCTGAGGTATCTAAACCTATTGGCTAGTCTTCCGGTTGACCCAGTCAAACACCAGCCACTGAGGATGCTTTTACTTTTAGGATGAAAACAAAAGATACCTCCATAAGGTTGTTTTATTCCAGTTATAATCACACATTGATCAGAAACCCAGTCTTCCAAGGCTTCATTGACAAGTTGTCCACCACAACATCAAATTTACTGCCCTGCCGGAAGAGCTACCTAGCTATCCTTTTCCCGAGATTGAATTAATTATGTCGTAATGAAGTCAAGATCTTGATAAAGGGGGGGGTCTAGAATAAACGTAAACTGATGACATAATAGGGCTTGATTTGATTCAGATTGAATATCGCCCCCTCCCTCCTTTTCTTTTCTTTTTGTTTGTCAAGGGCTATGGTTGTTGATTCTGGTAAAACCACATTACTATATATGTGGAGTCAAGTGTGTGATAGCACAGGGCAGGAAACAAAATGAAGAGGAATGCCATGTTGTAGACATAAGACATATAGACAAGATATTTTGTTGCTTTACCATGATCTGATATACATTTGGCATCATACATATATCAGTATTACAGCCGGGTCTGCTGTAAAGGTGCCTCCATTTGCGGTGCCGCTCACCTTCCCCATCAGCTCATTGCGCATCTCTCCTGTGCATCGGGCCTTGGTCTGCATGTGAACGGTCTTGCTGGCTGGAATTCTCTCATGAGCAATAGTAGGTGTTCTTCCAGGGGCCAGGAACTGGTTAGCCAATGCCTTTTCAGCAGAGGAGGTCTAAAAAAAATTCACTTTGTCAGGAAAGAATGATTCTAGTAATGTTTTGTGTTGTAGTTCGTTGGGACTTATATGCAATACCATACTTCAAAATTAAACAACTTAACTTTTACTGTTTACTGAGTACTGTATTCAATATTTTGATCATTATCTTATGCTTTGGAGTTTAGTTTTGTTCATGCCACATGCAGATTCAGTGGTTTCTCAAGTATGTTTACTTAGACGTTCTATGCTGTTTTAGAAAGAGACCTCCAAATGTACCAACTTGGGTATTTCTTAATATTTTTCTACATTCTCGCACAATTGCCCACACTTCCATGGCATACATGTTTTATAAAACTCACCAGTTTCTCCGCTTCCAACAGCCCTTTTAGAAAGTCCACCTTTCGAGTGTAATCTGTCAAGACTTCAGGTGTTGGTTTGCTGAAAGTGATAAGAAACTATGTTTTTGCACCTCTTGGTTCCCTTTTACATGTTGTAAACATGATTATTTAGGTACAAAAGAAATCAAAGGGAACCAACGAACCTTGGACTCTTCCTGAGGGCCACCAACATTTCCTCTAGCGCACCAACATACTGAAAGAGAATGAATTGAGCTGTATTGCAGCATTCCATTTCTGGAAACATGACTAGCAATGTTTGTTCTCATTTACAGATACAAGCCTCTTAACGGCATTGAGACACTGTAAAACGCTTACGTGATTAAAATGAAAACGCTTTATACAGTTTAATATGGAGACAAAAACAGCACGGGTTCTGAGAGCGTTATCCACTGCAACATTTCCAAACCAATCACCAGGCAAGCAACGCATTATCCGTCTTATTTAGTTTAAATGAATGAAAAACACTTGATGTATAGACTGGCTATTAGACGACTTTAGGATAGTTTGTCACACGAAGTAGCTAATAAGGGGTGGAATGTGGACATCTTCCACCTTTGCTAGTTAATAGCAGATTAAGCTAGTCTATCTTTCAATAGGAGTAAGACTAGGCTAACGTTAGTGGTGTTAGGTAGCCAGACAATCCACGGGTAAAATGTGACCACAAAGTAGGGTGGAAAGAAACACTCTACATCTAGGCTTATGCAATTATTTTAACGGGTATGATCGCTCTCATAGATGGGAAAGAAGAGAAATGTCAAAGACAATGCTGTAAACATAGATAAATGCCTTGTGTTACTTGTGTCCATTAGGCTACATCCCTAGACAACATTACGACTTTAAGTTTGTGGCTTGCAGGTAAGTATAAACTGAACAATGATCAGGAACACAAGCTTCACCCGGCTGTCAGATTCAGATGCTGACGACGTGGCTCAAGCTCGCTACGTTCGCTAGTTAGCCAAGATAGCATGGGATAGATAGCGGATGAGGTTAGCTAAGACTTTTACACTGAATATAAAGAACGTCATAATATGACAACAAAAATAGGCACAAGTAGATACACTGCATCATGATTTAAGATTACCTTCTCTAGTCTCCATTCCGTTTCCACACGCTTTTCTGAAGCGATAGATTCGCACCGCGACATTAACCTAATAAAATTTATTTCAAGCCTAGACGCCGCCATGTTTGAACCTGCCGAGTGTCGCAGGGATTTTACGCAAGAACCACGTACGATTTTGAGGGGGTTTCTCTGGGGGGTTGGGCAAAGACTTTTTTTGCTGTCTGTGGGCTTTTGAGGGTATTGAACGTACCGTAGAGGCCTAAATAAATTAATGACTGAATAAATAAGATGGGACCTAAACTTATTTCAAACTGTTTTTCCGGCAGAGGAATGAGAACTAGACCATGACGCTTACTATCCTCTACTACACAAATAAAGTACTACAAATTGTCGCGCATAGGCTTCAAAGCTTCCACAATCAACAACATGGCCAGATGTAAGTCTAAAACATTCAGCGCAAAGTCTCAACATTTTTAGGGCATTCCTAAAACATAGTATAGCCTACACGTTTAACTGTCAGACTTTCAACTTAGTTTAGGGAAATTATAGCCTATTACTATTACCTTGCTTTATCCATCTACGCAAACACCACTGGTACAAAACAAAATGCTTTCGTCTGTGAATATTACACAATAAGAGATAACGATTCATAGTGTGAAAGGACCTTTGTTAACTAATCAAAACTTAGGATAGACCCCCAGTATTGTGAACTGATGATTGTGAGACCATCAATTTGAAGACTTTATTTTTCTTTATCTGTTGGATTATGGTTGCAAACCTGAATCTATGAACACATTTTCATATTTTCAGAAACCAAAATGGGTGATTTTATGTTGTTTTATGAATATTTGTATTCTAAATTACATAAAATCTGACCAGCACCAGAAAAATCCTTTGAAAAACACTGTGTTTCAGATAGGTGTCAATATATTATACAATAGCTTACAAATATGTAAGTGGCTGAGGACAAAATATCTGTGATCATTTTATTCAAAATCATTTTATAGACATTATATGTCAGGTGGTTTTAACCAAATCTAGCACTAATCGAGAAAACAACTGATCCAAAAATGTTACAGCTAGGAGGTTGTTCCAAAACATTATTAGAAAGCTTAAACCTCATTTAACAAAGATTTATACATTGGTTTTGAGAATAATCCAAGTATTTTTTGATTAATTCAACTCCAAAAATCAAACTTAATCGCAAGAATGACACTGGTTTTTACAACACTTCCTTCAATTCATCTGTGTTTTCTTTTCTTTTGGACCTTCTGAGACAGGGTGGTAGCTTCCTTCCATACTTGTATAAGTGGGCCACTATTCCCACGATAGAAAGCAAAAGTGTCGCAGACGTTCCCACGATAGAAGTGGTGAATTTGGAGACATCTTCCACTGAAACAGAACAAGCAGAATTGAATTGATTATTTTCTAGAAAAATCCCATCTAAATGTTTCAAGAATTACCATCAAACTTGATAGTCATGGTTCCCTTTGTAAGGTTAACTGCATGCCCTACTGAGTTCGTAGATATCTGTCACTTTTTGATTCTCCATCATTAAATCTGCAGCATGGCAGCATTACTAACTAGGACTATTCAACCAATTAACATGCCCATCATTAAAGACTGCAAGACATATACATGTATATTGTAATGGAAAATGTCACATACTGGCTTTCTCCATGTTGCTTTCTCTGGAGTCTTGAGTCTGTGGAGTTGAACCTGTAAAACATTCAGCAGTTTGAATTGCATTCCCACAGGCCTTTCTATATATTTCCATTTATTTTGCCATACATTAATTAGGTGGTGGGTACTGGAACAGATTCTAAAGTAATACCTGATATTTGACTACGGGTTACCGACGGTCAAAAAGGGACAAGAATATGGCTCTAAGCCACTGCTTGTCATGAGGATGAGTGAGTGCCAACACATGCCCAACTTTCCCAGGACAATGTGGGGAACGTTTGCCAAGGTTTAAGCCTAGGCCCGAGGAGATATTTTGCTACCTAATCTTTGCAACATCCCATTTCCTGCGAGTGTTAAATCAGCCATGATTACAGTGACCTCTTGTCTTGTTTTTTTTTTTTTTAAATACTATATTTGCTTGGACAATCTGGAATGTTTTCAGTCCAGCTTAAAACATTGAATGACTTCACTCTTGTCTGTGCCACAGTTTATTACTGCAACCCTCATTTCGACACTACCGACACTACCATCCTGGGTCTCATCTCTAACAACGATGAGACCGCCTATAGAGATGAGGTAAGGGGCTTGGTAGAATGGTGCCAAGTCAACAACCTGTCTCTCAACGTCTGCAAAACCAAGGAGATGATCGTGGATTTCAGGAAGCTGCAGAGGGGGGGGGGGTCAGGACCCCATACACATCGAGGGAGCTGAAGTGGAGAGAATCTCCAACTTCAAATTCTTCGGTGTGCACATCAAGGATGACCAAACCTTGATGACCTAACCATGCAGGCAGGCTCAGCAGTCAAAACTGCACAGAGGCGGCTATACTTCTTGAGGAGACTCAAGAAGTTTGGTATGTCTTCAAAAACACTGACAAACTTTTACAGATGCGCCTTTGAGAGCATCCTCTCAGGCTGCATTACTGCCTGGTATGGTAGCTGCTCCGCTGCCGACTGCAAGGCCCTGCAGAGGGTGGTGAAGACAGCGGAGCGTATCACCGGCAGCCATCTCCCCTCCGTGCAAGGCATCTATAACACTAGATGCCTGAGGAAAGCACAAAAGATTTTAAAGGACAACAGCCACCCAGGCTATGGACTATTTTCATTGCTGCCGTCTGGTAGACGCTACCGGAGCATCCGAACACGGACTACCAGACTCACAAACAGCTTTTTCCCCCAGGCTGTAAGGCTTCTGAATAAGCAACACTGACCCACTGAACAGTCGCCACCCTCACTTACTCCCTGCTCCCCCACTCATACTATTCACTTCCTAGAGATATATTTGCACAATTTTATAAACATTTTAACTTATTTTTAACATTCCTCACTTTAAACTGCTGCTAGCCCTTCTAATCTAATTGTTGAATGTTAATGTCATATTTTATATGTTATATGTTATATTGTTATAGTGTCATAGTGTTATAGTGTTACAGAGTTATATGTTGTTCTCTAAACAGTTGTATGTTAATGTTACATGTTATATGTTTTATTGTCATAGTGTTATAGAGTTATATGTTTTTTTTTGGTATATGTTATATGTATGATGTCTACTGCGTAGATGATGATGGTTGCCAAGTCGCAAGAATTTTGCTGTGCTGAAGCAATTTGGTACGTGCAATAATGAACACACTTTGACTTTGACTTTGACTTTTTTTTCACCCTGATATTCCACTAAATTACCCCCCGCCATGTAGATACTGCTGAGGAATGTGCCTTTTTAAAACAGGGCCCATATGTTCAAAACCAAATATCCAAAATATCTCTAGGTGTGCCTGTAAGATGAAGCTGAACATTTTTTACTTGGGTCAAACAGGATCCACCTTAGCAATTTGTATGTATTGTTTTAGCCTGTCAGTCAGGCCTCTGGCTCCTGAAATACACCCTAGGTTTTGATGAAGGCAAAAACCTTCACATTTCCCAAGAAGGCAAAAAGCTGTGTTATACTGAGATTCTAACATGATTTTTTTAAATTCCACATTTAGTTAAACAGGCCAGCTATATAAAGCACTTTTGTATTCAATGAATACTTTAGGGTAAATCACGAAACAGGAGTATGTAATACTTGAAAAAGGTTGTGAACAATATTTATAATAACGACAAATTTACAACTGGTAGTTTTTTGATATTTGCATAAAGAGAAAACATACACAATATAACAATAGGCCTACCTTCCAATTGGGATGACTTGGTTATTGGTTGAGATGAAGTAGCCTGTTCTTTTGAAAGACTGGAGTGCCATCAGGACCATTAGGCTCCATAGTAATAGCATCTGGAATAGCATTGAGTAGATTGAATGTACTTTATAAAAATAGGCTAAATTAATTATAATAATAAGAAGAAGAATTAGCACAGGGATTTAAGGAGACCCATATTTTTTTGAAAATGGAAACAAACAAACTGCAGCAGCACAACATAAATGTTAATTAATTAAGGTAACATTCAAAATCAATTTAGCACCTTACTTACCCTCCACTGGAGATGTGTCAGTTATTGGGACCATTGTTGTTGCAGCTCTACTGGTCAAAGAGTCCAAAGTTGGGCTGGTATCCTGCTTAAATTCCACTAGGAAAAATGAATAAAATATCATCATAAAGTCGACTGGTTGGTTCGTTGATAATGACAATGGTACCTAAATATACATTAACTGATTAGGCAGTGAGTACAGACTTACTCTCCACTGGAGATGTGTTAGTTATTGAGGCCATTGTTGTTGCAGCTCTACTGATCAAAGAGTCCAAGGTTGGGCTGGTATCCTGCTTAGATTCCACTACTCCAGTGTCTAAGAGTAAAATGTATATTTATGGAGAATATCAGATCACAAAAGCTGAGAGCAAAACCACACAATAATCTTTAGTTTTGAGCAAAAATGTGATTAATCAGAGACATCAGTTAATCTAGCATTTAGGGAAACTTCATTAGAACCAATTACACATAATCAGAAATTAAATCACTGGCAAGAATTACTCAGAAAACTACATTCAGCAGTAGAGTATATTATAATTACCTTGAAAATGTATTGTGGCATTTGCAGTTTTATTAATAGTATGAATGGAATATTTGAACTCTGCCAAACATCTGTAGTTAACTTTTTTTCCTCCCGTTCGATCTGTAGCTGACAGGGTGTGGTTGCAAAAGTTGGATTCATCACACAACTCATACATTGACCCACTCAACTCATCCTCTCGAAAAAGTTTGATGTCCACTTCGTAGCTAAGACTGCAGTAAACAGCAGTAACTGTGCAATATACCTGCACCGGCTGTCCAGATACAGGATTCAGAGGAACCGCGTACAACACAGGGTCAGGAAAGGCTTAAAGGGAAAAAAGTATATTATCAATATATCACCATAACTTTACAACAATATAAGTAAGTAACACATTATGGAGAATCTGCAAACACATGCCTTCTTCATTGCAAAAATCCATTATGAAATTGCACCACATGCATGAAACTCACAGAAAACATTAAGGGTTGCAGTGGCCCTCTTGAATGACTGTTTGCAGCGTGATGTACAAATATAAGATTCGGCATGATGTAGATGAAACAGAGAGTATATTTCCTTGGTGGATTTCAGTTGTAGAGAAGTCAGTGTTATCTTTTAAAATAACCCAGGAGACCCCCCCTCCAGGGCAATCTGTGGAACAGCTGAGGTTGAAAGCAGAACCAAGCTCCACAAATAGCTCGTTGGGCTGAATACTCACAGTGTGTGCATGCACAGCAGTACCTACAGCAAGGCAAAAGTCAACATTTTAAAATATACAATTTAAACAAGCATTTAAATGTATGTGATGAAAATGGCGGTACATGACTGTCCTGTCATTCCTGGTTGTTTTATTGTCTAAGTATGTATATTTACCCAGCAGATTCAGGGAAAGACACCGGACCAGATGGTGATGTTGCTGATGCGCCATGTCCCTGCTGAGTGGTCCCTGCTAGGGCATTGTGAAGAAAAGGGGTCGGGATGGTCGTTTCCGCAATCTCCTAACAGCCAACTGGTCCACAGCCAAACGATGATCACGTTTTCCAATGTCTGAACTAAACCCAGATAACAATTTTGAACAGGAAAGGATAAAAACACTGTACTGCTGTACTTTATACACAAGGCCATAAATAAGTTTGTCAGGTGTAAGATTGTAGCAGATATGTGACTTCTGTGTAATATGTGACTTCTATTTGCGATGAAGGCAGAAGCTGAGCGTGATGATCTGAGGGTTGGGAGTGTGGTAGCATAGAATAAAAGGTCGGGATGGAGGAATGTCAGCAAAGCATTTCCTGTGGGGTTTATAACTATTCAGTTATCTCAGTATCGATGCCCTGTCTCAAAGGGACATTTATCTTAGAATACACTGGAGAACGATGTGGAGTTATCCATACATACAACAAAGGTCCATATTTTACAGCACTGTTCTTTATTTTCCAATTAATTCATGATGACAATATGTGCTCAGTTAAATTAATGACAAACATTAATATTTAACCAAAATTATACAAATGTACCTAGAGACCCTCAGCTTTGCTCAGAAGTTTCCAAAAGAGCCTCAGACATTTGTTGCAGTGCTTGTGATTTGCTGTTGTTTCCTTTTGGAATAACCAGTAGTTATCACCCATCATGTTCAGGCTGAAATTACCTTGATACCTGACGTTTTACCTTCATTTCAGATTAAATGTCTTTCAAAGTGTTTATATCACACAATTTAGGTGTGGGCTATTTGCAAAATTTGATAACTCATTTAATGCTTTACTGCTAATGCCTATATTGATACCGATAAAGTGGCCATATTACCTACTGTTAATTGCTTAACTTAATATATCTCCTTATCTGTTCATCAAATTGATGTCTTTTAACCAAATGTTTTCTCTTATAGCGTGACCTTTGCTCGCAAATGCTGATGGAAACATTGCTCCTCATCACCATATCCATCGAGTACATCTATGCATATTGGCAGCCAAACTCTACCCACTCATTCTGTTTCTTTCTTCCCCTCCTAGTCTAGACTATCTCCGCTGTGGGATGCTGCTGTAGTCTCTTCACCCGATCTGCTTGTAGGAACCCTCGGCCCACATGTACCCATCCCCACCATACACTTATTGTACCCCATACTCCTGCAATGTATGTAATTGCCACCATCAACAGGTTTTTCTGTTCCTATAATTACCCTTGTAACAGTAACCCTATGAGCACACTGTGTATCCATTAAGCTGATTTTTTTAATGCATCATGTATATACCATATGTTGTCTGTATGTATTATGTTCATTATCTACCCCATGTTTGATGTGTACCTTTACCACTTGTTGCCCCCTCCTCCTTCCTATCTCTACCTGGCTGACCTCAAGTGGATGGGTCCCCCCTTATGTGTCCCGGTTCTGTTTAAGGGTTAACAGGGAGTTTTTTCTTGCACCCTATCGCCATTGTGCTTGCTCTAAGGGGGTGCAGGCACTGGGCTCTGTAAATCCTCAGGTTAATTTCAGTTTTGTTATCATTGTGTGTGCAAGCTGAGCATGTTTTACACATTTGTATGAATAGACTGTTTTCTTTCCCTTTTCTGATACGTAATGGTAGATTAAATAAGCACAGGGAGATGGAACAATGTAGACAATTTATCACAGAAATAATTCTTCGGCCTATTCAGCTTGACACGAAAGAGCTGGATGTCCACATTTCACACTTTAACTGTAATGCGACACGAGAAATTGTACCTTTAAACAATCATAGCCGGAAAAATGTACGTGTACAATTTCTGTGTGCAGCACTTGGTTCCATTGTGCAATCTTCTAATGCCACGGTGTTTGTGCATTAAGGAGAAAGAAACGTGTGTACAGTAGTTTGGCAGCTGAACTGCAGGAGTAACAGACTACCATTTACGCTCATTACAATGTCATTGATCACAGCTTTGACACAGATTAGGCAGGTTGACCCTCAAAATACAGGCCATTTTGTACATTTTGTAATACTGTATAATCCAAGTCCTGCATTTCCCCTCTTAGGCCTTTGTAAATATTTTTGCAGGAAAATCTCAGACTGAAGTACATTGCTGGAGAGTACTTTTCCAAGACATTAAATGTCACATTTGGAAAGCAAATGTAATGTCGGAAATTCTCAATACAGAACACCAAAACATGTATGCAAAAGGTTAGATTCGTTGTGTAATCTCCTTATGTCCTGTTTGGGCATCTAGAAAAGGTATGGATAAGTCTACGTTTTAGCAAACACAGGCTGCACCTAAGTGGATCAGCTTGCCAGAAGAGCAGATTATACTAATCGCAGGAAAAGATTTACACAAGCAAGCTCCAGATATCCAGGACGAAAACAAAAAGTGTCATGACCTCATGCTCGTAACAACCCATCTCACCCAGTCTTCCAAGAAGACATCCTCTGCACATTTGAATGCAGGTACCAAGTGCATATGAGTACTTCTTTTGTACCCAGTATACTATCTTTAGAACTACCAACAGACCCTGATTTTTCAAAGGTGAAAGACTTGCATTTTTCAAGTACACGCGGTCAACGAAACAAAAGTAGATTCATAACAGTTGCCAAGCTAGGAGAACCATATTGGAATATATGGAACAAAACTTTTAGGTTAGGCAAGATAAGCTCTGCAAATTCTCACACATAAAAGGACATTTAGTGGAGCTTAAATGGACCACAAGTTACTAGCGAAGGATTAGTTCAAAGAACGTTTTAAATAGAAATCTTCAAAATCAAAATGGTTTCTCCAGAGATGATGCTTTTACATGTGTGTACCAGAAATAATGGGCATCTTCCTCATCCTGACAACTGCTTTTAAGAAACCTGAGATACTTTGAAAAATCTTATAAACCAAAAGGTTTTGTATAGAAAGACCAGATTTAGAAGGAAATAAGGTTCCATCATATTTGTGTTACTTAAAAGTATTCTATAAAACATGCATACAAATTCACATACAAACTTTTCATACAAGACCCCCTTCCTCCCCCCATTGAGCCGACTCTTCCTACACATCTTTTCTGAGATCTTGATTGGTTGGATTTTCACCATAATGCCATATCATGGTTATGATCTCATGTTTTTGTCCTCTGAAGTCACATCTCTGTGGCCTCATTAACATGTAACGCACATAGAGGACACTAGGTGGTGGAAATGTTCTCAAAATGTATTGTGTTAGGACAATATTCTCCAAAGGGCGCATAAGCTTGAGGCTTGGCAGAGCATCTGGGAGAGGTACGATGACAATAAATATGTACATAAACACTTGACATTCAACTCTGCAGCCAGTACAAAATGTATTGTAAGAAAATAAAAAGGAGTTAATCATTTCTCCAGTCTTAAAACGCAAAAAAGCATTACTGATGACAAAATGAACGATCCACACCAACACTTTCTGTATTATCCATGATCAACACACATCTACTCAAGACTAGAACAGCATTCACTCAGTACATCACAACCCTCTGTCCATGAGCAGTTTTAATGACATTAGTATTTTAAAACACCATGGCTTTCAACCTAAAGGGTTTATCCTTCAATATGTCCATGTTCAATATAAACATCCTGTTTCACTCAAGAGTGTCCATCAGTCCGCTGAAGCCATGGAGACGTGGAAATGTTAACAAGAGAAACGCGATGATGGAACTAGTAGAATGTTGATTAAAAATAGGAGACCCTTGGAGGGGGTAAGCTGTTTTGTTTATCATCGGAGTGAAAGTGGCTTGTGCTGCTCCCATGTTCCCTTTGTTAGCAGAAAGCAGTGTGCTTGATATCCCAAAGTGGACAAGAAAGAGAGGAGGGGGCAAGAACACGGCTGTCGATTTAAAATCTCTTTACCTCTGCCTACTCCACCCCCACCCCCATCCCATCCCACCAACAAAGCAAGGGTTTGGTCCTGTTTTGGACATGTCTAGAGTTTGTAAATATACCCCACCCCATCCCCAAATACAAATAAAATTATAACCATAAAAGATGCATCCATTATTAATCAATGCTGGAGATGAAAGAATGTATAGACTTGTACAAAGACGTTGATGAAGGCACAACTGATTAAAATGTCCAGAGAGTTGGTTTAGTTCATACCAGGGAATGTAAAAGGTGCAATATCCTGACATTTGACATTATGATACTACCTCTACTACTAATAACAAAATCAAGGCTTCAAGAACAGTCTATGTGCCTGAAGCACAGCATTAATGGTCTTTAAAAACAATATATTAACAGTATTAAAAAGTGCTTCGTGAGAACGTTAACAATAATAAAACAAAACAAAATTGAAAAAAAAACACACACATGATGGCATAGCATTTCTCTGCTTCTCGTTGACGTTGCAGCCGGTGGCAGCTGGGGTATCAAGGCCCCTCTCCAGGTTTGAGATGGCAGCGGGTCGAGCCAGTCTAAGAGCGTTCTACATGAACTTTGCAACTAGGAGAGGACAAGCAAGTTCAGTCCAGACAGCTGTCTGCTCTTCAGCTGCCCCCTCTCTCAGCCTCTCCTGCTGGGGAATAGTCATCTATGTAGGGGATGTCTGGGTCAGAGAACCGCCTCTTCACCTGGGTGGAGGTCGGGGAGGGAAGGGTCGCCAACAACGGGGAGGGGGGTGTTGTGCCAGGGTCGTTGCCGGGGGCTATGTAGAGCGACTGTATGCTGTCCTTGCGGCGGCCTGGGTGCTCGCGGCGCTGCACCACGGTAAGGAAGTGGGCGTGGCGCGAGGCCGGGGTCAACACGGCGCCGGCGGCGGAGGAGCGGGAGACGCCCGGGGGCAACCGCACGGTGCCGGGGATGACAGGGTGGCGCCGCTGGATCTGCTGGCGCACGGCGTTCAGCCAGGAGGAGCTTTCCGCACCACCGATGGATTGGGGCCGCTGGGGCAGGTCTGTGGGTTTGGGGGGGCACAAGGGTCGAGGCCTGCGCACTGCTGTTGGCGTCCTGCCTGCAAGACAGTAGAGTGCATGAGTACATGGCAGCTACAACACGGCACATAAGCAACTTCTTCACGAAACGTTCAGAGAAAGGTGGAAAATCTTAGATGACATTTAGATGAAAGTTTACTGAAATAAACTGAAAATACAGAAAGGGAGAAATAGAAATGATGCTAAGGAGAGATATCCCATTAGCACTCTGGTGTCAGGGAGAGAAACGCCAGAAATTCCTGACATTTTATTGATTGTTGTTGCTACAGCAGACACGATCATCTCATCGAATTTTCATAATACATTAAGAGTCCTCTAAATTAGAAATCATTAGTGAAATATTTGAAATATTTGGTTATATTCTAGTAGTATTAATAATAATATGGATTACCCACTACGTTGGATGCTGTTTTGTTAGGCATAAATTTACCATTTTTCTACCAGTATCATTCTCACAATAACTCAAGAAATCACAAATGAATAACAAGAGGTCAAACCGATTCTTCTTCTTGGTTTGAATAGTTCAGGAATTTCTTTTGTGTGTATGAGAAACATGCATAACATAAATAATCCATGCGGTTTGCGTTGGCAAGAGACTCGTGGAGATCATAACAACCTGCTACAGAGCAGAGGGCACCGGCACCCGCTTTAAATGCACCACCACCAGCTTCTCCAGACCTGCACCACAAACAAACGACAGGGGGGGGGGGGGGGGGGACCAGACGTTGGGTCACCGAAGCACACGTGAGATAAGCCAGAAAGGGGTGGGGGGGGGGAGCAGCAGGAGAAGCAGGTCTGTACCTTTAATACTGACCTTCCTCAGCAGCAGTGGTGCCGGTGGTGGTGGTTGGGGGGCCGGTTCTGGAAGTGGGGGTGGCAACGCGGATGTCCAGCAGGCTCTCTGAGCTCAGCGACGCCTCAGAGTCCAGGTTCTCCTGGTCCGAGCCGGGCTGCTCCAGCTCAGGCAGTCTGCAGGCCAGCTCCTCTCTGGACCCAAAAGAGCACATCAGACACAGGGAGGGGCAGAGAGCGGAGAAGTACAACAACGTGAGGAAAGTGTCATAAGTGCAAAACCAGTGTCACAACAAATCAGAGGGGAAAAAAAGCCAGAATGTTCTCTTCCCTGAATGAGCTTGGCAAAGCTGATTTGCAAGAGAGTCTGATCCGTCTGGGCTTATCTAACACTGTGAAGAAAAGCATGTGTAGTAGAAAGGTTCTGTACTTCTCCTGCTTGATGGACTTGATCCTCTCCATCAGGTTTCTCTCCGCCTCCGTGTCCGAGTCGATGGGCTCGTTCTCGGGCACCACGCACAGGTCTGATGAAGACGCCCTCTCCCTCACCTGGGGAAGGGCCGGGCAAACACACACGTTAGCAACAGCACTGGAAACACGAGCTCTGCAGTGCATTCTGGGTTAGTGGAGTAGGAGGAAATGGGAAGACGTGACACCTCTGCCAGGCCGCATGCTCTCTCTCTCTCTCTTTCTCTCGCTCTGTTCACAGGATCCTCTAAAACAACGATTCAGGTTTAGGTGTTATGAGTAGGGGGTGGGGGAGGGGTGGTATGAGGAGAGTAATGCAGTATGTCACCGTGTAAATTGGATGTTAAAAGATTACTGAGCACAGATTCCAAAGACACCAATCACATCACCCTACAGGAAATAAAAAGAAAACAACACTCAAGCCAACACACACACACACACACACACACAAAGCACCAGTCTCTATGGCAAGAATTTCAAAGCCTTGCACTGCATGGCAGATCGTAGATGGAAGAATAAACAAGCTATTAACACATAACACATTTTAGCCCCAAGGGAGAAAAAGCCTGTGAGAAGCAGTTGTTTAGATCTCTATAAACAAAACAACACGCCACATGTGAAATACAGTGGAGCCATCAGACATCTGCACAGCACAGCTTTGATACTCATGCCATTGTCACAAAGGAATTACTCGTAAGCGCGCCCCCCCCCGCCCCCCAAGAAATTGTTTCTACACCCGACCATCCTCTCATCACAGCAGTCCTGAGACGGGCCACATGCACTCAGCTACGGCCCAGGAGGCGTCTCCAGTTTGGACCGGATCTGGCTTTGATCAGGGCCAGATTCGGTCCAGAGCTGGACGCCATATGGGAGTTAGTATGGGAGGGAGATGGATGGATGAATGAATGATGTGCACGTCATGCACGTGGAAAGATGAGCACTTGAAAACAATACAGGACCATGTCATATCCAACCAAGCAATGCTCATACATACCGAGCCTCTCACCACTGGAGAGGTGTACCTGAGTGGTAACCGCCAGGTCTAAAGAAATAAAAAAAAAAAGAAAAAGAAAAAGAAAAAAAAAAGGAACAAAGAACCAGACAGCAGGGCAACGGTTACGTTTCACAAACATTGAAGCAAACTGAAGAGACAAACATCAAACTTGTCTGCGGAGATCCAAACCAGCTTTGGGACTAACAGTTACTATGACGAGACACATGGAAGGACATTGAAAACAGACGTTGCTGTAGCCTTAAGACAACACACTGGCTGCTGGTACACAACAGTAATGACAAAGTGCTTGCTTTATGCTAAAGAGAGAGGGGGGGGGGGAAGGGGTTGCACACATACCGTGTTGTTTCTCTTCAGCTTGAGCTGATTGACGGCCAAGTTCTCGGCGTACTCCAGCTGTTCGATCTCCTCCATCTTCTCATTGTATCGCCTGATCTGCTCATTGATCAGCATCTCCACACACCTGACAGAAACCCCAGGAAGAACAACCACAAGATGGCGTCAAACCTCTCAAAGTCATACAACAAGCATTTACATTACACACAGGGCATAACAAGTCAAGGTGAACAGACATTAAGAACTGCAGGATGGGAAATATGCTTCTGTTTTAAAAGGTGGGAGGTGCACTGAGACGAGGCCAAGCTGTATGGACACACGGGACACTGACACACATCTAGAAAAACCTCAAAGCAAACAAATGTCACTGTCAGCCCTCTTCAGCTGTCAAACAAACCAGACTAATTCTGGTTACGCAACTTAAAAGGTTAGGCATGGTTGCAGGTCAGTAAAGTCACAGGTCCTCAAACTGAAGCACTATGGAAATGTCACATTACAGAAAAGAGAAAAAAGCAGAACTGTTTGTATGACAGCACGGCACACTCGTTGATTCTGACTTCAGTGGAAAGTGGTCATTAAGTTGAGCCTTATGTGAAGCATACGTACAAATCTCTCATTCTCTTACGGCTGTGTTGATTTTTTTTGTCATTTCTGAGGAACTATCCAACTTGTCTCTTGCAGTCCAGTCCTGTGTTTTGCTTCTGGATTACACCTATACGGATTGAGTGGCGTCCCACCACTTCCTCTACCAGGAGAGCTACCGACACTTACATGGTTGTCTTGGCGACATCCTTCATGCTCATAAGCGGATCAGCGCTGTCTGGACAGCGCAGGATGCAAGGGGCGAAGACGATGGCGAGAGAGTTAGGGTTCATGCGGTTATGCGTCTCCCCTTTCGACACTCTGCAAGACAAACAGAAGTCCAAACTTTAAATGGTGCTCCAAAAGGAAAGGTGCAAACAGACATTCAGCAAAAGGTGTGAATTACAATTGTCAGAGTTTAAAGGCACATCATGCCCTCCTCTACTACGAGCATGAAAGAAGTCTAGTGTACTTCAGGGGTGCAAGTACAAGCAATTGGGAAAGAAAGTGAATCCTGAATGTAGGTGCAAACAGACAGGTTACGTTTGTGCAAGTCTCCACTACATACATATAAAGACAATCCACTTTTATCTTTCTAGCGCTTGCCAATTTTATGAATTGTGAAAACAAGCAGCCATTGCTTTACTTTTCCTCTAGAGAATACTTAAAAATGCTGAGAGCTCTTGTCAGCCATTAGAGATGTGAGCACACCTGACGAGATGGAAGATGAGTCTCTCCAACGTGTTGAAGTGTGCAGAGGGAAGCTGGTCCAGGAGTCTGTAAATGGCTTGAACTTGTTCCTGCTTTTCAGGGAGTTCTGCAAAGACGAGAAGAAGAAGGATAAAAAACAAAACTGGTGATAATTGATAGTGTCTACCTAATGCAACCCTCATAACAATACAGACACAGACAACTGAAGGTATTTGCAAGAAGGCATCATAGCTAATTTGTAGGTTTTTGATAAGGTAGAATCTTCTTTTTAGATCTGGATAAAACTCTGTTCTTGTCGTTCAGGAAAAATCTTCAAAAGTCTTCAGAAGTCGGACAGAGAGTGTGGAGAAAAAGAGTTTTTTTTTTTTGCCAGTATAACACCTGACTTTTGCATTCCCTTTTTGAACCCCTGATGAATCCCTCTTAATATTTTTAAATTGGACGATCCGTTAGGCCCGGAAATATTCATGTCATATTTGGTTTGTTATCTGCGCCTGATTTCAAGGTCGAGACCCAACTGAATAATTCCTGGGCTACTAAGGAATAGCTCATGGGAGAGAAACTGGAAGGGTCAGAGGTTTAGAATCTGGGAGACAATGGGAGAACTCCCAGAAGACATACTGTGGTGCCCCAAGCTGCGTTTGGGTCCCACTTAGTCTGAACATTGGTGATTTCCCTCACCAGAACTAGACAGGGCAGGCTTTAGGACCCTGGGGAGGTGTTCTAGGTAGGTCGGGCCATGCCCTAATTGGACACACAGATGCAAATTGTATGACTAGTTTGGCAGTAAGCAGCAATTAGGCAGACACTGACTTTAAAGCGTCAGTGAGAAGCAGTGCTGTAGAGACAGAGGGGAAAGTGCCGGTTGCAAGCCGGAGGGTTTCCCCAGTTTTTTCTGTTTGTTTCAATACCTTTGTTTGTAATTTAAACAGTTAATAAAGAACATGCTTTGTAATTCCCTTGTTGCGTCTTGCTGAGTGCTGGGCTGACACAATACGGATAGTTCCCCTGATACACCTACTTTCAAGCCCAGCTTAATACATTTGACACATCAGCTTGTTTGCTATACTTGAAACACGTTTAAACATAGGAGTGCAAATAATAAAATTCATTTCAATTGTGCAAATCAAGTTCAGTAGCTCGTCAGACCACCACAATGGTTATGCTGATTGTTGATTTTCTTCACACACAGATTATTGAGTTTTCATTCACGTTTTCAGCCTCAAAAGGAACTTACCCACAGCTCGAAGGAAATCACCGTAATGGGTGAAGGTCATGATGGGGTCAGGGAGCTCTCGCAGCCACTGCTTGATCAAGCCTGTGACGATGTGGATGGAGTAGGCCTCGAGGCACACACTGCTGGGGTCTGGAGGAACAGAAGAATATCACCACCATAGGTAATTCAATTCAATTGTATTTATATAGCGCCATAACAATACAATTGTCTCCAAGTGCCTTACAGAGCCCAGAGCCTGAACCCCCTAGGTAAGAATGTAAAGATTTCAAATATAATATGAGGATTTCAACAGCCAACAGTTAACGGCAGCAGTTTATTTGAGGACTTGCCTGCTTCCATCTTCTGGTAGAGCTCCTTCATGCGGTTAGCGGAGCCAGACTTCCTGTAGATGCCCTCGGTGTACAGGCCGTTCATCTCCACGTGCTCCAGCATGATCTCCAGGACAAACGGCACCGGGGCCTTGTCATTCACCAGGCGGCACACACGAACCCCAAAGTTGCGCATCCCCGAATCGTCTTCATTCTGAAGGAGAGGCGTGTAGGATATAGTCACTAAACACACGCCTACACTGAACCAGCCCGGACCACACACTGAAGCTCTCAAGACGCGAGAGATGGAGACAGAACGTAACCAAACACACAAACCTTCTTGGCACAGAAGGAGGAGCAGTCAGAGGTTATTTTGTTTAGGCACTTCTTGTGGCACACCATTTTGCAGACTGGAAACACAAAAAGAGTTTTGGTGATACAGGTGAATAATAAGGTACAGACCCAGAATGACACACGGAAACCTCTGGTAATGCTTAAAGGAACACGTCTTTACTCACAGCTACACATGCAGGCCTTCTCCATGCCCCATATGTAGGAGGTGCACTGGTCACATGACTGCACGATGTTCACCTGGTAGGTAGTGAACATGTGGTCCAGTGGGCTCTCCATCTAAACATAGCACAGCACAGTGAGCGTCGTCTTCAAGCACTGCATTTAACAAACAGACTAACTGTTTCTTTTAAGATCCTCAAGAGGCTTTATAGGTTATCAAAAGAAATGTTGAGGATAGCATTGAATTTTGTTATTGTTAACCTGTGATGGTAAATTAGTTCAACTTACACTTTTATCCTTTTTCCGTCTCTTTTTCCGGGTTTTAGTGGGCTGGAACAAGCACAAAGGTCAGCAGGTGAGTTGTCATGCCAACACGGCCTTGAGCATTTATATTAATATTTGTGATAGGGTTACCAAATAATTACTAGAGTGCACCTGCTCCATCATACCACAAAACAGACTTCACATTACTTTAAATGAACTCCAGATGGACGTGCACATATGCGTGTGTGTGTGTACCTTGGCTGGCTCTGCTTCCTCCTTCTTAATCTCTCCTCGTATGAAACCGTCTAGGACTGACTGGAAGAGGTTGACCACCAGCTGCACCTCAGCCTTCTGCTTCTCTCCCGCAAGGGCCACAACCTTCATCTGGTAGTTCTTCATCAGGGTTTTGTAGCCAATGTGGGGCTTCTGTTAAGACATAAGACACATGATAGAAGGGTGAAGGCACACGTATCTTTCAGTCAATAAAACAGACAAGCATGCTGCAAAGAGGGACAAATAGGCTGTGGTGAGCACAGCAATGAGCGACGTACAGGCAGGGAATACATGCCCTTGATGGTCTCTCGGAACTCCCGTGTTGCCGTGATGAAGATGTCCTCCGTGGCCGACAGCTGCTTGCCTCTGGAGCGGAGGTCATTCACCTGGAGGAAGAAACGGCACAACTCACATGAACCAAAAGAGCTGGAACTGCATCACATCTAATGATGGGGCTGTCTGGGACTTCTTTGATCCATTTCAATGGCTTCATCTTTTGTACATGTGGATTGGGGGTTTGTTGTAATAAAGATGGCAAGTCTTACAAAACCTAAACTGCACGTTTAACAACAAAGTGATCTTTCATATAAGTTATCATAAGAGACACATTCAGCTAAATAAAAAATAAAATGATATAAAGACAAACAAAAAGATATTTTCAGTACAAGAGAGAAACCATAGCAGCAGATACACAAGAGTAGTCACTGGATACTCAAACTAGACATGATCTAACGGCTGATAATGAGCAGGGCCAGGAATGAAGCCAGACCTGATTGCCAAGGAACTCGTCCAAGTGGCGCAGCTCGTTGGTGTTGGTGATCTCGCGGTCCAGCGAGGCATTCCACTGTTCAGACACCCGCGTGGCGCGGCTGATCTTGATGGTGGGGTTGCGGCCTACGCGTCCGCCTGGCGCCTCGCTGTGGTGCGAGCGGGAGGAATGAGGTGGGTGGGCAACTGTGTGGAGGACAGTGGGGGGAGAAGAAAGGACACATTTTAGACCCCCAATGAGAGCAGCAGACATTACAAACAGAGCTGAGATCTTTTGGCCAAAATGGAAATGAGTAGTCACTGGTGTGGACTGCATACATCAGCAGTTAGTAGAAAAATTAGAGCGCAAGGGTGATCTTCAGCTAAGAATTTTACATTTTGGAGTTTCTTCATTTCAAAACTCAGGCAATTGCTAAACGTTGGGTACCAGACAAAACCTTTCACACTGATTTTGGGTGAAAACATGAAACAGCACACGTACCATTAACACAACAAAGACATGATTGTAGACCACATTAAAGACATTAGTTAGTGATGTTATTGAGGCCCTAGTTGTGCGGTCTTGTGTACCTTCTGCAGACCGTTCGGCCAGAGCCTGGGCCATAGTGAGGTCCCCATCCTCGGGTGTTTGGACTTTTTCACGCTTCTTCAGGATCTTTCTCAGGAACCCAGACCTTAAGCGGCACACACAACCCAAAGAATGGATTTAAAATTGACATGCTTCTCTATAGTATAAAATGCTTGCCTAGCCCTAGAGGACACACACATCGTCCTTTACATTACACAGAGGGACATGTGGTGACAATAACAAATAGCATGCGTAATTAAGATGTTACAAATACAGGGAAATGGCTGACTGTTTGAAGCACACTCTGTTTGGAAGCAGAACGTAACATGACAGACCCGCTGAGGCAGAACAGCAGGGTTACCTTCCATCTCATACGATGTGGCCGTTTTTAATCGTCTAATCGGTTATATTTCTCAACCATACATTTGCACTCAATCGATTCTAAAACAGACTAAAGCGCATCCAGTATCAGTTCAAAATAGAACACGTCTTTGAGTTTCCAATTACGGGATAATTGCCAAACATTAAGTAAAATACTGATGATGAAATTTACAAAACTACTGGGATGAAATTTAGCAAAACTCCTATTTCCTTTCATTTAGCATGATAATAGCTGACATTGGATTCCATTTTCCCGCTCTGCCTCCTCTGTGCACTTCGTATTGATTGTGCCAAAAAAAGGCTCTCTGAAATATTTCCATCATAGCATCGTCGAAACGTCATTGTCATGCACGAAAGCATAGTGAACGGTAAGTTACGTTTGATTCTATTGTGTCGATGAAATAAACAGAGATGCACGGAAAGGTTTAACTGCTTTACTTGCATGTGCCACTCACTCTGACAACTCAAGCACACACGACCTGAAGGAACCGGCCGTTACCCTAACAACTAACATTCTCAACTTACACTAACATCTGTGTACACAACATTTTCCCCCTCCCTCCGAAGAAACTGAATATATTAAATCATATGCA
This sequence comes from Sprattus sprattus, assembly GCF_963457725.1. Taxonomy (NCBI): domain Eukaryota; kingdom Metazoa; phylum Chordata; class Actinopteri; order Clupeiformes; family Clupeidae; genus Sprattus; species Sprattus sprattus. The sequence continues at coordinate 34,056,520 of NC_137921.1, read as the reverse complement.
AAGGCACTGAACAGCATACTGTAAGACATATGGTCTACAAAAGGATATCTGTGACAAAGTCTTTTAGGTAGGAAGGGGGCGCCCTGGCACGAACGGGACGGCCCTCCTCGACCTCCGGATCTGGCATCTCCTGGATGGCTGGGAGGGTACCCAAAGCAGGGCCTGTGGCATGGCCCAACACTGGATCTGGGTGGAGATCGAGAGGAAGCTCAGGAAGCGGCAGGTCTGGTACCGGCTGCTGGACCGCTGGGAACTGTGGGGCCTGAGATGTGCGGGGAACCACCCCAGCCCTCGTTTTCCCCCCAGGGGTAGGCACTTTCCGTAGTCTCTTAGCATGCCAGCGTGAACCATCACTCAGCCTGAACGTGGCTGAGCCCAGTTGGCGTTGAACCTGCAATGGCTGAGCCCAGTATGAAGCCATCTTGTTGTTCCGGTGGGGCCTACGTGCTCTGACCCAGTCGCCTTCTCTGATAGCAGTGGTCTTCACCCTGTGTTTCCTGTCAAAGTACTGTTGCATCTGATGCTGGTGTTTGTCCACTGAGGCTCTGACACGATCCTGGATGCTGTCCTCCACAGGCACGGTTGACTCTCGTGTCTTGAGTCTATCTAGCGGCAGCTCCATTTCTCGACCCAGCATGAGCAGTGACGGGGAGGCTCCGGTTGTGGTGTGTTCTTGCCCTGTAGAGCATTAGGGTTTGGTTGAGCGATGTCTGGAACATGCACCCCTGGGCCAGTTGAGCACGGATCCCGTTCTTTAGGCTCTTGTTAAGCCGCTCCACACCGCCGTTTGCATGTGGATTGTAGTATGCCGTACGGATGTGCTTTATTCCCCTATCACTAAGAAAACAGGAAAAGTCTGCAGAGATAAACTGGGGCCCATTATCTGTGGTGATGGCTTGAGGCAAACCCCACCGTGCAAACAGAACCTCCAAGATGTCTATGACGACTTGTGCAGTGACTGTTCCAGTTGGAACTGCTTCGGGCCATTTGGAGTGTAGATCGTGCACCACCACAAGGAAGCGTTGGTGATAGGGGATCCCCCGGCCATGGAGCTCCCCACAGATATCAACTTGCAGGTGCTCCCATGGGCGGGACGGGACAGGAGGACCCGTTTTCCCACTGAGGAGGCATGGAACACAGTCTTTGACGAGTGCTTCAATGTCGCGGTCAATGCCCGGCCACCAAATGAGGTCTCTGCACCGCTGTTTGAGTTTAACGATGCCAAGGTGTCCCTCGTGTGCCATTGTTAACACACGAGCCCGCAAACTACTGGGTACCACTGTGCAAAGGCCCCGGGAGATGCAAACGTCGCCCCAGCAGGACGGTTCATCCCGCACTCTCGTGAATGGCGTAAGCTCATCAGGAACCTTTCTTGGCCACCCCGAGCGTATGTATGTGCGTAGCATTGTCAGTGTGGTGTCACGCTCTGATTCCTGCTTTAACTCCTCCAATGACACGGCTGATTGCAAAGGTGTGTGAAGCATTTGGATTAGTTCAGGCTCTGTATCCTCGTCCACAGAAGCAGTTGGTGTGGGGCCATCAGTAGAGCGTGAGAGCAGGTCAGCGACCACATTGTCCCTCCCAGGGGTGAATTTCAGTGCATTGTCGTACTGTCTAAGTCTCTCTCCCCATCTGTGTAGGCGCAGGGGTTTTTGCCCCGAGCCCGATGCTGACAGTGCCTGATGGTCTGTTCTGAGAGTGAAGTGCCTGCCATAGAGATAGAGATGCCACCTCTCTGAGGCCCAGACACAGGCGAGTGCCTCTCGCTCACCCACAGAGTAGCGTTGTTCGGTCGGTGTTAACGCCCTGGAGGCAAAGGCTACCGGCCGCTCCAACCCATCATGCACCTGTGACAGGTCTGCTCCAATGGCACGGGCTGAGGCATCACAGGTGACCAGCGTTGGACATTCTGGGTTGAAGTGAGCTAAGACGGGGTGTGTTGTGAGCTGGGCCTTGAGTGTTCGCACAGCCTCAGCACACTCTGTCGTCCATTGCCAGGGCTCATCTTTTTTTATCAGTTGACGGAGCGGCGCGGTGGTCTGTGAGTAGTGAGGTAGGAAACGGAGGTAGTAGGCCGTCATGCCTAGAAATGAGGACACCTGAGAGACTGAGGTTGGTTCTGGGATCTTGTGTATGGCGTCAATGTTAGACTGCAGTGGGGCAATCCCTTTGGCTGACAGCCGGAATCCCACAAAGTCAATGGCTGGAGCCGCAAAACATCACTTCTCTCCATTCAGGGTGAGGTTGTTCTTTAGAAGGGCCTCGGCCACCCTCTGAAGGTGCCTGTTGTGTGTTTCCATGTCTGGGGCATGCACCACGATGTCGTCCAGAAAGACTGCTACTCCAGGGATGCCCGCCAGGATTGTGCTCATCACCTTCTGAAAGCAGCTGGGGGCGGAGCATAATCCAAAGGCCATTCTGGTGTAACGGAACACCCCAGCATGAGTTACGAACGCTGTGAGGTCTCTGCTTGTTGGGTGGAGAGGCACTTGCAGATACCCCTGGCGTAGGTCGAGTTTTTTGAAAACTGCTGAGCCATGAAAGTGTACAGTGAGTTCCTCCGCGGTTGGCAGCGGATATCTGTCCAGAATAACGGCCTTATTCACTACACGTAGGTCTACGCATATCCTTATTCCCCCCGATTTTTTCTTGGCGATCACCAGGTTTGAAATCCAGGGGGCGGCGTTGACTGGTTCGATGATTCCCATGTCCAGGAGCAACCCCAGTTCACGGGTGACCTCATCCCTCAAGGCAAAAGGAATCCTGCGCAGGGGCTGGATCAACGGTGACACGTCAGGGTTCGTCAGTGGCCTGTGTGTGAAGGCTGTGAGACAGCCGAGGCCATCGAATAGGGCTGGCCATTTTTGCTGCCAGGTGGAGGTAATGTGATGAATGTCAGCGCCAGCATTGTCCTCAGAGTGAATCCCAGGCTGATGAACAGGTCCAGGCCCAACAGATTGGCTCCTCTCCTCGCAATATGGAATGGAAAGTAAGATAGGTGCTTAGAGCCGTAGTGGACTGGCACTTTGAGCACGCCCAGGATCTCGATCCTGGAGCTGTCGTAACCACATAGGGCCGTGGCAGGGTGGGCTAATGGAAGGTGAGAGAAAAACTTGCGGTACGTTCTTAAATTTAGCAGTGATGCAGCTGCACCAGTGTTCATTAGTAAAGGCAGGCTCACATCAGCTAACTGTATAGTACACGTTTTGAAGCCCACCTGGCCAGTAGTCACATTCCGAATCTCAGTGTAGCTATGCTGTGCTGGCGGAGATCTTGTGGTTTGTGGGAGAGTGGCAGAGAGAACGGCACATTTTGGCAAAATGGTTCTGTTTCAGACAGTTTCTGCACTTTTGTCCTCTGGCAGGGCACTGTTGTGCTTTGGAGTTGTGTGATTTTGAACCACAGTTACTGCAAATGTCTGATGTGCGCCTGCTCTGCCTGTTTTGTGTGAGTTGCACCAGAAGATCTGACTGGCTGTTATCTGTAGGGTCAGTGCTGTGATGCGTGTGATGTGCAGGTTGGAGCTGCTGCACAGAGCTGTCTGTCATGGGCCGCAAACTGGCTAGCAAAGACGTGCATTCTATGGCTGTCTCGACTTGGAGTGCTATCTCCACAGCTCTACATAAAGTCAAATTATCTGCTTCCAGTAACAATCTTTCTCTCGTTTTCCCACACGACGTTCCTTCAATGAACTGGTCTCGGATGATTTGATCTTGTAGGCCACCATATTCACATAAGCGTGCCATGTCTTTCAAGTTTGTAACGTAGTTCATAACTGACTCACCAGTACGTTGCAGCTGCTTCCGTAGTTGATAACGTCGGAGCAAAATCCTTTGATGACCAGTGAAATGGTTCGTCAAGAGAGTAACGGCATCGTCGTATTTATCAGGCGTCCCCAGTGTGCGAAAAATGCGCTGCCCCTCCACTCCGAGACAATGTCGAAGGAGTGCCATTTTCCTCTTGTCGGTTATGTCCTCGTAGCCTAGAGCGTCCAGGTAAACCGCGAAACTTTCCGGCCAGTTTGCCCATGAAACTGGTGGGTCTCCGGGGACGGCTAGAAACGGTGCAGGTGGTAGTAAGCCAAACTCCATTCTCGTCGCCAATATTGTGTCGGTGAAATAAACAGAGATGCACGGAAAGGTTTAACTGCTTTACTTGCGTGTGCCACTCACTCTGACAACTCAAGCACACACGACCTGAAGGAACCGGCCGTTACCCTAACAACTAACATTCTCAACTTCATAATAAAAGTCCCATTACACTAACATCTGTGTACACAACAGATTCATCTATCTAGCTAGCCAACATGAACGTGTAGCAAACTAGCTGGGTAAGGTTAACTTTTAGTTTGATACTGGTTCACAAACAAACCTTAACGTTACCTGACCAGCATAATAATCAGTAACATTGAATATATTTATTCAGACAATAATGTTTGGCCCGCTAACGTTAGCTGTGCAGCAAATATTTTCCTGCAAATTGCAACCTAGTCGGAAATCAAAAATGGTTAAACGGCCCCTACTCTGCCCCCCTCTCTGCTCCTTGCCCTCCATTTTCCAAAATTGAGTGGAGTTGCACCTCAACTGTTGTCTTGGTCTGGTCTTGACTGCTAAACTTGACTTGTTCTTGATTGGTCGGGGTTTGTCTGGATATCCAGTCAGCTAACATGATCTGTACTACCATACACACAGAACATTTGCTGACTTAACCTGTGTATTACAAGCCAAACTTATGTTTAACAAGGCTGATGTTTGCATTAGTGCCATGTTTACACGGAACACTGAGACAAAGTGTACAATTTGATCCTCAGCCTGATGATACCACCAGGGCAGTGAATGACCCTCTCCACCAAACCTCTCTGCTCAAAGCAAATTAAGTTTTCAGGAATCCAAGGCATCCATCCCCTCCCATAACTCTGCGACTATATAAGGCAGAAGAGAGTTTAAACACCATGTAAGATGGATGAGCAGCCCAAAGGGAATCAGTGAGTCATGGTGAAGCTCAGGTCAGGCATGGACGGCCTTTCACACGGTGTATCTACACCATCACCTTAGTCATATTTAATCATGATAATCTGACCTTCATTAAGCCTACAGTTTCACCACAGGATTTCATTCATTTTTAGTGCCGACCTGGTCTGAAGGGTGGGCCAAAGAGCCGCCAAAACCCTATTATATTTAATTTAGTGATATAAAAACAGGTCAGTGAACAGTACAGTAAAACTACAGGCCGAAAGTTTTAAGTTTGTGAAGGCAAAAGGCTGATCCTGAAAGAAGCAAGCCTGCTTTCATTGCCGGTTTTATTTGTCTCTTCATCTGCTTATCCACTGAGGAGACTCTCCGCCCAGCCCGTGCATCAAGTCTGTGTTGGGAGAGGGGTGTGTGTGTGTGTGTGTGTGTGTGTGTGTGTGTGTGTAAGTTTGTCTGCCCAGCCCGTGCTGCAAGTCTGTGTCGGGAGAGGGGCGTGCATGTAGTGTAGTACCTCTCTGGAGTGGAGGGCTGGAGGGGAGTAGTGTCCTGTGGGCCCGCACCCTCTGGGGACCTCCTGCTGAGTGAGCTGGCTTTAGCTCCATCTGCTATGGACTCTGTGCTGGCCTGGCCCTGTGGGACAACATTCAAAGACACTGGTTAGTAAAGCAGCCTGCGACCTCTCCGCAGCAGTGCCGAGAGACACTTCTCCTCCAAGCAGGTCTCCGTAGTCTTGAAGAAGAAACTGAGAGAGGTCAGATAAAGAGGATTTTTCCCCGGAGTTTACCCATAAATGCTGTTCACTCTTCCCATCATTCAACCGTGAATTTACCCCCAAAGCAAATTAGTAGCCCACCACCATTATGACCATTTTAGGGATTAAATCTTAAATATTCTCAGCAAATGTTTGATTGGACCACCCAAACCCACATAGGTAAGAGCAAAAAAAAATAAAAAATTGTTACACACAACATGATCTATAATCCGTTAATCTGGAATCATTATAGTATGTTAAGATGTACTTTTTTTTAGATTTTTGGACACATTAGAGCCAGAAGCCTGGGACTGTGCAAAGGGCACAATCCAATGACTAGAGTATGAAATGGAGGAGACTTGGAGGAAACCCATATGGTAAATATAATAAAGTTGGATATTTAGGTTTACTCAATATGGCTCTGTAAAGCACCATGAAGTACATGCAGCCCGAGAGAATGAATGTCTAAAATGTTTTTCTTTTCTCTCTGAGAATGGGGAAAGTAGAACATCTGGTGCAGTGACAAAAAAAATTCAGACACTGGCAGCCAGAGACTCGTGTCCAATCAAAACGTAGCAAGGAAAACAAAGGCTGGATTGAAAGAGTTTCTTTGCGTTTAAGAGAAAGGGAGGAGTAAGGGAAGTCAACCCGACGGTTCAGGGCTCCACACCCCAATGCAGTTTTCATATGCCTCCACAAGCAGGCAGCAGACCACCACACCTCCCCCCACCCAGCACACCAGCAACCTCTGCCATGGCTTCACCTGAACCTGCTGTATGTTTGGACTTGTGGTCTGGACAGGACTCGCGGGGGGCAAAGGGAAAGTCCAGTACTCCACATCTTCCATTTCTGCACTTTTTACTGCCAAGCAGCTACGTGCAAAGCCTAAGCCTCTGCGTTTGCGGTGCTTGCGGAAACGCACCCTGCCCTGAATGAGTCAAAGAAGCACAGTGACACACTTATCCTCTTGACGAACCCAGTGTGAGAACCGGACAGATATGACACCTGCTCCAACACACAGCGGCAACCACACATCTCACACACTAGGCAAAGTTAAAATTAGAGCATAGCTATTTACTACAAAGATCATAAGTTACCTTTCTGTTTCCAGGACCATCTGCAGTAGGGGGGACATAACTGGACACATCATCAAGAGATAATGAGATATCCCTATCCTGAACCCTGTAAATAAGATAAATAGATATAGAAAATAAAGTTAAGAATTAATAAAATAACAAAAATGCACTAAAAAATGCATACATCAGTAATAAACCTCCAGTGGTATACATTTTTTTGAGTTCTTATTCTCAAATCAACAGCTGAAAAATCTAACTAGAAATTGATCTGTGTTCACAGGTGAGAGGAAAAGTGGCTGTACCGCAGGGAGTTTATCTTTCTGCTCTTTGGGATCTGTGCTTCATGGGTAATGTTATCTGATGGTTCCCCTCCCCTCTTGCCCTTCCTCCTCTCCGACCGGTCATGGTCACCAGGCTTGCCGTGACCTGGCAGGCTCCCTGTTCCCATTGCCAGGGGACTGGTGGCCTCGCTGTGCCCATTCCGCTCCATCTTAAGGCCAGGAATATCCAAGGGCAGAGTGGTGGGTCGCACCAGTACAGGAGATGAGCTCTTACTCTCCTTAGCCGTCCCTTTGTCCTTCCAAGCCACAAAGGTGTATTGGTCCAGGCCTGTTTTGTCAGAATGCTCCTTGGGCTTGGCCTCAGCGGTCTCGCTTGTACTGGTACTGCTACTGCTAGGGGGCTCCTGTTTTTTGAGCCTGGGGGGCGCGTCATCCTTGTAGGCCGAGGCAGCCCTCTGTAGCTCCCTCTGGCTATGCTCTAGGCCTCGTTGTCGCCTCATCTCCCTCTTCTCCTGGCTCCGCGACACCTGGGCTTTCCCCTGCTGCTGGGGAGCAGCTCGGACTCCTTTCTCTGGGGCAGCACCAGTGGCATCTGAAGCAGCAGGAACCGCATGCGTCAAAGACTCCTGCTCCTTCTCTGGGTTGAGTGCTGAGTCATGGACCTCCTGATCTTTTGGTGAAGCTGGAGCAGCGTCTTTGTCCTGGGGCTGTGCGCTTTCAAGTAACTCCGGTTCAGGCCCAGCCTCAGCCTGTGTACCGTTTTCAGCATGCGGATGGGGGACATCAAGGGCTTTCTTCTCCTCAGATCTTGAGGATTCCTGGACGGGGGACCTGCCCTCCTCCTGGGCCTGGATGTCCTGACCCTCCTCTGCTCTTGCTGTTTGTACCACTGGTTCTGGCTGGCTGGTGTTTTGAGGCGTTTCCTCCCTACTCTCGGCCTCCTGAGGGTCTTCTGGTTCTACTGCCTGAGGACACTGTGGGGCAGCCTGCTGCTCCGATTCTGATGCCTGCTTGGCAGACTCTTCCTTCTCTTTCAGTCTCCTAGCCGCCTCTTCTTCCTCTTCCATCACTCTCTTTGCTTCAGCCTCTGCTGCTAATAGAGTCTCATCTTCTCTTTTCTTTGCCTCCTCCTCCTCCTCCCTTTTCTTAGCTTCCTCCTCTTCAATTATCCTTGCTTCTTCCTCCTGCTCCTCCTCCCTTCTCTTCGTCTTCTCTTCCTCTCTTCTCCTAGTTTCTTCCTCTTTTCTTCTTGCTTCTTCCTCCTCCTTTCTTCTAGCCTCCTCCTCTTCTCTGTTTCTTTTCTCTTCCTTGATGGATTGGCATCTAGAAAATAAAGTTTGCAACAAATTTTAGAAACCATTCAAACCAAAATCACTTGGTAATCATGATCAGAAAGGAAGAGGTTGGTTGTTGCTGTGGTGCAGTACCTGCGGCGTGCAGAGCTGCCCCTCACCAACGCCTGCATCTTCTGGATGACGGAGCGTTGGCGTAGATACTCCGTCCGCTGCCGGCAGCCCCTCCAGTGGGCCTGCAGTAAGGTGGCTGCCCGACAGCGCCGGTTCCTATAGTAACGCCGCCAGCATCCCTGTGAGTTGAGAGAAACAGTCAGAGGTAGAACATGTTCCTGGTTCATCTGTTCATTTTGCAACATGTAGGCCTGGGACAACTTTGGAAATCAATGATTCACAAACAATACAAATGCAAAATGAAATTTGCTAATCCAGATTCTTTAAATCAGTTTTTTCTCACAGCTGTTTCAAAGTTTAATAATATTTGTGTTCAGAATACAAGTAACAGATGGACACAAGTATTCCAAGATTTCAATTCTATTCAATACGATTTCAACAACACTGAATGCTAGCACACTATTCTATCAGATTTAGTACTTGCACTTCCTACAAGTTAAAACTATGACTTCAATGTTTTTAGTGTCTTTAAACAGAAGGCCACCACAAGCATATATTTATCATCTAGCTACAGTCACTCCCCAGTGCAGCTGAGTCATAATTCACGTAGGGACTAAACAGTCTCCAGATGTGTTTGGCTTACCTGAAGGAGGATGGCAGACTGCCTCATGCTCTCAAAGTGCCGCTGCTCCAGCTTGGCACGGAACCAGCGCTGCAGGAAGATGATCTTGCGCATGACGTCCTTGTGCAGCGTGTCCTGCAGCTTTTGACGCTCAAGCTCCTTGAGATAAACCTGATGAGGATATTCACTTATGATTACTTTACAAGCTTGATATTAAAACGCATACAATCAGAAATCAGACTTTGCAATTTTTTTCCCCAAACTATTTTTTTTTAATTCAGTGCAGTTTCAATGACCTTGGTTTTGCCAATCTGATAGGTAGTGTTGTCGAGCCCCATCTTTTGAAGGAGAGTTGAGATGTCCTCTTGGCATGCAGCATTCCTGGGCAGCAACACTCGAAACTGCTCCAAGAAATCCTGAAAGATCAACGCATCCAATGACAGTTTAGCTGAGCTACAATTTCTGGTTGAATGCAAATCCCCAAGCAGCAGCACCGTGATCTGAATAAACCGCACATCTGTTTGGTGCAGCATCTCTGCAAGTCACACTAGGCTTAGAGCACCTATAGGAAAAGGCATTAAGGAATCACATATTCAGCAATGACTCACCTGAAAAGTATACTTGGCACCATACCCAGACCTCCGGATGCGGACCGTTTCCAGCATGCCTGTGTACCGCAGCTGCTGCAGGATCAGGGACTCATCAAAGCACATCTCCCTCTGATTGGAAACACATACACACACACAATTACCATCTTACAGTATAGTTTTAGGGATAGTTTCATGGTCAGTGTTGGTTTAAGGGTATCCTGCATTTGAAACTAGCAAGGGCCAGAAAATCTTCATTTAGACTTTGAACAAATTTCATCCGAAGGCACATACAGCCAAGTAAATGGACATTTGGGTGGTGTTCACTCAAGTTGTTACCTTTTCAGCATTAGACCTGAGGCAGCGAATGAAGAATGGTTCAGCCCTTCCCAACGTCTCCAGCAGCTTGCTCAGGGAGGTCTGAAGAGGAAGAGAGCGGCACTGTGATTCAGTGTCTACAAGAGCTTCAAATGAAATCAGAGCACGAACCGTTCAAACGGAGCCCATCAAAGCTGTCAATTTCCATAGGAAGGTTGCCGGACACTTTCTGAGGAACTTTTCGAGCAGCCATCTCGCCAAATCTACCTCAAGTGCTTGATTTTTGGCCTCATCTGAACCAGGCCCCACTAAAAGTTCCAGTAATAATTTGCAAACTGGAGGTACTTCATTTCAGCTGAAGGCAATTTTGGGCTTGTTCCCATCAAGCCTTCTCTCATATTGCGGTTGTGTCTGGTTTGCGTTCAGGAAAGACATGCACGTCTTCTTCCAAACAGACTAATGTCTCCAGTTGCTTTAAACTTCTTGAGACTTGAAATGGAATTCTACTTCCTTGCAGATACTCTTGGAGCATCTTGTTTGTCTCTCATATTAACTGTGTTCTTGGAGTCTTGGAGTCATGTTGATGGATGAGTGAGGGGATTTGTGTGTCGTCTCATATTTTTAGCCCAGTGCAACCGGAGGTCTTGGATGACCACTTAGTGTTACTTTAAAAGCTTCAGATTTGGAGATTGTTAATAATAAAGACCTTTGTCATAAATCATTTAAGGGTTTCATTTAAATATTTTGTGAGGAAGACCAAATTGAGGGGAAAAAAAAGACATTTTTCCATAGTGCCTTGTGCCTTATTTTTCCAATCCCAATATTGCCAAGATGAGGCAAATACCAAACAACTTAAATAGATTTTTAATGAGTATGGGGAATAATTTTTTTGCCAAAATAAACAAGGTCTGGCTCTGACACCTGGGGACCATATCTTCAGGTTATCAAGGAAATGTGTCAATATAGCTGACTGAAGAATAAAACAATCCTTGGACTACCAGCTGACAGAAGTGGCTTGGCAAGAGGACATCTGTGTCTTGATCATCTTGCTGTTTTTTCTTAAAAAGTCATGAGTTTATAATTGTACTTTTACACTGCCAGTTTGGGACCGACATATCTGGACATTCTCAACTGATATAAAGATTTTGTTTGCAAAAGTATCCAAATTCACACTTCCCAACATCAAGACAATGGAATTCAGACCACATGTTTGGCACTGCTGACATTTCCCAGAGCTTTAGGATTCATGCTTATACCAGCAAATTGAATCCAACATGATCAAATGTTGGAATACTGGCAACCTTAGCGTTGGACTACGGTCATGTATGAGGAGGGCCATTGCAGTGGACTACAGTGGCCTAGGGTGGGAGGGTCAGTGCAGTGGATTACGGTCATGTATGAGGAGGGCCAGTGCAATGGACTGCGGTCATGTATGAGGAGGGTCAGTGCAGTGTACTATGGTGGCCTAGGAGGGCCAGTGCAGTGGATTATGGTCATGTATGAGGAGGGCCAGTGCAGTGGACTACGGTGACCTAAGAGGGTAAGTGCCGTGGACCTACCTGGAACTGAGCGCTAATGCTGGGTGGCTTCTTCTTCTTGTGCAGGTGCAGCAGAGACTTGGTGGTTCGATCGTGCAGTGTGAGTCTCACAATGTATTTAAGGGAACGTGAGTCAAGGAGTACCTACAAGAGCAGGGATGTCATGGCTAAGTCAAAATCCACAAACACTGACTGAACTTAAAGACCTATACAGTTTAAAATCTTTGCCAATTTTACCTTAGGAATGAGCTGCTTCTGCTTGGCGTTCTTATTTTTCCTGTAGAGAAGGAGTGTAAGAGGGTTTGTTTGTGTGTAGAGGTGGGGGGTTGTTTATGTGCGGGTGAGTTAGTACAGTAAGTCATGCTCAGTCGGTGAGGGAGGCGGGGAGCACCTGCAGGAGAGGGGTGGGGTGGAATGGGGTTGGGGCAAAGGACAATGGGAGGGTGACGCATTTCAGCCCACCCATCTGATATTACCATACCCTGACACTAACAAACATCTACCTGTCTATTCATCACAAGGTTTAACAGCTTGAGGTGGAAATCTATAGCAGACTGCGGGATTCCTACATGCCATACATTACATTTAGCACAGTTGCTTGTCGAAATGTTACAATCAGCCTACTTCTTGTGATTCACGACCAGAGAAGCTCAAGAGCATCTGCCTCAAATCATCATCGCCAGCATCCAGGATAGAAGGCCCTGCAGAGGCCTGTAGACCTGCCAGGAAAAGGCGGACTTCACAGCACAGCGGCTCTCTTCTTGAGAATATACGTGTCAGTAATGCTTGGTCATGCAGCAACAGCAGCAGCAGCAGCTACACAGAAGCAGTATCATCCAGTTAGCAATGCCAAAGCCTGGTCAACAGAGAACTTGGACCCCACAGATATATAAGACCAAGACATCTTAGCCTATCTGTGCTAACAAGGATCACGCTGGCAAAAGACACATGAGGGCACTCCTCGATGGGCAGCCATGTGCTGTTCTATAAAAAGCAGAAATGGGTTGAGGCGTCTACTCATTACACCATTAGCCTTTAGGAGTTTCCATGAAGGAAATGTGAGGTGAGGAGAGGCGTAAGGTGGCCTCTGACTAAAGAGGAAGGTTACTTTGTTTTTTCTGAGACCAAAATAATACCTCAAGTGATTGCGAGGACTAAAACGTGCTTCAAACTGAGGTAAACATCAGATGCTTGAAAGACGCCAACAGAACACTGCTCTACTTGATAAACACTACATGCACTACATGGATCTGTGTAAAGGACCAACACTTTGTTTAAGCTATCCTTCACATGGTTGGTACTAGGGTGGGCTGATCCAGGCATCGGGGAGGGAGGGGGCATCACACTCACTGAAGGACGTGGCGTGGGAACCGCAGACGCCCCCAGGACTGCAGTAGCTTGCGAGGGTCCTCACCGTCCAACTGCAAATCTTTAATGGAGCTGATGATTTGGGCATGCATGTCCCTGATATAGCCCAGGAGGAGGCGCAGTGGAGCAGGGAGGGGCAGGGAGGGTATGGGAGGGTGATGGGGAAGGGGTTGGGGAGGAGGTAGAGTGGGGTAGGGTGGCACATAGGTATGAGGTAAAGACACAAACCCCAATACTGAGCAGAACAGAAAAACACACACGCACCCGCCACCACTAGAATCAAAGACACCAAAATACTGGCTGGCATTAAACACACACACACACCCGTGTCCCACAAAAACAGCATAATACAGAATAGCGAGGGCTTTGGACTAAGAGCTTATGGCAGGAGGGAGCAATCAATTCCCTTCTCAGGGATGCATAGAAACAATCGATCCAAATGATGGGAAATCCTGCTGCCTTTGCTCAGTAGTACAGGAAGACCACCAGCTTTTACTGTGAGCAAGGCAGAACCAGGTTCAGAGAGTGAAAAACCTGCCGCATTCCTACTGAACCTATGCACGGAGATACTGCTTTTACTTTCACGGTTCTACCTCAAAGCTCAAGAATGGTTCTATTAAATAAATTAATGAATACAGACAATTCACTATGACTTTCTGAGCCTGGATTGCCCTTCTCCGCTCATAGTTCCATTCAGCCCTCACCATTCTGCCAGCATTAGAAGTGAATTTGCGCCTGGTGTTTGTGACCTCACAAAGCAGATCGAGAGGCCTGTGAGCATGCACGCTTCAGAACATCATCCCTGGGTTTATTTGTGCTGCCTTCCATGCGAGGGGAGGTGAGGGGGTTACTCTGGTGTGACCTTGAACCGGTGTTAACTAAGAGAGTGGACTTTCACCTCCACTCTCGGCTGAATCCATGCAGGCAGTACTTACCAATTCTCTAAAAACACTAGCAGGAGGTCAAACAAGAGAGACTAATGTGGGGCGCCCTCCAAAAAGGAAGGACTAAAAAAACAAGTTTGCACAAGAAAACTCTCTGGGCTATTTTGGGATCTACAAAGCATCAGCTCTTGGAGACAATGTTGAATAAATGTGTATCATGTGGTCATTTAGCAGACATATTTCCCTACGAGACCAACGGTGGACAGAAGCACAGAACTGAAAGGTACCTTTGCTGCCCTGTACATGATTTCTTCTCTACTGGACTCTACAGGAATGGCCCTTTCCCCCTAACAAACCACAAGGGCTTTTCTACTTTATTTCTTTGTGTGCAGAGCTTTCTTGGCTTCCCGTTCTATAAATGGCCATATCACTGCCTAAGCAGAGCAAACAGTCCCATGCTCTGTACTGCAAGATTAATAAACGTGGCTGAGGATTGAGAGCACAGGCTGAGCTCGGGAGAATTGAGTCCCAGCGAAAGAAACTCTGTGAAAAAGAAGAAAATAGACAGCAAAGGGAGAGGGATCATATTTCCCTGTGGCTACAAATGGAGGACTGAGAAGAAAAACACAGGGACTGCTCTGAGAGCTCTGACTAATATTTCTGGGCAAGGTCTTTCTGGTTCCAGTGCGTTTGAAGGCTCTGGCCAACACAAACAACTGCCAAACCGAGACTGCTTCTCTCCTCTTTAACTCAGGATGAACAACTTAAGATGGTGACCTAAAGAAAATCCATTACCTTCTCAAAATTGAGTAAAATCAAACCCAAACCCTTGGAGTGACTAAATACTCTTGAAACCTCCCCAACAGCTGCTTGTTGGTAGATGCTAATAAGACCCAGAGAGTTTGTGAGTATACGGAGGGTTACCCCCCACCCATCTGTGCAAAATTTCCTTTTTGACCTCCCAGTGTTTTCTTTAGTTCAGTACACTTACTTTTTACTCTCAAAGCTAGCAAAGATGTCCTCAAAGGCCTCTAGGGGGCGCTCCTCTGAATGATCAAAGGAGAAATCGAGCATAGAGGTACGGCTGTGGAGGGGAACAAACGGCACACAGGGGGTCACTAGGGAAGACTGGAGAGGAGACGCTGCCGGAGACCACTTTGGTCCAGGGAGAGGCGCTTGGACCTGCTTACTGATCATTTTAGGATCAGTACAGGTGGATTTACAGATAATAGACGGAGTTGATGGCCCGAATGAACAGATATAACACCAAATAAGATCATGACGATTGACACCAAAGCCTTTAAAAGGATAAGGCTTTTAGGCAAGTACAACCGACAATAATCTGGTAAATGTTAGGGGAGCACTCAAGGGAAAGCCATCTCCACAGGATCATTGTGAAAATCTTGCCAGCAGTGTGTCTTAGGGGATGAAAGAAGGGTCACATGACATCCCAAAACACAAAAGCTGAAGACAGGAAGAGATCAAATTCCCCAACTGAAGTTTCCTTCTTTCTGTATCAGCCTGTTCCTTTCTGCCCTGTCTACAGTGAGCGCTGCTGTACTCCTTACCGGTACATCCTTTCAATAGGTGTGTTGGACCGCTGTAATTCTCCAAGGGGTGTCCTAGAAGTGGGTCTGGCCACACCTACACACAAAACACACACACACACACACACACACACACACACACACACACACACACACACACACACACACACACACACACACACACACACACACACACACACACACACACACACACACACACACACACACACACACACACACACACACACACACACACACACACACACACACACACGGAAAATCTATTCTTGAGACTCGAACTTACAGCATTAACAGCTATTTACAAACACAATGGTCCTGTTGTTCCAGTGTAATTTCTTGTTTTGTTCTCTCTACCATAATTTAATTTAATCCCAGATGGAAACTGGCCTCCCTCCAATGTCAGTTGATCACTATTTTCACATAGGTGAGATTATAATGTGATAAAAACAGAAACAGGCAATAAAGAGTCAGAATTGGCACCAAGCATTTGCTACTGGCAAAAAGAGCCGTACCTGCTGTTTTAGCTGCCCAGCGTCTGCCTGCCTCGTTGAAGGCAGCTATGCCACGGACGGTGGCACGGAGGATGCCCCAGCGGAACATGGCAATGGGATCATTCCCGATTAGCTGACGCACGTACGCCCGGTCACTGCTGCGCAGCAAAGCCACAATATCAGGCCGCATGTGGTCGGTGTTCTTCTCCCTAAAGTCCTGCCAGCCGGGGGAAAAACAAGCAGTCAAGTCAAAGTAGCAGGGCTTGACACTAACTTTTTGGCTTAGGAGCACTGTGCTCCTAACCCAGAAAAATTGGGAGCACCAGCAAATATCTAGGCGCACCACTATAAAAAGTTGGCCAAACCAAGTAATACTACTATTGATCAATGTTAAAAACCTGGAATAACATGTTTGAACAGATTATAAAAGGAAAGGCATGACCTTGCTTAGGCCTAAATTGATAGGTGGAAAAAAATTGCATGGTATTTTAGGTGATTTAGATCAGGGATTCCCAACCTTTTCGACTTTTCGTATTTGTAACAGGTCAGGGCCCAACAGACACTCCGCTTATTTTAGTTTATCTATATTCCATTAGGCTAATTTAATCTATAATCCATTAATTCTTATTAATAAGCGAACATCCGCACCTGCTACAGGTGAAAGCCTAGAAATTAATAAAAGAAAATCTAACTCTAGATATTGCATCAAAATTGTGCACCAAAAAACAACATAAAATCAAATACAGAACTTAGTTGCAGTAGGCCTAGGCCTATTTGTGCACAGCAAACAAGCAAGGAAATAACACCAGAATATACCCAAAAGATAGCATGCACTCAAATCAAGTGATAAAACATGCAAACAAGACCACTCAGCTAGGCCTAATTAAAATAGGTGATGCTTCAGACATGCAAACAAATAGGTTCAAATAATGTTCAATACAATGATTCAAATAATTGGAAAAATGTATTTAAATCTGTGGCTGCAATCTATTATCAACATAAATAGCACTTCCTGGGCAGTAGTTCGAATTGGTAGCTCTCCACAGAAAGGCATGTCCTCTTGGAGAATAACACTCCAATAATAACGCACAAAAAACAGCACAAATGCAGCTTTACTGACGTCCGTCGACTCGTCTAACATGTTTTAAAAGGAGCGGGCTGCCTTTCATCTGTACGTGATTGCTGGATGTCGCGTTGAATCAGGGTTGTATTTACGCTGAATATTAATAGGGAAGTCGTGGAGTGTGGGTTGGCGACCATCTAACCTGGGACTGCTTTATGTCGGGTGCTTTGCATTAAGGTGATCACTTAAAGACGAGCTGCTTCTGTGCTAGCTAAATTTAGCTTTCAAATGCTCCATACAACTTTAGTTTGGTCGATTGTTCCGTCATTTTGCCTCTTAAGTAGAAACTTTCCGCTCAGCTCTCCCCATCTTCCACTACCGCTTCGTTATCTCCTGCTAAATGACTGCAGGCAACGTTTCGTGTCGTGGAAACGCAAACCGAAAGTAAACAAAGTTGCGTTACCTGCGTTAAAATATTGTATCGCATTAAGCCCGTCTACAATAATATAATAGATTAACGCATTAACGTTGATAGTCCAAATGAATAATGTGGTCAAGTAAAAATCAGTTCTTCTTGGAAAATTAGTGGGGGGGAAAAACACCCTGAAACACGCAATTTTTGCCTATTTCTATAGGCGCACGCGTGCGACTGATTTCAAATCAAGTCGCACGGCCAAAATTCCAGTCGCATGTACGACCAGATCAGTCGCACTGGCAAGCCCTGAAGTAGCTTTATTGTCAGTTACTTCACATGTCAAGACATACAAAGTTATCGAAAGAACGTTTCCCACTCTCCCACAGTGAAACATATAAAGTGCACAGGAACAAGAGATAAGACAGGACATTTCCTAATACTAAGTGGAACATACAGCAATGTGACGCCAGTCAAATAAGGAGCACTGTACAGCTAAGCCCAATACCAAGAGATAAAATTCAAAATGCCAAACAAGACTAGCTGATAAAGACGGACAAAACACACTGCATTTCTGGTCTATGGATTAAACTGGTTACCTTGATCTGGTACTTGACGTTCCCAGCAAAATGCCAGATGACGAATGCCGGCTCCATCACCGGCGTGGCAACAAAGTACTTGTTGCTGTGGTGCTGCTGCTTGAACTTAGCCAACAGTGTTTTATCAGTGGCATGAGGAAAGCTGCGAGGGACATACAGCATTATAAGCAAACACATCAAAAATCATCAATATCTTCATGTTATTGCCAATGTGTTCCATTTCATAACAAAAGCCACCCGTCCCTTCAGCTGAGAAGCTTAGAGTTTGACTGAGACCCAAAGAGGTAGAGCTGCCTGCATGATTCCACATACACCAATACTCTCACATGTGTGTTGCCTTACTTGCTCTCCTCATCCAATAACTGGAGGAGTCCAGTTGGCTTCCTGCTGATCAGGTGAATGCATCCCACATTGTCCGTGTAGTCGATGTTGTGCCAGGTGATGCCCTCTGCTTGGTACTCCTCCTGTGGGCGAGAGGGCAGATTATCAGTCTCCATGGCATTACTAAATCAGAGGACCATCAGAGACGCTTTTGTTCAAAGCGACGTACAAGGGAGAGAACAGTCACGCTACGAGCAATAGAACCTGGTGTAACAATAAATACTACTTTACATTAGAAATATAAAAAACGAAATAGAAAAGAAAAAGAAGTGCAGGAATGTAACTGCTGTAAATGCAGGTTAAGCACTAGTCGAAGTGCCAGTTAGGAAGGGCGGTGCTCTCTGAAGAGTTGGGTCTTCAAAAGCTTCCTAAAGGTAGAGAGGGACACCCCTGCAGAGTCCAGAAGCTCACTCACCTGCTCAAGTTTAAAGATGTGCTGGTTGAAGTAATACTGAAGCTGCTCGTTGGCATAGTTGATGCAAAACTGCTCAAAGCTATTGTTCGGGAAGTCCTCGAAACCAAAAATATCCAGCACACCAATAGACAAGCACTTGAGGAAGAATAAAGAAAAAAGAAGAGGGTCAGTAAACACTGAGAGCTCTAAATACATGGAAAATGGGAAAACCTTCATTCAAACATCTGTTTGGTTACTGAACACTAATGACGTTTTGATCAATGAAGTATAACCACAGAAGGCTTTCAGTGACAGTTGCAGCTCCAGCACATATCTGAGCTGTCCACTTTGACACACACTCACCGGCACAGATTCCTCCATGTCTTTCTTGTTAAGCAGCGCATGATTAATGCGCAGAACGATCCAGTCGAACAAGGCACTGTACAGAGATTTTGCCATGGAGTCCCGTGCTGTGATGGCCTGGGGGAGACATTGGTGTAAGGGGACACTTTGAAACACTTCTGACAGTGCCCAGCAGAGGAGGAGGAAAAAATAGCTACCTTTCTTGACAGGCAATTAACTTTAAGGGTAAATAATGCATGATAATGGCAGGCTTTCAGGCACGGGAGCTCACCTCGCTTTGGCTGTAAGGTAGGATTAGCTTGTCATTGACTGTCACTGTTTTCCTTTTCGTGAGTGCCTCTACAAGAAGCTCTTCTTTAACCTGCGAGGACACACACACACACACACACACACACTTTACAGCGGCTGCAAGCTTCTGCTGACCTTATTTCGGCTTTTTAAGGTCACACGGATATTGCATGGCACAAAAATGTCAAGCATGGGATTTTGTCTGGCTTAGGGTCAAACAGCACAGAACTTAAAATGCTTGAGAGAATGAGTATATTAGTTGATACATGCACAGTGTTGTGCAAAAACTAAGAACGCTACAGAGACGACACTCTTTGTCTCTCATATCGGGACTTAAAGGCAGCACTTCACCTTTAGCAGGTCGGACAGGGTGCTGAGGACCTCGGGAGGACCCACGTCCAGCCCCTCATCTCGGCCGGTTGACTTGCGCCGGTACGTCACATTGCCCAGATACAAAATGGCCGACAGTACTGAGAATATTCTACAATGATCAACAAAAGACAAAAAGAACTTAGGACACCATTGTATGCCTAACTGAGTGCTCGCATTCTGGCTATTTTACGATCAAGGAGAAATTAAATCACCAGCACACACAGGCATTTCCATCATTTTCCTGAAAATGAACCATCTTGCAAGCAGAGAGTTGCAGCAGGTCAGTCCTGGATGTTTTGCTATGTGCTTTCAGGAGGAGCAGCACACGATAACATCAACAGGAAATGTTGTAGTCACTCAAGTTGGCCTAATACTCTGAGCGATCACTACTTTCAGAGGCGCAGAGAAAAAAAAAAAACTAACAGGACACTATTGTACATAAAGTGAGTCCTATTTTATTAACCAGATATAACCATGTTAAGTTCCTTAGTCTCAAATGTGTCAACAGGACAGGTTATCTGGGAGGCTGCGTTATGAGTATGTGACTTGTCTACTCACTGTTTTTTGGTGGCAGGCAGGAAGCCCACCATCTCCATAGCCTGCTGCAACCGCTCAAAGTCATGCCGAAGGTCTTCTTCATCTTCGATCATAGAGTTTTGCTGCAGAGACGAGAGTTCAAGAGAAAGACAGAAAGAAAGAGCAGTTAAGCACCTCTTCAACTATGCTGCCATTAGCTTTCAAAAGAGGAAGTGAACTTGGTGAAAATAAGGAGAAAATAATGGACATGCGTATGAATGGGAGACAGAGGTGAGCTCATATACAGCGGTTTCTCCAAGGGCCTATATTGGTCTGGTGATTGACAGGTTATGGGTAGTGGGATGTTGAGAAGGGAGTAGTGTAAAGAACTTGCCTGCTTGAGGTAGAGGTAGTCTTCAGGCTGTAGCAGCTTGAACTCCTTGCGTTCCTCTTCGGAGGCTCCCACCAGCAGGTAGTAAAATACGTGGTAGTTCCTGTCCAGGGATAGAGCTTTTACTGACCACTGCTGAAGAACGTTAACAGCCCCTCCCACCACTAACACACGCCAGCCATGACTATGTCAACTTTAGTTAACCATACAGGCATGCCATCAAAATAATGTGATTGGGTAGAAGAACACAGGATTGATATTTCTGCTAATGAAAATGTGAAATTGTGTGTAAACAACACAATGGAAGATAAGTGTTTCAGACAGGGGTCTGAAATCAGCAGAATATTGAATGTGATGAATGGCCCTGATATTTAGACAAAGAGCTTCTGGAGGTCAAGAAGAAGCAAAGGTCATGCATGACCTTTCCGGGTTGCTTTACCTCTCATTTTTCTCCCTGGAGACCAGGCGGGATTTCTCCAGCAGATACTTCTCCACCACAGCCCTGCAAATGAGGAGAGGGCGGGGGGGAGGGGGGGGAGCAAAAGAAAACACGAGTGAAAAAAAAAATCAATAAAGTGACACCAAGGCCAGTCTGGTCTCTCACTCGGTCTCTCCATGGACGCGTTTTAAATGGGCTCCTAACATGCTTTGAGATAGTCAGACTGCTAGAGCAGATGGTCGTCACAACCCATTGAATAGAGACAAAGTTGTCAGAAGGGCTGCAGTCCTGTCGCACCAGCCAGTGTGTCTGCAAGTTAGGCTAAAAAAAGACCTAATTCAATTTACTATTAGGTACTTAAGGTGGGACAGGAGAAAAACAAAAACATGCTAGCCACTCTATAATGCCCTCATAATAATACCCTGCAGGTATGCTGGCTTGTATTTCCCCACGAGTTCAGGTAAACACACGTGCACACACAAACAATTACACCCACAGAGCTGGAGAAAAGATAAAAGCTGTTTTTTAGACTCCCTTTTCTGGGACTGATTTAATAAAGCCCTTGCTAATGAACTCCACAGGAAAGAATGTTCTGGTCTTATTTATCTCAAACCACTCTTATTGGCCACTTACTGCCTGCTCTTGTGAAGTGGTGTGAGCTACAATGGGTCCGTAAAAAAATCAGGCAAAGACAACGCACTGAATGAAAACATCCTCTGACCGGCCGAAGTGCCAGGGTTCCCTATTGTGATAGGCTCTATAGAGTGTGGCCTGAACGGGCCCACTCTTGCACAGCAAAGGTCTATTCTGATGCGTTCTAGACGGTCACAATGGCCACAGTGTCAGCCGGAGTCACGCTGAGTGAGAGCCACTCCAGGGGAGCCATAAAATTAGAAAACAATCAAGTCACGCCGTAGAAGTCTCAGTCTCACAAAAGGTTTGATTACTATTTAAAACTAGCCGTTTTTCAGCAGAGCATACTTCCGTAAAACATGGTGAAGTTTAAAAGTAAAATCATTAGGACACTGACTTGTTGGTTAGCCAGATCATACAATTGTTTTATAGTCCACACTCAAAATCACCATTGAATAGAAGATAAGTATTATTTTGCATTAAAACCCTGCAGGTGGTCTGACTAGTGCCCAGTGAGGTAGCTAGTTATCATGCAAGTGGCTTATTTGTAGAGACATCGTCTTTGTTTACTGCTACCCAAAAAAACCTCCTCTGCAGTAAAGAGGAAATGACGAGCTTCACCAAACTCTCATTCGGGTCATAACCTGAGAGTGCAGGGGGAGGGTGCATGCTTTGCAGAAGCCTAAAAAAGGAATTAAAACCTGGGGCCGTATTCACAAAGCCTTTTATCTTACCACTAGGAGTGCTCCTAACTCGCGCTAAAACCTTTTACGTAGGAGTAATTTCTTAAAAGTGATTCACAACGGCTCTGAGACCTACTCATACTAAGGATAATACCAACTCCTAAGCTTAAGATAAAAACTCCGTTGCTATGGATGACGTCGCTTCTCATGCACGAGTTTAGATGGGGTGAGGACGGTGATTGGTTGTTGACAGGCTCTCTCATTAAAAACTCAGTCCTAACATCCCCCTAACGATCCCACTAAATAAACAGAAAATAAGAGAATAACCTAGGCTTCAAATGAAGTCATATTAAATAGTTATGGACAGTGCACTTAGCAGAATGCACACGCATGATGACAAGTTTGTGCATCCAACGAGAATGACGCTTTGCACGTTAAGAGAAAGAGAAATTGCCGAAAAAAACACAGAAATTGCATGAAATCAAAGAAGTAATAATTAAAGCACCCTGCAAACTATGCGTGAGGCATGGGAGGACATATGTGTTAACATAAATGCTTCATTCCCTGCCGTGTGTCGCTCTGTCGATGACTGCGAGAAGCGGTGGTATGCGCTCCAGTCACAATGTAGGATGGAGATTGCGGAGTGGACTTTAAAAGAGCCGTCGCGGCTACAGGTATTGTGTCCCCAAAATAGGCCTCATGCGTATACTTGCATGTTGTAGTTCAACTGTGCTCCCGGTTGTGGATTGAGGAAGGGTGTCAAAAGCCATGTCTTGCATGGATGGTCACTGTCACCCAACAAGTGGCATCCAGCAGGTACATGGTGCCGCTCAAAAAGCTGGCGCAGACCGCGCTCTCCATTAAAATGCGCGAATCGTGAGTAGATCCAGGCCACTTCGCAACAATATCCATGATTGTGAAATTTGGATCAAACACTATCTGTGTATTAATTGAATGTACCTTTTTGCGGTTTACAAAGACGTCCTCATCTCTGGATGGAGCAATTATTTTAATGTGTGTTCCATCGATGGCACCCACGACACCGGGCATTCCTGCAAACGCCATGAAATTAACCTTGATCCTTTGAAGTAGGCGATTGTCCAAAGGGAACCGGATAAACTGTTGTACAATGTGTGGTCTACAGAGTGCGGTGATTGTTTGATGAATGAATCGGCTTACTGATGATTGCGATATTCTGAAGTCGTCTGCGTTGCAAAGTTGCATTTTCCCCGTAGCCAAAAATCTTAATGTTATCAAACATTTAACTTCCGGACTGATTGGGTTGTTTCGGATAGTTGGAGACGTGATTGCATCCCGCACTAATTCTAGTAAAATGTTGATGCCTTCACGGTTTAAACGATATCTTCTCAACAATTCAGAGTCGTTCATTGTCTCCAACACGTTACGTCTGGCTTCAGCCATTTTAAGACTTTTTGTGAATAGGTCTTAGTGACTTAGGAGTCCTCATGAGGAGTTTTAAGCTGTCCTAGACTTAGGTGCTACTTTTAGGGATAAAATATTTTGTGAATTGCTCTTAGTAAAAAAAAATAGGAGTCCTAAATTTAAGACTGACACGCCCATTATTTTTAGGAGTTTCTCCTAAATTCGCCACTTATGAGCTACTTTTAGCCCTAAAATTCTTTGTGAATATGGCCCCTGATGTCTCTACATCTTATGAAGGTGATCTGCGCCATGCCAGGTCAACCGAGTTTGCCTTGGCTGCTTCTCCGTTAACTGGCAGCATCAACACGTACAGTACAAAAACTATTACAGCTGACACTTACCCACGGACCACGCCATTCTCCAGATAGTTGACTTGGATGAACTTCCCAAAGCGACTTGAGTTGTTGTTGTGGGCCGTCTTTGCATTGCCAAATGCCTGTTGGGGGATGCAGGGAGAATGACATCAGCAACTTTTACAAGACTGCAAGTTTAGATAGTGCTTGTCCCCAAAAAATAACCCAATTACATTAACAAAACAAAATGTAAAATGAAGTGGAAACCTCATGCGTACTGATTAATCAAGCACTTTCACAAAAAAATAAAACATAGCTATGTGCCATGTTCATTGTTGCCAAGCATTCTCAGTCAATGGCCTTTTGGAAAACAGATGAATACTGTCCATTCTCAATGACGGTATGCTTATTGACGTAACATGTTTTGCCTGTGTACCCATCCACACATTATACAGTCGTACGTCACACACAGCACACAGATATCACACTGAGGGAGCCATGGGGGGGTACGGCATTGTGGGTGCACAGCTGAGGAGGGAGGAGCTGGGTTGTTTTTCAGCTGACAGTCACACTGGTCCCCTGTGTGATAAATGGGCATCAGGGGTGGCAGTGCCCCCATCTTACTCCCTGCTGCGGGGCGAATGCCACCCCCCTCTCTGCCAGGAGGGCACCGGCTCTGCCTGCAGGTCTGAATGGAGATCAGTGTTTCACTCGCACACAGGCCCAACAAAAGGCCCTGAGCGAGGGGAAGTCCACCCGGTGCATCTCAAATAGGGCCCTGCATTGTCCCCTCACACACACATACACACGCACACACTCACAACAGCAGAGCAGCAGGGAGGGCAAGGGCCTGGGGGCTGTGTTTGGGGCCGATAGTGAGAGAGAGAGAGGAGAGGACAGGCTTTTTTGATTATGATTACCGGCACTGAACCCCTGACCTATTTAATTTTTTTATATATATACCAACATTATCACTGAAGAGACATGTGCGCAACCATTCCACTTGCTTTCGTATCACACCTGTGAAGGGGAAAAAAATGAAAAATAATCCAAATACCAAAGTCTAATTCCAGAGGGGAGTGCAGGCCATGTGAGCGACACATCGGAGGGGGGACCTGACACAGGAGCTGGCAGACTTGAATTTAATTCTGCTAAAGCCTCTTGGCCCTTGGTGAACGGTGTTTGGGAGAGGGCATTGTGCGCTCAAAGCTCCCAGTGCCCCCAAGGAAGCGGCTCCGTTTCGGGGGACCATGGTGCTGAGGCTATGTGACTGTGACTGAGGTTTCTGACACATTGCCCTGGTCCCGTCACTTTAAGCCGCAAGAGAATACACAGTACTGTAAAAGAGGTCTCAGTGTGGCCTTCACCACGCTGAGGCCAAACACAGAACTGAGACTCCTGGGAACGGCTTTCCCTTCCTTAACTTACAGCATCACAGTTGGAATTCTTGACGAATGTGCAAGTGCATTCAGCTTCCAACATGCCGCCGTTTCAGCTCCTCGATTGGTTGGGAGACTCAGCGAGTATGGGGGGGAAAAAAGGCTGAACTTCTGCCCAAACAGACACGCTATCAGTCCATCTGAGTTTCGCAAGAAAAGCAAACTGTTGGTGAGAGCAGAGTGAGAAGGGGAAACAGCAAAGGAGGGTAGAGAAGGGGGTGGGGGTGGGGAGAGAGAGCAGCAGTAGGTTTGTTTGTCATTATAGTGCCTGAGAAGGCAAAAATGAAAGGGGGGAGGAAAAACAAAAAGGTAGAAAAAAAAGACAGGAAGAAAGACTAAGTAAACAGACAGAAGACAGAAATGAAGAAACAAGGAAGCACAGAAAAGAAAATACAAAAAGAGAGAAACGTGTGGAGGGAGAAGGAATGTTGGTACTATTGGATTCAGTTGTAAGGGCACTGCGTGTTCATCCTGCTTGTCTTGACTGGTCTGTTTTCTGTGGTGTTCCCTTGCAGGCAACTGCCTGTAGATTTACACAATGAAACCTCAACAGGCGGTTCTTCATTTTTAAAGACAGCACAAAATAGAAAGCTAATATTTTGTGATGTGGCCCAACAGCCTCATGCCATTACATGTAGAACATAAAAAGAGACCAAAAAGTGTCTCTGGTCAACATCATGTTCATATCAGTGCAATCCTTAGATTTAACGCCTTTAAACTACTTAAAATTCCAGAGCAGCTTAAGCCCTTTGTGCTACTTCTGTTTTAAAAACAAGAGTTGGCCGTCAACTTCAACACTTAGTGTGCGCACCACGTTAGTTAGCAAGTCATAAACAGCCTAGTGTCTACAATGCCAACATTATCAATATGAGGGCTGACAATGGCCGTGCACTGTTCCTCTGGACAAAATAAGCCTGTGGGCTATTCATATGACTGGTAAATATAACCGCTCCTGTGGACAGCTTCTCCTTTATGAGTGGCCTGCCTTTGGTCCTCCAGAACAGGGCGGACTAGCCAGACATCTCCACTAGAACGACATTATTTCATAATGAGCTCATTCTTTTGGGGAGATAATGCCAGTGGCGGGACTGTAAGCTCCAGCAAATAACTTCACCCAGAACGCGGGGGTGACAGTCATGGAGGTCAGGCTGTGTCAGGTGACGACATTTTTAGCTCCGGGCTCGAAGTCTCCATCAAAGATGAGCGAGCGCACACACACACACACACACACACACACACACACACACACACACACACACACACACACACACACACACACACCCAACCCCCCCCCCCCCCCCCCCCCCCCGCTTGGTTTGACTACAAAACATGATTGCAACATTAAGAAGATGTAAATGTAATGATTCAATTGAAAATCGTTTGTGACGAGAAAATAAAGATAAAAAGAATGACAGAGAAATGCAGTTAAAGCCTTCAGAGAAGACAAAAGGTGGGGGACATGGAGATTAAAACAATCTTTAGACACATGTTGAAGTGATTGAAAGTACATTTTTTAAAGAGGAAAAAAAAGTGTGTCCCAATGACCATGTTTGGCACCGCATAAATGAATTCCTCATGCCACTCTTCTACAGGAAAGGCCCACTTTAGGAGAACTGGCTCTTTAAAGCCAATCTTCCAGACCTTTTTGTTCAAAATCATCTTTTACCAATTCAGCAAAATGAGCGTTCCTCATCATTTCCAGGATGTGATCTGACCATAACTAGCCTCACTAACACACACCACCTAAACCTTTCCAGCCAGCTCAGACACTAATGATGAATTCCCCCTGCCCTCATTAAAAGAACATTCTGCCTCTCTGCACAGAAGTGTGCAATTTGCCTACATAGACTTTGGGGAGGTAATAAAGACTACTTACAGACAAGTTCTTAAAATGAACCATACAGTGTGTTTAAGTACAGTACAACCAAGGATGCCAATACAGCCCTTGCACATTAAACACTGGTAGACAAAAGCTGGGGTCACATTAGGAGTAGGGGTGTGCCAAATAATCGTCATGACGATGCATCGCGATTCTAATTTTCACGATCTACTGCATCGATTGTTGACGCCAAGTATCGATTATTAATTAAAACATTTTTTTAATTGCATGAATGGTTGGCGAACATCAAGCATTTCCGGCCGCGCGATACTGCGACAAGTCATTCATAAACAAAACATGCAGTGTATCCAGTAAAAATACTATTTGTGTTAAGTAACCTCCAAAAGTCGTTTAAATAAATACAGCTATGTATGAACTGAGTTGCTTTGAGTTATCAATTGAACACACTATCCAGATCATACACAGCCAGTCAGCCACTGGTAATGGCTTCATTTTTTTCTAACAGTGTTCAGTGAAAATTCGCAATGCATCGCAATAATTCAAGTATCGCGATGCATCGTGATAGAATCGCATCGTGGCATGTGAATCGTGATACGAATCGAATCGTGACTTCTTTGGCAATACCCACCCCTAATTAGGAGCTAAGCATTTTGCAGTGTAAAGTATGGCAATGTTGGCATCCGTAGGAGCGTCACGGACGCTGCAAAGCCTAAGCAGGCTACTAATCTGAATGGTTCACTCATTTTTTTCCCCTCACTAGTGTCAGGTGTGATAAAGTGGGCGTGTAACTGCCAGCTCAGAGCATTCACTGTCTGTGTCATCTCTGTGTGGCCTTGACTGTGTCATAGCGTCATCACTGTCTAGAGAGTGGCATTGTTATATGCTGAGTGTGCCATCAACAGAGGCAGTTTTACCAAATATAGCCAGAGCCAGAGATAGTGGAAGCAGAGGAGGACATAAACAATGGACACAAAGTAGCAACTACTACTTCAGACTTCCTTAAAAACAATATGCAGCTTGTCGACACCCTATTGAGATAGCTAGTGGAGGCCGGCTTCGCTGTGGAGGCTACCACTTCCTGTTAATGCAGAGGAGGGGGGGGGGGGGGGGAATCCTACTTCCTGGCAGCTGGAGCAGAGCGATAGGAAATTCCTGTCTGTGAGCTAAACTCAGTAAAGCACCACGTGCCACCTCCAGCGGGTCGGGTCGGCTGGCAGGGAGGGGCGCTGCCGCAGGGAGGCCCGTGGGCTGGGGAGAAAAAGCAGCGGTGGAGGCTAAGGGAGTTGCCTTTGGAGGAGCTACACACTAAAGAAGAAGAAAGAATCAATCACAAACAGAGCATGGAGGAGGAGAGAGGAATTTTAAGACCTTAAAAAAAATATATATATATATATATATACATATATATATATATATATATCGCTCTCTTACTCTGCAGCAGGGAGTAACCCCTTTTTTTGCATTTAACCCTTTGCCCCCCCACCCCCCCACCCAATTTACAAAAAAAAAAAAAAGAAGAAGAACAGTGGCTTTGCACAAGTATTGAAGCACGTCTTCATAACCATATACAGACTGATCTGCTCCAAGGTTCCATTACACTGTGGTGCCCCTATAGCAAAATAAAATAACGCTGGTGAACTTGAGTGAAGAGAAGGCACTAGCCGTGTAAGACCTTACATGTGGAGTTGATCTGAGGTTGAACCAGAGGAACCAGTTTGTGTGGTGCAAGGGCTGGCCCTGTGTGTGTGTGTGTGTGTGTGTGTGTGTGTGTGTGTGTGGTGCAAGGGCTGGCCCTGTGTGAAGTTACCTTCAGTCTGTTTATAAAACAAAGCTTGATGGCGGTTTGAAGAAAAAAAAACACACACATTTGTTCATCTGCAAGGTATGTTGCACGTTGCAAAAGTTGTGTCTTAGGCCCCCTTGCTGTGCCATAAACACGTTTCTTAAACCTTAAGCTCAGATTTAGGTTGATTTCCATTGCTGAGTCATAACACAATCTCACAACTGACCGGTGAGATGATAGTTTAAGGAGAAATTAGATCGATTTCCCCCTAGAATTAGACAAATATTACATCCATCACACAGAGGACAGGCTCGTAGGCCATGTATTTATAATTACATCACATCACACAGAGGCCTATGTCATTTTTTTAGGACTACTTTGACTGTGTGAATTCAATGCTACATAAATGCTACAAATATAGACAGTGTGGACAACAATAACTGTGGGATGGTTTCTCTTCTCACGTAGAAATGCAGAATGCAAAAAGCGCATTCTTTTTCACCATGCGTACACCACACGCCATTGTGAATGTTGATTTATGGGCCATTTGATTTTGTGACATTCAAACAAAAACCACCTTCGCTTAGGCTGCTAGATGATTTGAGGATGTATATTGCTATCTAATATCGATTCCTAATGAACAGATTGTGAGTACGACGACAGTAACAGCTATATTCTTTATTTGTTTAAGAAACAATCTTTTTGTTAGTAGGAGGATGTTATGTTGATCATATTAATAGCCCATAAAGGCTAATAAACGCATATTGATATTTAGCGGCTCCAACTCTCCGTCACATACACCTCTCTCGAGAACTATGTAATGCTTTATGGCACCACCTCACGCAAGAACAACTAGACCCTTCTGCAAATTTTAAGAGGAAGCTTGTGCAGTATTCTGTGTATGGACATTGTGGCAAAGGCGACAAAGAAACTGAGGAAGACATTGTTTGGAGGAAGCAAGAAAGACAAAGAAAGAGTGACCATGCAAGAGACCGAAAAAGAGTCAGTCTCAGAGTTGCTTTTACTCATTGTCGAGGGCTAAAAGTTACAAAGGGATTCCAGTTGGATGCCGAGTTGGCCTTTTTTGAGTTTGACTAGTCAGTAATAACTTATTAGCCGTCTTGCTATGTCTTGTGTTGTGTTTTCCATCATAAACATACCTGCCAATGTTGAAAGAATGCAACGAAGCCTGTAATCGTATTGGCGTCATCCCTGTCTCATGGTGTCTCAACATTTTATTCAATGATACATACAGCACACTCAAACACGTAGAAAACGATGTTTATGAACTGAAAATGCAAGCAGTATTTGAGGAAAACTAAAATGTTTCATTTTTTGATTATGTTCGTGTTCATCACCGATGAAATCTATGCAGTCATATTTGTGTAAAATCATGTTTTATTACTCTACCGCGTTGGTCTACAAGATTCTTTGGCCTTTACCGTTGTCTTTACCGGAAAGCAATAGCCTAGTGGTCTTAACAGCGATTCATGTGCCACTGTAATTCTGTAACTGGCTTTCCATCGTAAAGGTTGAGGGGCCTGAGCTCTCCCCCAGTGACTCTGTGGAGCCATCACCGTCGCTGGCGTCTGAGCTCGCTGGGAAAAGCTGAAGCGGCTCTGCTCTGGGCTGGTTTCACAGCCTGTTTCTCGACCGCAGGCAAGGGGAAGCAGGCGCAGGCCTGTAATAGAGCCAGTGGACTAGCCTGCCAAGGGGACAATGACTCTGCTGACGGAGGGGAAAATTGTTTCTCCGTAACCACGGCGAGGCCCAGAGCGTCTACATGCTCTCTGGTCCTTTCATCTGATTTCACTTGGGCATGCAAGGGTAAATGGGGGGGGGGGGGAACCACCCACAAAGACAAGGCACTGGGCTGTCCACTGCAGCATTGTGCTTCAGTTTCAAAAATGATTGCCACACATTCTCCTCACAACACATTACTTGCATCACAAGACTGCTTTAGCCTATTACCTATTTATATCCTTAATACAAAGTGCTCCTCGTGTAAAAAAAAATAGTTGGTGGATTAAATCATAGATCCCTCAGAGGCTCCAGGGCAAAAGAGCCCATGACTGCTGCAGGACAACATTAAGGGCTACAGGCTAGCATGGCCATGGTGGCTTTGTCTGTGCACGGACACTGCAAACGGCAGCCCTGAAGTGGACCAGTCACTACAACAACTACAATACACATCAACAGAGTAGAGCTGGGTTTCGATTAAAATTTCAAGAATCGATTCGATTCCGATCTTTAAGTTTCAGAATCGATTTTTTCCGATTTTTTCCGGTTTTCTCAGATTCCATCCGATTCCATCCGATTTCGATCTGATTTCCGATTCCATCCGATTTCGATTCGATCCGGGGGTTAATGTTATTAAAAATGAAAAATGTATTTGAACCGTTTCCTTCACTTCATGACTGTGTAGAGAAGCAACATATTAAAAATAGTATTATATCAATATTAAACAGCAAATCTTACAAGTATTGGTAGTTACTGATGGCTGGAAGCCTGATGAAAACGTTAAGGGTCAATCTACCTTCAAGAAAGATAATTCAGGACAATAAATGGAGGACATCATTGAGGTGACTATATCTGCAACAGTGGATTCCTACTGGGACACCAACCAGTGCATTATTATTATGCTTGAAAAAATAAATAAATAAATAAAATCGAAAAAAAAAATGTTTAAATCGATCTTTGGACGTACAAATCGATAATCGGTCATTAATATGCGAATCGATTAAAAATCGGAAAATCGACACAGCTCTACAACAGAGTAGGCTAAACCACACAACAAAACCTGGGCCACACTAGACAGTCCAGCCCAATTAACTTGGTTATAGTTTGCCGGTTATGACATGTTTGAGATCTTAAGTCACGCAGTTTTGCATAGAAAGTCTATCTTTATTTGTGTTTTAACTGTAAACAGGTGAATCAAAGACACCCAAATTGTCCATATGGTTGTTTTCTGTTATGGTGATTGCTCTATGTCCAGTCAGGGTGGGGGTTTCTTTTAAATATATATACAGCCGCGGAAAAAATTAAGAGACCACTTCAAAATTATCAGTTTCTCTGGTTTTACTATTTATTGGTATGTGTTAAAGTAAAATGTACATTTTTGTTTTATTCTATAACCTACTGGCAACATTCCTACCAAATTTCAAATTAAAATATTGTCATTTAGATCATTTATTTGCAGAAAAATGACAATTGGTCAAAATAGCAAAAAATATGCAGTGTCTTCAGATCTCGAATAATGCAAAGAAAACAAGCTTATATTCATTTTTAAACTACACAATACTAATGCTTTAACTTAGGAAGAGTTCAGAAATCAATATTTGGTGGAATAACCTTGATTTAAAATCCCAACTTTCATGTGTCTTGGCATGCTCTCCACCAGTCTTTCACATTGCCGTTGGGTGACTTTATGCTACTCCTGGCGCAAGAATTCAAGCAGCTCGGCTTCTTTTCATGGCTTGTGACCATCCATCTTCCTCTTGATCACATTTCAGAGGTTTTTTATGGGATTCAGGTCTCGAAATTGGGCTGGCCCATGACAGGGTCCTGATCTGGTGGTACTCCATCCACACCTTTACTGGCCTGGCTGTGTGGCATGGAGCATTGCCCTGCTGGAAAAAACATTTCTCAGAGTTGGGGAACATTGTCAGAGCAAAAGGAAGCAAGTTTTTCTTCCGGGACAACGTTGTACTTTGCCTGGCTGAGGTTTGTAAAAGACCATAAGGATTGAAAAAAGCGGACTGGAGGGTCTTCTAGTTCGTCTTCTCTGATGAGTCCTCAGCCAGGCAAAGTACAACGTTGTCCCGGAAGAAAAACTTGCTTCCTTTTGCTCTGACAATGTTCCCCAACTCTGAGAAGTGTTTTTTCCAGCAGGGCAATGCTCCATGCCACACAGCCAGGCCAGTAAAGGTGTGGATGGAGTACCACCAGATCAGGACCCTGTCATGGCCAGCCCAATTTCGAGACCTGAATCCCATAAAAAAACTCTGAAATGTGATCAAGAGGAAGATGGATGGTCACAGGCCATGAAAAGAAGCCGAGCTGCTTGAATTCTTGCGCCAGCAGTAGCATAAAGTCACCCAACGGCAATGTGAAAGACTGGTGGAGAGCATGCCAAGACACATGAAAGTTGTGATTTTAAAGCAAGGTTATTCCACCAAATATTGATTTCTGAACTCTTCCTAAGTTAAAGCATTAGTATTGTGTAGTTTAAAATGAATATGAGCTTGTTTTCTTTGCATTATTCGAGATCTGAAGACACTGCATCTTTTTTGCTATTTTGACCAATTGTCATTTTTCTGCAAATAAATGATCTAAATGACAATATTTGTATTTGAAATTTGGTAGGAATGTTGCCAGTAGGTTATAGAATAAAACAAAAATGTACATTTTACTTTAGCACATACCAATAAATAGTAAAACCAGAGAAACTGATAATTTTGAAGTGGTCTCTTAATTTTTTCCGCAGCTGTATATATATATATATATATATATATATATATATATATATATATCTCAATTTTTTTTTTTAAATCATGTATATGTGGATAAATAACTGTCTGAATTATATTTTTTTCAATAAAAATTAAAAAAATTAAAAAAATACCGCCATGATTTAGGACAGGCTGATCCGCAGTCAAACAATGTCCTTAATGCGAACCAGACTTCACTTATCAGGGCAATTGCGCATGAGAGTCCTACTTCAAAAGGGGGAAGTGATTTTCTGAGGGTACAATGGCTACTAAACTCAAAGAGAGAGCCTCTTTTTTTTCTCCGCTGGCGAGCAGGAGATGATCATGATCGCTTATGAAAAATACAAGATCATAATCATTGCAAAATACAAAACCGCCACAAGAGCAAGAAAATAAGCAGTTTATGGGGGGGATATCTATGTACATGTATATATTACGACAAGGGTGGGTAGAGGAATCGTTAAGTAATCGCAAGGTTGCTAGTTCGATACCCCTCACCTCCTTACCAAGTGTAGTTTAACATTTCCTTGTACCGTATTTTCCGCACTTTAGGGCGCACTGGATTATAATGCGCACTGTCAATGAATGGTCTATTTTCGATCTGTTTTCATATATAAAGCGCACCGGACTATAGGCGCATTAGGCGAAACAAAACAGTCAGTCAGTCAAACTTTATTAAACGTGTTCACAATAAATCTCAACATTGTTCAAACGTTAATGAGCGTATTCACAATAACTCCCAACCTTGTAACACGTAAAAAAAAAAAAAAAAAACTGTCGGATACCGCTAAATCAAACGTTAGCGTAATTTACAATAACTCAAAATGTTGTAGGTCTTAACTGAAGCTCTGCTAACGCTTAGACCAAAAATCCAATGAAACACATACTAGCTAGCTACCCTCACTGCTAATAAGTATAACGTTAGCATGCTAGTTTGCCTCCAGTCTCTTGGCTCTTTCACTGCCGTTTTATGTAAGGTCAGCCATTCTAAATAGGTTCTATACGTGTAATACATTCCCTATTTAATGGATAGAGAGAAACGCTCCCAGCATTACTCCATAGCAAATGACTAGTTGTCATTTCAAGCTTGCTGGAGAAGGCACTTCCAACACCAGCTAAGAAAGCAACAGTGGTCTGAAGCAATGTACTGTTCGAGTGTTTATGTAAAGTACGGTAGCCGTAATGCTGCAAGCGGTTCCGCTCTGTAGTTTACCAAAGTCGTACTAAAACATTTTGACAGAGCGCCGTGTACCAAACAAAATTGCTTCGAGGTCAGTAAGCACAACAGAATGAATCCATATAAAAGGCGCTCCGGATTATAAGGCGCACTGTCGTTTTTTGAGAAAATGAAAGGCTTAGTGCGCCTTATAGTCCAGAATAAAAGTCGCTTTGATTAAAAGCCTCTGCTAAATGACTAAAATGTAAATGTTTTAATAAGAAATTCAATAATGATATGCTATGGTTACTTAGAACATATAATAATAATAATATAATTATGAGTGCTTTGTTCTCTGCATCGCCGACACTGGAAAAATGTACCACTGGCAAAAAAATGCAAGAAAGTCAATGCTCAGCTGTGGTGTTTTCAATAAATGGTTAGAGAAGGTCTTGTAAATAAATGATTCCTTGTCGGCTGAATCGGTTGCGCTCGCAAGAACATCATATTGGAATAACGGATCTTGGCGATCGCGAATAACTCTTTCCCTATGAAACGCTAATCTAACTAATATCGCTCCTTGGTCAATGGAATCTCTTCTTTTCCCAGGGGTGTGGCAAGCTTATCCAGCTTCACTTAAATTAGCCTGCGCTGAAGCAGGTTCAAGTTTATTGATGTGTTGCTATTAGGGGTGTAAATCTCTCATGACAAAAACGATTCGATTCGTATCTCGATACATGGGCACGATACGATACAAGAAAAGATGCATGTTGATAAAAAACCATTCAGTACGATACGATACGATTCGATGCGATGCGATGCCGTTCAATTATTGAAAACACTAAAAGTCAGACATCCCAACCTGCAAAAAAATCATTTCAGGGAGGTATTCCCCCCCTAGGCCTACATATTTCTGTTGTGGTCCCTAAAAGCATAATATCATTATATAGGCTATAGTCCTATGCAATTCTTTGTTAATTATGTTTAAATATGTAGATTACTTTTACTATTTATTATATGCTGCTAATACTTTCCTATTTATGTAAACTGCTTTTATTTGTATTCCATTGCAACTTTAAACAAGTCTAAGGAGCTTGTTGTTTTCATGTAGCCCTGGCAACTAGCTGGCATGAATAATATGCACATGAAATGAAACTTCAACATGTCTTTTACAGTAATTTAACCCACCATGGGCAATGCTGAAATCACAGATAGTTCAGCGTGCAAGACGGTCATTGTGATTTACTTTTATAAGACAGGGGTACACCTTTGTATAGTCTGTTGTAAATTGTCTTATATTTTCTTTTTAGGGGGCACTCTCCCTGTGCCATGGTGCCCCTGTTCCTAGATACACTGAACTAATTAATTTGGTTCGGGAGAGGAGATAAAAGCCCGCCATCACTAAAAATTGATTGGTTGACTTACCGAAACAGGCCAATCAGGATGCTCCTGAGGCACACACGCACACTGCCTCGTTACACACACACGCACAGTCTCTTAGGTCCCTCTCCCTCTCTGCCGTGCGCGCGCTACACAGATGCTAATGAGGTTTGGAGCACGTCTGTCTCGTGTGCGCGGTCTTGCTCGCTTGCTCTTGGTGCCGAGAGATTTTAAGTAACTTGCGTGCATCAGGGAGTCGTTATCAATATGTGGGAGACTCCCGGAACTTCCGGGATACTTGGGATGTCTGCACTGCCATTTGCACTGTTCATACAGTGCTTATATTAAATGTTAGGACATCAAGATGGCTCGGTCTCGGAATCATGACTATAAATGTTAAACATAATTGTTAATGATACAAAAATTCTCCTATTTATTATTTTATAATTATTTAAATCCGAGTATGTCTGTAGAAACACGCAATCAACAACGATGTACCTTCCTTGGCTGAAGTAGCTAGCATAGCATCGGCCATTGAAAATGAATAGTGTAGCTAGCATAGCATTGTTGAGAGTTGTAATCTGTCATTCTCTCCAGGTTCTCTCAGGCGTTAATAGTGAGAATACAGCCTGATTGGTTTATGCTATGCGGGCTTTGGCCAATGACAAGCTGACATTGTTCTGACTGAGATAAAAATGCAACAGGCCAGCGAGTGTTTTGTGTTTAAAAAAAAAAAAACGGAGGGACAAACGCTTGTGAACCGATTCATAACTTTTCAATCGGGCAAAGACCGGTTGATGACATTTTAAAACCGATACGGGACTTCACGCATAGATGTAGTCGTATCTTACACGCTAAAAACGGATATAGATACGTATCGGTTATTTTTTACACCCCTAGTTGCTATGGTGATTTAGCCAAAATTGTTTCGACGAACTGAAGAGAGGGACTTATATTAACTCATCCTGTACAAAAAGGGAAGGAAACCCGGTCTTTGTATTTCATATACATGTGATATCACCATTCAGAGTTTTTTTTGGTTCATAGCACCCAGTCTACTGAGATTAACATTTTTTAATTAAAACACATTTATAATAAATATAATAATGAAATATACTGATTGGTTGGTTTTGTTTTGGGGGGGGGGGGAGAATTGTCTTGAGTTGGACTAGCCTAAAAAAAATATTTTGCAAGCCCTGCAGTGTGCGATGATTCTGTGGTTTGAACCACATCCACGTGACGAAACTCAAAATAAAGCTGATGGGTAAGAAAGTTCTATGAATGCCTTAGAGCGCTGGGAAGAGTGCACTGGGCAGAGAGCAGAGGGCGCTGGGCAGAGAGCAGAGGGCGCTGGGCAGAGAGCAGAGGGCGCTGGGCAGAGAGCAGAGGGCGCTGGGCAGAGGGCGCTGGGCAGAGGGCGCTGGGCAGAGAGCAGAGGGCGCTGGGCAAAGAACAGAGGGCGCTGGGCAGAGAGCGCTGGGCAGAGAGCAGAGGGCGCTGGGCAGAGAGCGCTGGGCAGAGAGCAGAGGGCACTGGGCAGGGACTGTGCTGCCTGCCATTAATTAATCATGATATGAGACTGCACTGACAGCAGACAGCCTACGCAAATCCTTGGAGACAATACATTTCTGCTAAATGTGATTGTGCAACAAAAAACAATGTGCATGTGCTTTACAGAATATAAGTGGGACAACGAAATCATTGTCATGCTGATAGACAACATGCTGATTCTGAGTTGCCATTTGCATTTCAGATCTGAAGCAGGAACATCTGGTTAGATGTGAAATAGTTTAGAAGACACGGAAAGACGTAATTTGTCCTCTGAAGATCTACACAGTGCAAACAAACACCCAAGTATAAACAAACACAACACAGCTCTAAAGCATCCTTGCACTTTCATCCAGGCAGAGGCTGCTAAATTCCTACATCACCCTAAATCTGACGCTTATCTGAAGAAATCCTGAATGCCCTTTTAAATTATTTACATGAGAACAACACCTCTGTGTGTCTGCACCTCTGTTCATATTGAGGGCAGTGGGTAGTAAAGAGAACACTGTGGTTAGGACATGAGCCCTTGAAGCCCACCAGTCTGGGGCTAGCCATGTGGGCAGAGCAGAGAGTGTTTGTGGGCCTTATGGCCTTCCACAAACAAACACCAGACTGCCAAAATAGTCACAGAACTGCCAATAGTGAAAAAAATTAGTTTGTATGTGGGGGAAGCACATCAAGGGACCTTTGTTCCACATACATGCTCACTGATGGAGAAATCTAATAAAGTCCCCGATGGATCCATGAGTGCTGCCTTGCTAATTAGATAAAAGACATTTTAAGGCTGAAGGAGGCCATCAATTTCAGCTAAAGTTGCTAATGGGATGGGCAAATGTGCTATCCTACATGAACTGCAAAGCACAGATCTCCCAACATTTGTCATTTTGTGGTTGTGGTCATCTTTGTTTAGATGTTTTGGAGACATGAGACCATAAAAATAATTTCCCAACACACTGCAATTTGTCAATAGTGGAGGAGCTAGCAGTTTGCTTCTTATTTCACTTGAACACTTTCTATTTTCTTAGTTTCTTCATACAACTTTAGAATATGAACATCACGACTGTCCTCATATCAAAAGGCCCATATGCAGCTTTCTGGTTAAGTTAAAAACCTTTCATGTTCAATGCTACCACTCACTGATGACGATCACACAGACCTCACAGCATACCTCACAGCATAAAAATATTGTAACATAACAATGACTCAAAGCTCATGCTGCTTGAGTACTCATAGCAGAGTCAGAATCAGTGTCTCACCTCCAACACAGGTCCTGCCCCAAGGATGGTTCTCTCTACACCACTAGCATAGCCTTTTTGACTCAACGCTGTCAGACAGTGGATGAGGAAATTAGTGCTCTGGGTTTTCCCAGAACCACTCTCTCCAGAGATGACGATGCATTGGTTCATGCGCTTGCGCAACATGGCATAGTAGGTCACGTCGGCGATGGCGAAGATGTGGGGCTCTAGCTTTCCCAGCTGATGGTTCTCATACATCTTAACATACTTGGGGTTGTAGATGGGCAGGAACTTAAAGGGGTTGATTGCAATGAGGATGCTTCCAGCATAGGTGTAGATCTTTTTCTTGTGGAAACGGTTGCGCAAGTTTTCCAAGATGGTGTCCTCGTTCAGGGCAGGAAGGTTGCAGAGGTCATCAAAGTCCTTATGGGGAGGGGGCAGGAAGCCTCGGGCCACCAGTCGCTGGGCCTCCCGCTCTTGAGAGAGGGCCGGGAGGTGCACGTAGCGGACGGTGCCATCTCGGTTCCGCTCCTGCAGCAGGAAGTAGAAGCCCTCGCTCTGGAGATGCTGATCCTGAGCCTTACGGGGCCAGAGCAAAACCCGATGAACAGGGAGGTCCGTGGCCTCTAGCACCCATTCCTCTCCACCGCACTCCTTCACCTCGGCCAAGACGTAGCTCTTCGACGTGTCCAGGCCCAGTTCGGCGGACACATCTTGTATGACTGTGGCTGCTGTGGAATCCTTGGTGACCTTGATGGTGCAGCAAGTGTCCGTCTCCCCTGGGATCCGTGGGTAGACCTGGAGAACGTAGGATCTTCCATCTTGGCTAGCTGCCCCATTTTCATCCATGACACTCATTCTGGCACTGGGAGAACAGGCTCAGCATGCCTCATGGCCTTCACATACACCATCTAGCACCTACAAGGACACAACAGATGAACACTGATTAACACACTTGCACCCATTCAAATGGGTTTTTATGAGATGCCCAGTTCATAATGACTTTATTTTGAGCTTCTTCATACTAAGCGTAATAGCTGAAATAGTGATCCATGTCAGACAGAATGTCTCACTAAACTGAGCAAATTATCTAAATGTAATTAGACTGTTATAATCGATAAAATATAAGAAAATTCATTCCAATTTTCCCCCTAAGAATATCTTCCCAAAACACACAAGGAAATCTATTCTTAGATGACCCACTTGTGCAACCTTCCCTGAATATTTATGAACTTCAGATTGATGTTGGTTTTGGAAAACTGCTGAAATGCAATATGCAGCAAAGCAAAAAAAGGAATGAGAGGTCTGGGATTTAAGACGAAGCTGGAGGTTAACAGTCAGCAGTTACTGCTGGGGTTTCTGAGATTTCTGGAAAAGCTTAAGTCGGTAAATAAACATGCCTTTAAATTTGTAGTCCTTTTTGCAGCGGGAATGACTGCTAGGGTTATTTCCAAATGTCATCCAAAATATGTCCCATAAGCATGGCAGACACATTCTACTGCAACCTTACACTTCCATCAAGTCTAATTGTGAGATTGCTAGAGTGAGTCACGCAGGAAACTGTGGTTAAAGTGCCATACACACAAGTAGCCAAGTTATCATACACAATTATATCTGCATCATAGATAATAATGTTTCAAAAGCCTTTATAGAAGCCTTTAACGCAAGGCAAGATATTTCTAATTCAAAACAGATACCTTACTGTTAAGACTTACACAAAAGATAAACTGCCATAATATGGCAACAAGTGATAAAGCAAATAAGTACCTTCTGCTTATCTGCATAGCATAAAATGGTCACATAAGACTAACTAATAATAACTAGGCCCAAGCCTATGCTGACTGCATCATTGGCATGCAAACACAAATTCTCTCCAACAGGTAGACCCTTGCTGATGAGTAAGCCTACTGAAAGGTGGGGATTAGTGTATCATTCTGAAGGAAACGCTACATGGATGAATACATCCTCAATAATTGAAAAGGCAGGCTGTATTGAGATAGATTGAGTGACGCAAAAGGGGAACCCTGCATTGTGACCTTCCCATTTCTCTGAACATAAAGAATAGATAAAGCAGAGAGAGAGAGAGAGAGACACACACAATTATGAGGACCGCTGCACTTCCAAGCAAGCCAAGATTTTCCAAGAACCTCTGGATTATTACATTCCATCCTGGATAGATGCCACTGTGATATCGCTGGCCAAATGACTGAAACATTAAGGCCGTTGTTTGGGCTGCAAACTGAAGGATATAAGTGATTTCCTGAGGAAAGTCCAGCTAACGCTCGCTAAGCTTTGTAACCAATTGGAAGAAATTTGATTACCGTAAAAAGTACAGAGGCTTTACATCAGAAATACAAATGTACACTACAAATACCTCAGTATAAAACCAAATGAATGGACATACAATCACACTGCGAAGAGCAGCATTTCAAACAGCTAAGAGTCCCTTACATTATCTGAAAGCCATCTTAGGTTCCTATAGAAACCTCACTATCTCTAGTTTGACAGGACCTCAAGCCCTAAAACTCTACTTGGTCCTTTAAACCTTCTGAAGGGTTTTCATGAGTGACTCGTTACTTCAAGTAAAAAATCAAGTATTAACCCACAACATTCAAAATGATTACACCCTTTACCCTGATCTCCTGCTCATCACCTGCCATTCATTGATATCCTCCAATTTCTACCATTAAAACATTCAAAGTCCTTAGGCTGAAGCATGCATACAGAAAAGGGTTATAGACCTGTCCCCCTCTCACACTAACACAATCAGAGAGAATCTAAACCATTCTATTATGCCATGGAACTGAATAGAAAACAGCTTTAGGCCAACCGACAAGTTTATGCAAATTCCTGACACTTTGGGACAGCCCCTCGGAAGATCCTGGTGGGATCATCACCTTTTTTCCCCCACCGCAAATTCAGTCACTTTTGGCTGCAACAATTTCAACAAACCCTTAATGGTGACTACTATACAATACTCCTAATTGCCCCTGATGTGCAGTGTGCCATCAGTGTAAATGTAAAATGTATATACATCCTTGTAAGTCATTTTGGATAAAAGCGTCTGCTAAATGAATAAATGTAAATGTCTTGAAAAAGTCAAAATATTTGAAAAGGCCTTATCAATAGGCTGCAAAACTGCATTTGGCTTGTTAAGTCAGAGACTACCATATGCCAACTTTAGTTAATCAATAGTTGGCAAGAGGCATCAAAGATAAGATGCTATGCTGACGCTAGGGACGGGAATCGGCAGGGACCTCCCGATACGTTACCATCACAGTACTTAGGTGGCGATTCAATATGTATTGCGATTCTGTGGGTATTGCGATTTTGCAAGTGAACGATTTCTTGCAATTTCTTTTGGTTATAATTTTTTTTTAACTGGACCATTGGAAACACTTGAATCATACATTCAATTACAACACAGTCTAATTCACTTTGAGCTTTCCAAGTTTAATTTCAAGTTTGAATTCCTAAATCTTAACATTAACTTAATGACTGCAGGGCAGCCAATAGAGAAAATAAATACAAATGTGCCCTTTTATTGTATAGCCCCTGTAAACTGCACACAAACTGACAGATTAAGAAATGAATGCCACTTAGGCTACTTTTAAACAATAAATAAAAGGTAGCCTACATTAAATAGAATCAGTACAAGTTTTCTTAAAATAAGGGCTGTCAATAGATTTTAAATCATATTGAAATTCATGATTATAAATTTATCGGGATTAAAAGTTTGCTTTTCTTTTCAAGACTACATCTTATAAATTAACGAGTAATCACTTCAGACAGCGTGTATTTTAGACACTGTTGTTTAATTGTATTTTTTTTCATGCTCTCTCGCTGTCATACGAGGAATGTATGCAAGACACAATGGTGTCCCTCTAGGGGTAAGCAATTCGAATCACCTCAGTCAGCCCACCATCTTCAACTACCGGCAACCCAAACTGCTACAGAGTTGGCCAACGTTCTTCCAGACTTGCGATTTAAACTGTTGAGGTGCAGCATGAATTTCGGAACTTACGTCTGACATGTTTGCAGTCCAACATGTTAGCCTTTGTATTCCTACCTAGTTACTATGTGTGAAGCTGAGCTGCTAGCTGTAAGGAACTCACAAATAGAATGCATTGTGCAATATGTAGGATTATAAGCGGCAACAATTTTTTTCCCACCTTATATACAATAATTAAAAGCAGGCTAGACAAAAAAAATAATCAAAAAATAAATACATTTAAATCGATTTTTGAGGAAGCGTGGCGATTAAAAAAATCGTCACACACAAGAATCGCGATTTGTAACTAAATCGATTTTTTCCCCCATCCCTAGCAGACGCGTTTGACATTCATCCTCGTGAAACTGGCCACAAATGCAATCCTATTTTTCTCTGGTCCTCAAACCTAACAACAACAAAAAACCTTAAAGACTACGGTGATAAGGAGTGGGGAGCGCTGTCCATTTTGAAATGAGCAATAATGCTGTCTATTTAAAGACCTCTCGCCGACTTATTGACCACCCTGTACAGTTAATGGCTTTCACATTAAATAATGCATTAGTCATACCTGGGTACGCACAACTGCCACGGATAAACAGCTGAGACTCAAGCAGACACACCTCTGGATGACACAGGAATGGACAGGAAGTGAATGAGCCATTACCCAAAGAAACAGGAACGAATGAAGGGCATTGCTCATTTACGTCACACAGGCCACTGTAGACAGCGACTCAGAAGAAACCCACAAAGCAGTCATCAGATGGTTCAAGGGCACACCAGAGACAAAAGCCCCAGACTTGCCTTGGACAACCACTGATATGCGACATTACAGGTAGTTCAGCTCCACAGACGACCCTCAGACTATATTAGACCAGAGCAGGTACTGGTTTTCTCTCTCCCTGCAAACAGAGGATGCAGAGCCCATTGAGGTGTCAGTTCACTGCAACACTGGGAGAGAGAGAAGAGGGGTGCTGCCTGGACCCAATCCCAGCTCATTCTCTCCCAGGAACAAAAGGCGCTCCCCTCCCCAGAGTGCTAAATCAGCCTGGGGTCCTCAATGGAGTGCACATGCAACAGGGGCCAGGCTCTGAATGAGGAGGCCATACTCACATGAATGAGTGAAACAGAAACACCTACATTTAGGACTTTAATGTTTTCTGCAGATGCCGTGGCCAGAACCATGTGAAAAGAGCATCTGCTCCATTCCTT
Source organism: Sprattus sprattus (assembly GCF_963457725.1). NCBI lineage: Eukaryota > Metazoa > Chordata > Actinopteri > Clupeiformes > Clupeidae > Sprattus > Sprattus sprattus. The sequence continues at coordinate 34,012,319 of NC_137921.1, read as the reverse complement.
TTTCTGTGCAGAAATGGCAAGAGAATTAGGGAACTTCCAGTGTTATACTGAGCCCTCGCTCACGTCAGCAGTGATAAGAATACAATACAAAAGACAGTTTAGAAACGGCTCATACCATAAACCTATGATCTGCCTATAAGCATGAGTCATATCAGTCAGGTTTGTAACTTGTGATAAATTGCTTTCACAGAGTTTGAGACCACACACACACACTGCATAAGTAGGGATGCACGATATTGAATTTTAGCCGATATCCGATATGCCGATATTTACAAGCTCTTTTTGGCCGATTGCCAATGCCGATACCGATATATACACCTCAGCTTTTTAATTATTGAAAAGTCTCTCCTGTACTATAATTAATCTGCTATTATGCTAGGGTATTGCTGTAAATACAGGACATTACAGACTTGATTTGTATCATTTTAGAAATAGACATTCACTCATGAAACTGAAATGGTTTCAAATATGGCAGATTTATTTATATTTTCACGTCACAATTTTCATACTTGAACAGTACCTCCTTAAACTTGAACAACTACACTCTGGAAATGCAGCTTGGCTTACTTGGCAAGCTAACGTTGGTTAACTGACTTACAGTTTAATAACGTCCCTTCTAGGATTTCTAGGCTAATCTATGTAACGTTATTGCCAAGTTAGCTGTATAAATTTCATCTATGAAAAAGTAAGCCATGTACAGATAGCGTGGGCTCGTGACATAATGTTTCACATCGCGTCAAATGAGGCATCATCAACTTCTCTGGGGTCACGTAGCATGCTTTGCTAACTTCTCAAGCTTACCTTGGTTAACTGACTTACAGTTTAATAACGCCCCTTCTAGGATTTCTAGACTAATCTGTGTAACGTTATTGCCAAGTTAGCTGTATAAATTCCATAAATGCAAAAGTGAGCCATGTACAGATAGCGTGGGCTTGTGACATAACGTTTCACATCCCGTGAAATGAGGCATCATCAACTTCTCTGGTGTCACGTAGCATGCAAGCTAACAAGCTAGTGTTGTCTAGCTAACTCCGTAACTTATTAACGTCTATTACAGGACAGGTAATGTTGTAAAGCGTGGCACGCGGGTGGTCTTCATCTATGCATGCAACCTATGTTATGGCCAAGATGCATCTCCTCCTCCTTCTCCTGAAAAGTTTTCTGACAAATAGGCATCGTCATCATCCTCTGATACTGTGAAGTAGGCTACTGCCACACAGCCGACGCTCATAACCATTTGCTTCGCGTGCGCATAATTTACACGTCACCTTATCGGCCAGGTATATCGGCAGAAATGTTTCATATCTGCAGATACCGATAATTAAGTTTTGAAGCCGATATCTGCCGATACCGATGTCTTGCCGATATTATCGTGCATCCCTATGCATAAGTGAATTAGATCTCACTTAAAACAAAAATACCCACATTAAAAAATAGGAGAAGAATAGAAATCACATGAAAAGGATACTAGAATGATGTATTCAGTAACACCCAGGCCATATACTGTCCATCTGTGGTTGGACAATGGGTTCATAATGCATCTAAGGGTTCGATGGTTGTGCTAATTGACAAAAAGCAACATAAACACAGAGTTCAACACGACCTGCCACAGAACATGTGATCGTTAAACACTTTGTAATTTCTGCTCTAGTCGGAGTTCAGCACCAATTTTAGCACAGCTCAATAAAACATTCTTTGTGTAATTTACACAGCAGGTCAGTAATCCAACAGAGCTGGCTGCAAACCCAAAGCCAGCCCCCCGCAGACATACATGTGGCCCCACTCCAGTAATGCTCTCCAGATGCCAAGCCCCCAACCCCCCCCCCTCTCAGGGTGTCTGTCGTTCAAGTACGCCTGGCCAATACACGTAGGGGCCAACTATCAGGGTTGATCACTAATGGACGCCCTCAAAATCACTACTAGCATACCCGGCTGTAAACAATCAAATCATGGCAAGTCCCATAGATATTTCCAGGCATTGATATTTCCAGGCTGTTTGGAGATACATGGCCATCTTTTCGTTTTTCTTTTTCTTCTTCTTCTTATTCAGGCTCAAACCACTTTAAATGGATTTCATGAAATCACAACTCCCAACATGTGGTTTTCATGCTAATCTCATGCAAATACCTCTTTGCCAGAGACAGGCATGGTCAATACAACAAACCCTCAGGAGGCCCTGCCGTCGTTGAGCAGGGAAAAAATATGGTCTTCATAAGCCTGATGGGCTGAAACCTAAAACTCCAAACTGAGTGCATTCGTAGAAAACTACCAGAGAGGCTTCTGGGAGATGCCAACCAGCATCCTCTACTTTGTGGCTATGACCATAAACCAAAAGATTGAGAGAGCCCTCATCTTACGTCAGCATAAGATGATCAGCACAGACCTGTTCCACATGTGTGTTGCAGCAGATGCTGCCTCAGAAACAAACTGAGAAAATTACAAATTAAAAAAAAACATGGTGGACTTTTCTAGACATTGCAGCTACGTATACGCAAAACTCAGGAAGAGGCTGAAGGGAAGTAGGCAGGACAGAAGGAATATTGTGAATGGGCTCTGATGTGGGTCTCTTTTTGAAAACACTTCCCAAACACACAAGGACATTCTGGCAGCAGAGCAGCTGCCATAAAACACTTCCATGCTGAAATCAAGCGCTCCCCTTTCCTACTTCCGTCTCCACAGACAATAACACTTCTCTCACAAGAGGAATTATAAGATCAGGTATAAAAATTTGGCTGCCTTCATTGCTTCATGTGTTTACCTGGCATTTATTGACAGAGAAACAAGAGACAAGCAAGCCATGATAAGAGGCTTATCTGATCCTTTGTTGAAATCCTCTCATCCTGTTAGGCTTTGCCATGGCTACTCACCATGCAGTATTTCTGGGTTGTGTTTGGGTGCCTGCTGCATTGATGTACTAAGATGTGTGCATAAGCACATTAGGGTGCTTAACACAGCCTTTCAAATCACAGATTTTCTGACTGTGGTTTTGGATTTAGAATTTGTTTGATTTTTAAAAATGTGTCAGCCACACATCAAAATATAAATAAAGGATGGAGTAAAAAAAAAAAAAAAAAAAACACTGCATTAACCATCCATCATCTCAGCTTAAAATCACATCATAATTTGGCATTCATCAGTTCGGTGTTTTGGGAGGTTTATAAAAAAAATTATATCATGGGTGGTAAGCTCTTTTTTTTCTCCCTTCATTTGGTCACTTGGCGACACTCTTATGGCAACATTTACTGTGCCACAGAAATGGACAGCGAGCATGGTCCTGCCCTCTGAGTCACTGTGGTTTCACCAGCCAACGTATTCATCAGGAATAGCTCGTTAGCGAGACGCCCTGCCCCAGCAAGTCAAACTGTTGATCCCATATGCCAGCTACTTACCAGTGTCACCACTTCAGCTCTCTTATGCTGTGACAGCTAACATAACTGGAAACGAAGGGAGATCAAATAATGGTGTATCCTCTAGCCTATTTTACTCTTCGCTACGTGCAGTTTATATAGGCTAAAGCTTGAAAACATGGCCATCTCCTAGAGCCTATTTACAGTCGGTGACCTCATACTGCCCTTACAACTGCACTTATCATTAAACAGACACACCACCACACAGCTACTAAAAGTAGCCCTTTCCAGATTCATTTCTGGCACATCACATTCAATATCCCTAACAGACAACCGTAGAGAATGGACTTCATTCACAGGGAGAGAGGCCGATAGAATGCAGGGCTTGCAAAATCGCTTGCCCGATGTCCGGGAACAATCAGGTTGTCCTATCGGGCTACCAAAATGTAACACCCTGTCCGACAGGCCATCAGAAACGATCCCCTCCTTTATTCCCCTTTTCTTTTCTTCTGACTTGCTATTTGGAGACAAAACTTTGATCAGCAAACGAACAAGTTGTTGACCATCTAATCCAAATATCTTAAAGTGCATTGAAATATAAAAAATATAAAATATTTAGTGAAAAACAGATAGACAGTAGGCAAAGAATCTAAGGATGAGCATAATGTTTTCTAAACCTGATTGTTCAAATCCTTGATTGTGATTGGCTAAAATCCGTTGTAAAATCCAGCATTACCTTACAATTGGACCTGATTACATTCCATATTACTGCGCAGCGAATGGCAAGGCATTCATATAGCGCATTTCATACCCAGTGTTCCATCTGGCTGTTGCGTTGCTTCAAGGGTTGCGTGGCAACGATTTATTTAGGAACTATAATTTTTAGTGGCGGAAGAATGACGGTTTATCATTAAACTATTGTTTCTTAAATTGAATTGTCTTTATTTATGAAACCATATCAATTATGTGTAGTAACAGGTTTAGAAAAGCAATAAGCCCCGCGAGTCCGTGCTTTGCGCTGATTTTAGAACAGGTAAGGGGGTTTAACGGCACTCCGCTTCGCGTCGTGCCTAACAACTCCCTTACCTGTTCTAAAATCAGCGCAAAGCACGGCCTCTTGGGGCTTATTGCTTAAATACGCTATTTCAACTGAATGACAAGGAGAACATCTGTATAGCCTGTAATGCATAGGCCTTTTATTTGCTTTAGTTGTTTGCGTTTACATTTGTGTGACTTGATGTGTTATTGGGGGATGGGCACCACAATGGCCACTAGCAAACCCCAAAAGAAGAATGGTTAGTATACATTAATTGTGGAACTGGGTAAAATGCATAATGATATTCAGGATGATTATAAATGTAGCCTAAATGTTTTTTACTGCTTTCTCAAACATCTAGCTTTCTATAAAACCAAATGGTCTTCTTTTATTTCGTCTAGTCCAAGTCATTTCGGCAAGCAACATCAGAAGAATGCCCGTCCAAAGGGCTAGTATGGATTTCTAAATTTTGCGAACAGTGGAATGGGTGAGTCTACGAGTGGACAAGCTCCACTGGCCTGGCCACAGAGGATGGAGGGGGTGTTTCACACAGTCCTGCGTAAACATCAAGTCATTCTGTCCAAACCCAGCAAGCCAGACAGGGCACTTCCTGTATGAGGTCAGCGGCTCAGTCAGGCAGGAGGGAGAGAAGGACTGAAAACTAGCACACAGCCTCTCTGACCTCTGGTCCTGAGAGAGCAAGCATATGCACCCGTTCCTAAAGTTGCTGCTAAGGACCCATGTCACCATACAGGTTCTTCTCTCCTCTCAAACACCTAACTGAACTAATAAGACAGTATTAGGTCATTAATAAGATGAATAAGGTGTGCCGTTTGCTTTCTGGTGGACACAAGTACAAGGGTGAGGACTCTCTTCCTAAAATAATGTAGACCAAAGACATGAACAGATGAGATGTTACCATACTTTGACAGCCATGATAACAAGTTGTGCTTTCCAAGCAACCTTTAATAGCCAAATGAAACATGTCTGCTGTCTGTCATGAATGTTGAAACTTTATGTTAAACTTGTTGGGGGTGATGAAAGCCCAATAAAAGACAACTTTTTAAAGGGTAGTCTTGCATTTTGGAACACACTGTAATTATGGATATTTATAAACTCTAACAGTCTCCGTCTGCCCACAGCGACGGCACAGAACTGCCAGGACAGCTGAGCAGCACATGCACACATTCCAAAACCACCCGCTGTTTGGTGTTACAACTTAAACAATTTCCATACTCTGGTGCTGAACTCACGTCATCAAGCAACCCGCACTACATAATCTTTTGTCCCCCTCTTCTTCTCTCCCCACAGAACGACACACCCATATGCATTCCTGTCAGACGGCTTCAGAGCTCCTTTTGGATTATAGAGCAATACCACAAGCCCAGTAGTGCCATTTCCACCTGGCCAACCTGCACACCGAAGTGCCCATGAAAGAGAATACTGAGCAATGATTTTGCGCAGATATAAACTCAAGTGGAGCATCATGTGTGACTCTTGCAGAAAAAATAAAGCGATACCTGAAGCAAGTCAATGGTCAGTTAAATATTTTCATAATTATGCATTCAGAAAGTGTAATACTGTTAAGACAAACACTTTCACGGTTTCCATTTTTTTTTGCTATGGAGCTTAAGGTGAATGGCTCAGGTGTAAATGCACTGCCCTCATTTTACCGCACACAGCATCTGAAATACAAAGATCCCCATGAAAAAAAACGACTACCTTATAAGCCTGAGCTGGTCAGTCACAATGAAAACAAGGCAGAGAAATGTTAGATCTTTAAAGCTATTCTTACGTTCTGTGTCCAAGCCACCATATAAATACAACAACTACTATACAACGATACCTTGCAAAGGAGCAAGGGTTGTTTCCCTGGTCTGCAGAATTATGTTTCCCCGCGGAGGCAACAATATCAAGGGGATTCATTAGACCGTGTCTATGCCCTCTACTACGCTGCAGTCTCTAACGCTCACAATGAACGGCCATGCTCGTGTCCATTGATGCTTTTCGGAAATTTGAATCGTCTTACCTGCCTCCCGATTGATGAGATTTTTCTCCTCTTTTCTTGATTTCCTCCATTCTAGCGCTCCAGAACGGTTAAACCAATTAGTTCTCTACAACTCAAAAACGACCACTCCTCCAGCGCCTTTCTCCTCCCACGTTTCCAATCTCCTCTATTCGCTACCATATAGGATGTGAGCTGAATGCCATATGGTTCCTCTCCGAGGATGAAAAGGGGCTGCTAGTAGGCTGAGAGGCCCCTATGTACTGTGTTATTGCGCTTATCGATCAAACTCCCACAATCAGTTTAGATCGGCAGCTTCAAATTCATTCAAATTGAGGGAAGGTTCGCTGTTTGTCGCAACACCTTGATATGCTTTCAGAATATCGCAAGTTAATATGTACTCGATAGTATAACATTAATTTGAAGTGTCTATCCCAAATACCAGCGTTTATGGCATCCAGTGTGCCTATGTGTGTTGTAAAGCAGATTTGTGTTATTTCTACTGGAGAATGCTTTGCTCCATTTAGCTAAAACACCAAGCAAAGCCGCAGCGCATGCAAAGGCCAACATTTCTTTCTCCCATTTCCATTCACTTCTTTCAGACTACATGATGCGTTTTTTCCATGGCTGCGATGCTGGGACATTACTCATGTACAAAAAGAAGGGATTTAGGTCAGTTAGGGAAGACATTGTATGTGTGAAGCGAGGTCTCTCGTTAGACAACTCCACTGGATGATGCAAAAAGATTGTGTTAATCTTTCAAAAGCAGACAGTGTTTATATCAACGAGAGAATCCTGTCAGGTAACTAATGCCTCATAACTCAACAACACAAAGTGAGACGTATAACTGCAGCTGCTGGAGAATCCTTGGCTGTTAGCTAATTTGCAACAAGTTGCAAGCTCTCCCTTCACATCACAATAGCTAACATTAGCTAGCCAGACAGCTACCGATTGTCTGGATGACATTATATTCAAACGAATAAACGTTGCCCCTCACAAACCAGTATACAAGTATGGTATTTCGGCAGTCCACTTTAATCCTACATCTGATCATTGATTAAGTAAATTAAACAAACTCAGTTATGTCACATGGAAGGGAAAAGAACGAATAAGGCGCAATTGAAAATTCAACCAAGCCGTGGTACAACGTTAAAGCTGGCTATCTATTCTAGTGATAGGTTTGAAACAAAATAGGCCAATCAATGTTAGCCCATGGCAAGAAAAAAAAAATCTAAGTTAGCTTAATTCGACCTGTAATATGACATTGGCATACTGCATCATTCATAACAGCTGAGTTAACTTATATTTGCATCCTCCGGAACAAAATATGAGCAACTAACGTTAGACTAGAGCAATAACTCAAAAATAAACTTTATAATCCTTAATTTAATAAAGCCGACCTAGCAAACAAGTAAGCTACATAGCCAGATAAGTGAATTTGTTTTGTTGTGAAATCTTCCACGTTTGTCGTCCGTTGGTTACATTTAGCGTTAAATTAGCTTTACCTGTAATAAAACGAACTGACACCACAGACAAAAAAGTTATCAACGTCACTATTGTTACTGCTAACTAGTAGTATCAATCAATTAACTAGACATAGCTATCAACAGTATCAGTAATCACTCTGCCCGTAGTCTCCTAGCCAAATGGCTAACATAAGGCAACGTTAGCAAGTTACGATTAATATTATTTCCACATCATAGGACAAAAGAACTCCCACGAACACCATCGTGAACTTACCTCATCAAGTTACTCTGTAGAAAGTGTAGAATCTTATGCGTTCATTCCTGTCTCGTGTTCAATTTCACAGCTCTTACGAGACTGAAAACAAAGCTTTGTCGTTACAGAGCAGTTCGCCTTGTCTGCGATTCGTAAACCAAGTTCCACAATCAACTAAGGCCAGTTTGTTGTGCGGCTAATCTCTAGCTAGCTTGTTCAATAAGTTACTAATTGTCTTTTGCCAAACCGGTTAGGTTTACCAAGTATATACTTTTAAACCTAGCTGCAAACAATAGCTACCTTATAAACAACACTGAAATCAGTCGGCAGACATCGAATACTCTTCTATAAATTCACATAAAGCAACACCCGCATCCTATATGACGGAACCCAGTCTACTCTCCTGGCTAGTGTACTTCCTCTCTCCAGAGAGCAGGCTTTCTGGTTCGTTGTGAAGAAAAAAAGTTCAGCGAAAAGCCGCAAGTCCAGTTTTAATTCATTGCGCCTTTGAGACTCGATAATGTCGTGTCGCTCAGCGCCCCCAACAGTACGGAGAGTATCGAGCAGGCAAGTGCATTAACATCCGTGAAATTAAGTTTGTTTAGCGAGTTCAGTCAGCAGGGATTTTGTATGAATATTATGGAGGCCTAGTTATCATAGGCTACTTTGCTGCCAGCCAGCTCCTTGCTCCTTGTTTGAAACTGCGTTAATTCATTTAGAATGTTTCATTAAAGAACTCCCTAAACAGGAAGGTCTGCTACATTTTTTAACCCTAGTCACGGGATGGAAAAATATCCAACATTTCTAGCCCAGGGATGGAACCCATGACATTGGTGTTAATAGGCTACTCTAGTCCATCCGTTGAACTGTTATGTCTCAATGTCAATTTAGATCAACGCCAAATTCTTGGTTGGATACAACAAACATCTACAAATATGCACATTTATGTTGTAACAATACGGATGAGACGATACCAGCTTATTTATTTTGTGCTGTGGTGAGACTTAATCAAAGTAGTACAACTACTAAACTACAAATGTAGCGCAGTTAATTCAGTCATCCAAGAACCGGTCAAATCGACAGCGTGCCAGCAATCGATGGGCATCTCCTCTTGCTATAGCTTGTATCCCTCTGTCCTGACCTTAAGCATAATCCAACGTAATAGTATTGGTAAAAATATAAAAGTCTTGTGAAATTAAAATTTAGATACTGAATATTCACAGGTTTTTGTATTTTTTCTTCTTGTCATTCTTCGTTGTTGTTGAGGTTATCGGTATAAACCCCCAGTGAAAGACCCTAGTTACGGTGTTAATAGCAGTACTAGTAGGCTACAAGTAGACCTGATAGAGTAGGCCGGCCTAGTAGTTGTTCGATTGTTCTCTCCTTTGTACGTCGCTTTGGATAAAAGCATCTGCTAAATGACTAAATAATGAATGAGTAGTTGTTGTTGTTGTTGTTGTCCATCATTCTCACTTCCTTCTCAATTGATTGTATTCACCACTAGCTGATATTATTTGTGGTAGCACCAAGTTCAACTATAATATTTAGGCTACGATCCATCCAGCTTTCCAAAGCTGTGGCAGGTAGCCTACAACCAAATTAAAAATGTTTAGAGTGTGAGGTTGATGCCATCCCACAATTAATTCCTCTGCGATAAAAGAAAGCATTACCACAATCATTCATGACATTTCACCATCAGCAGCTAGGCAGCCAAACACCATTCCAGCAACAAGGAATAAGTTATTGGCAAACAATTATGTTTACCATGTTTTTATTTGTGTAGTAAGTAGCTTGTTCCCCTGCTTTAATACTAAACCTTTTAGAGTATGCCTCTGGTCAATCTGGACATACGGAACAAAGGCAACTGATCCAACGGTAAAGTGATGCATGCCATTCTAGTTTCAGTGGGTTGGTCTAAACGCAGGCCTAGTGCATGGCCCAGTGGTTGATGACGGAACTTCTTGTTTCCTCACGTTTGTACATAAGATACCAACAGGTGTCAGTATTGCAAACCGTCAAAGCACAAAAATCACTTACAGGAAGCGCATGAGTACATCATGCACTGGAGGAATATTGCGTTTCAATGACACAATGTCAAACAAGGCACACGCGGGAAGACCCTGTCTTAAGCAAGTTCATTGGCATCCAAGAATTACCCCAGAAAAAAGCCCAGGTTTTCTAGATGATTCCAAAAGATAAGATCAGGTTAGACTTCAAATGCATGATTTTAGAGGGAGCTGGCAAGGCTTTTGGCTCTTTTTTGTGAGAAATGACGCATCAGAACTTCTACATGGGGATGACAGTGGTACAGGAGGTCCATGAGGTACAGGAGGTAGAGAAGTCGTTTAGTAATCAGAAGGTTGCTAGTTCTATTCCCTGTCAAAGTGTCTTTGAACAAGAAACTGAACCCCTAATTGCTCCACTGCACGTGTGCCATCAATGTAAATATAAAATGTGTATACATCCTTGTAAGTCGCTTTGGGTTAAAGCTTCTGCCAAATGACTAAATGTACATGACATGAAACCCTTTGGCAGCTTTTTTCAGTGAAAGAGATGACAAAGCAGCTTTTGAAAGAGATGACTAAGCAGTTTCCCAAGAAGAGCTCAGAGAAGCATGTAGAACAGGTTATCACATTACATACATAAAAAACCTGCTGCAACCCCAGTCAGGATATCTGGAATGCATTGCCTCTGTGCAGGAATGTGAAATGTGTATAGCACATGCAACCACTGGGCTTTGAAAGTATATACTACTTCATGACAATACACGTTCCTCAGTTTTCAGACATAGCACATGATACATAACAAAATTATATTTTGGTATAGAGAATAAAAGTCACTTTTGTGTGGCATTGTCCCTGTGATTGATAATGACTGATGACTTAGCCATGTCATCTAAATTATTTCAGAAGACCTTGTGTGGTATGGTCTATGGGCCTTCTAACCCTCTATGGGACTTGTCATTTATAAATTACGCTAAGAAAAACTGCTTTTAAAAAAAACACCTAAAACTTTGACCAATAATATTAACCTAAAAATGTGTCACATGACATCCCCTTCAACCAATAAAATCAAAAGTTGTTACATATCTTGGTGATATTTGTTGCTATAAGGAAGTATAGCAGAGGAGAGCACATGTGAGTCACATGCCGGAAGAGCACGATGGTAAGTTCAGTTTTTAAGCAATATGACATAAAACACACCAACCAAAAAAATATTTCTTGGTAGCCTAAACTGTTTTCTTATTGTTTTTGCAATTTTATGTAGAGATACAGTATGTTGAAATATTTGTGTAAAACCTTGAAAAAGTTCATGTCATGTATAACTAACAAAGTCCTATAAGGGGATAGGAATTTACGCAATTGCTCAATATAGTTTCCAATTGTCTTTCTCAGGATGTTTCTAAGTTTTATGGAAAGGTGAGAGGGACAGCATCGCCAATTCCTGAGGGAAGTGAAGAAAGTCAGTCAAGCTGTGATGAGGATGAGGTAGTTAGAGTACAAAATGACAGAAGCAGTGATGCTGAGAGTGGTGAGGAAGAACAGGATGAGGATGATATAATAAATAAATGAGCAAAAAATGAGTGCAGGCTCTGTGTGGGCCTAGTGAGGGCTCCTGTGGGCTATGTTAGGGCTGCCCACGCAGGGCCATCACTGAGGGGCCAGCATTTTGCCAATGAGCAAAAGCTCAGGGGTCCTGTGTAGGCAGCCCTCAAAGAGACCTGTGTGGGCAGCCCTCAAAGGGCCCTGTGTAGGCAGCCCTCAAAGAGACCTGTGTGGGCAGCCCTCAAAGGGCCCTGTGTAGGCAGCCCTCAAAGTGCCCTGCGTAGGCAGCCCTCAAAGGGCCCTGTGTGGGTAGCCCTCAAAGGGCCCTGTGTGGGCAGCCCTAAAAGGGCCCCGCGTGGGCAGCCCTCAAAGGGCCCTGTGTGGGCAGGCCTCAAAGGGCCCTGTGTGGGTAGCCCTCAAGGGCCCTTGTGCCACTTTTAAGGGGTCCCGTACAGGGCCTCTGGAGGCTTGCTTGCTGTGGGCTATGTTAGGGCTGCCCACGCAGGGCCAGCACTGAGGGGCCAGCATTTTGCCAATGAGCAAAAGCTCAGGGGCCCTGCGTGGGCAGCCCTCAAAGGGCCCTTGTGCCAGCCCTCACAGGCCCAGCATGGGTTTTCTGGGCAGCTTAGACTCTAGAATCTTTTGTTGGGCTATCCGGTGACAGCCCGCAGTGAACCCAACGCTGCGGGCCCCGCTTGGGCAAGCCCACACCGGGCCTGTGTAGGATTGGTGTGGGCTGGCCCTAGCCCACAGTGCCCACAGCCTGCCTGCATGGGTCCCGTGGAGGCTTGCTTGCTGGGGCCATGACCCACTTTTTAAGGTCAGACCTTTTCTTACCTATACACTTGAGAGAATGCAAAGCATCCCGCCTAGTGAACATCTCTGTGTCGATGAGCAGATCTTTCCATATAAAGGAAAAAGTCATCTCATAATTGATTTTAAATGATGAATTTTGAGATGATTTATGTTATGAGTGTTTTTCATTAAAATGTATAAAAAATATATATATGCCTCTGTGTTTTTATCAATGGTATTTTACATTAGGAAAGTTTTCTTTTTTTTTTACCCAAATGGGCCGTAGTCATTTATAAATGACGGTACCCCAAAATAAAGGTCAAAGGTCAAATGTGGAAAGTGAGCTCCAAATATTTATTCTAGACCTAAACACACTTAAAATCAAAGGTCTGTAAATGTTTTCCATTAATAATCTCCACAAGGCCCATAGAGGGATGGTAACGGTGCTTACCACAAAAGCCTGTACAGTCACCCAGTGGTTTCATGAACATTATGGGGTGTCATGTCACAAAATAGTTTGGCTCACACACAGTCAGACTGAATGCTTTTGATGAATGCTTTGTTATTTTACATTTAGTCATTTATCAGGCTCTTATGTACAAAGCGACATACAAGGGAGAGAAGTCAAGCACAAGCAATTATCTGGCTCTGTTCATCGGTTATCTGGTTTACTTAAAGCAGCAATAGGGAGTTCTTTTCCAAAACTAGTAAGCTAACTACCTTAAAGGCATGCAAAAACCTTGCAAACACCACCAACAGCCCAGCTGACACTGATAAAAGCTTGCCAACACACTTACTGGTGTCTTTTGGCAGTTTAGCTGGCAATGTCATGCGTGTGAAAGCTTTTCCTGATTATTTGCTACATAGGGCATATCCTGGATGGTTAGTGGGGAAGACACCGGTGTTTATCTGTCCTTCACATGACCATATGCTATCAAAATGAATTTGAGGATGGTACCTAAACTAGTTGCCTATAAAACCATATCTCAAAAAGTGTCAAATTGTTGCATAGTGTTACTTTAAGAAACATATCTTAAATCAGTAAGCAACCTTCCTCCATAGAGGCTCATTATGAAGATATTACAATGTGTATGCTTTTGTACAGCCAAAGTCAACAAGTATGTTAGGAAATGAGTTTGACTGAGCAAATAAAAACAGCAAGGTTACTCAGTCAAACCCATATCTGTTTATGGTCATCTGAGATTGAAAATTGAAAATCAGTGCTATTGATGACCAGACCAACAGTTGAGGCACACACATGCATGGCTGGAACTGACATTGGGAACCTTAAAATACATTTTGTTCTTAGCTAAAAATTGTGCACTGTGAAGCACAGATTCTGTGTGCTCTTCCTGATGCAGATAAACAAAAAGTCAATATCATTAAAATAACATTCAAACAAAAACATGCCAAAGAACTGAGAATGTAAAGATGTCAATTCAACCATGTGTATGCAGAACAATTATAGTGCATTCTGCAATTTTTTTATTTATAAATTCCGATACCGTTACAATATGTCAATTGCTAGACGTTGCGTATCCTGTTTGTTGTGTGCCCCTTTCGAGTGGTTAATTTTTACAGAGAAAGGGCGTTTTAACAGTTATGGGTGTTAAAAACAGGATGTGGCTTCATATTCCTCTGTCACTGCTGTCAGTCGAGAAAAGGCCTTTCTTTATCTTTATAAGTATTCAAGACATGGCATAGTGGAAATAATCGTTTTTTCAACGACATTTGGCATCTCAAAGTTAAAATTAGTCTATGTGTGGACAATGTTGCAGACAAAAAGGGAAGTCACATCAATGATGCGTGATAAAATCAAGACTCACCCTTCCTATCAAAATATAGGTCACATTACTGTTTCTGCAGTATGCACAGTGTGCAGATCAATGTATGTGATCACTTGAAGAAAATGCATAATTTTCTTCAAGTCTATTTGTAAATAATGAGAACCAGGTTTGTTCATAAATGGAAATGTTAATCACCATGGGAATCATTTAAAGTACATAGAAGAGGTCAAACTGACTAAAATATCAACTGTACATACTACATCTCAGATTGATAGATACCATGGGTACATAGTGTGAGGAAAATACGTTTTAGTGTGCACTATGGTGTTGAACCTACTGTACATTTGCAGCTGAGGGAAATGATCTGAGAAAGCTGAGGTGGCTCATCAGTCTGTAAACACGAATCTGTAGTAAGGGAGTGGTGCTTCCCGTTTTGCTTCTGAGAAAGATTGCCAATTTCCAATTTGAGGATTTTGTAAGACTGATGGCAAAATACTGATTTAGTAGCAAAACACCTCTTGCAAAATAGTAGATGACCATAAGATATGTGTAACACAGCATGAAATATATGCGCATCTGTGTTTTTTCTCTAGTTATACATGTATTGACACATAATTACTGCACATCCCAATATCTGGAAACATAAGAACATGCAAATACAAAAACATAGCATTTTATACAATATATTCAAACATATTGATTGCCTCATGTTCTATTTCACCAATATTATTCCACAAGGATAATGAGCATTTGAATTAATCTCATAATTTCCTTAAAATGACCCAATTATACACTTTCTAAAAAATGTGAGGAAAGAGAGGAGGGCTTGCATCAGGGTCTTTATTCCCGTATAGGGTGTGCCAACCTGCATACGTCACCAAGCTTCCTTCCTCACAGCCTTTAAACTCGCGAAACATCTGCTCAAACGCAGGGGAGGGGATGAGCATCTGCATGAAGCATCTCTTCAGAGGTAAGTGAAACTGCTCAAGCAAGTCATTGTTATAGTATCAATTCTTCTTACATACAAAAAAAATACACTTTAACTGTTGTATATAATTGTGATACTGTGATTTTTCTAGTTGTTTTTTTAAATTGTAGATGCTTTGTTTTGTGTGCGTGTTGTAGTTTGTTTGTTCGTCTTCAGCTGTTAAGGGGATTTGCAGGTGTATAGTTCATTTGAACTTCCGAGACCAATACAAAAAAGTAGTATTATAGTATCTGGAAATTATTTTGTATTCTTTTCTGCATTGCATGTATTTGCCAGATTTATTTATTTGTGACTTTTTAGTGCACTGCACTTGACATCTTCACATGCGGCAGTCATTTAAATCCCCTGTGAGTTTGCCAAGTCTCTTAACCACAACGAGTAGTGAAACTAGAGAGGTATTTAAATACACATGACTGTTATGGGTGTGAATCACAATTCGACACCCTTTTTCCCTTTAACCTACAAAACCTACAATTTATCATTGAGATGCACCTTTTCTGAACAAGAAGTAAATTACACGCTAACACACCCCCTTCCCTTTTTTTGTGTCAGGTTATTTTTGCCAGAGAATCAGGTCACACTTGTGTCTGTTTGTGGAGGTAAAGTGATAGCCTGAGTCAAGAAAAAAAAAGAATCAAACTCAAGGAGTTTCACTGCAACTTCAGCACCAGTATGGAGGCCCTCTACTCCTTCAGCTCCCCCACATCCTGCCCCTCAGTGTACGGCTCGAACAACTCCAGCGTCATCCTGGAGCATTACAACCACACGGGGCGTCTGCAGCACCGGCAGCCGGGGAAAAGCGGGTTCAGTGTGACCACAGCCAGCTTCCTGGCCATTAGCATCTTCATCGTCCTGGAGAACCTGGTGGTCCTGCTCGCCGTGCTCTTCCGCATCCGGCTGCGCAGCCGCTGGGTCTACATCTGCATCGCCAACATCAGCCTCAGCGACCTGCTGGCTGGACTCGCCTACGTGGTCAACCTGTGCATGTCTGGCAGCAGGACCTTTGAGCTGAGCCCGGCACTCTGGCTGTTCCGCGAGGGGCTCCTGTTTGTGGCCCTGGCTGCATCCATCTTCAGCCTGCTGCTGATTGCCATGGAACGCTACACAACCATGATGAAGCCCATGAACCAGAAGTCGGCCAAGAAGACGTGCCGCATCTACACCATGGTGGCACTGTGCTGGGTTCTGGCGTTCGCCATAGGCTTCCTGCCCCTGCTGGGGTGGAATTGCGTGTGCAACCTGAGCAGCTGCTCCACCCTCCTGCCCCTCTACTCCAAGAGTTACATTCTCTTCGCCCTCATCCTCTTCTTCATCATGCTGACAGCCATCGCGTTCCTCTATGGCGCCATCTTCCTGCACGTGAGGAACAGCACGGCGCTTAGCTCCACGCGGAGTCGCACTCGCTCCATGCGGCTGCTGAAGACGGTCATCTCCATCGTGGGAGCCTTCAGCCTGTGCTGGGGCCCGCTCTTCTTCCTGCTGCTGCTGGACTTCTTCTGCTCGTCCCGCGACTGCAGCCTCCTGTTCAGCTCCGACTGGGTCATTGCCCTGGCCGTGCTGAACTCCGCCATGAACCCCCTCATCTACTCGTTCGGCAGCATGGAGCTGCGCAAGGCCATCGCCAGCATCCTGTGCTGCTGCTGCCTGTGGGCAGGCCTGTGTGACCCCAAGACCTTCATGTCTAAGGAGACGGCCAGCACCTCAGGGAGCCGACATGACAGCCTGCGAAACAGCTTCAGCAAGGTGAGGAGCATGAGCACGAGCCCAACGCCCAAAACCAGAAAGATGCGGCTCAGCACCACCACCTCTTGCTTGTCTGTGTCAAGTGGTTAGATACTGTAAACCACAGGATACACCTTTCTCAGTTCTCAGCAGCTCCACCCAAGCACGCTGCAAGTTAAGCACTTCTCCAAAGCTGAAGTGTGCAGGCCTTTGCATTATTCCGCCTGACTGTTTGTTATTCGTAAAATGAAAGAGATCAACGCACAGAGACAACTGCTAACTGTCAGGGGGCACGGAGATCTGGTGTTTTGATGCAATGTTTAATGAACTGTTACACTTGCGACACCTGATGTGCGTTCAAATTAGCAAACAAATCAACAGATTTTCGTTTGCCCTGAGTTTTGGGGCGAACGTTTGCGCTTTGCACACAAACGGTGTGAGGAGGTAGTTCTCGGCGAACAGCATGGATGCTGGACTTTTCAGCGGGTTATCATTTGAATCAAACAACTTGAAATGTTTACACAAAAATGTTCAAATTTAAAGGTTTAAAGATTCAAATTCAAATTTGTCGGCCGACAACATTCGCCTCTGTTTGCCACATTTTAACGCACTTCTGATTTATTGCCAGTTATGTCACAGTCATGATAGTCAAATCTGTGATGAACATGCTTTAATCATGCCGTATTATTTGCTCACTATTCTCATCTTTTATCATACTTTCATGTAAGCATTCAAAATATCCTATAAGGCTGGTATATCTTTGTATATAACATAAACTTAACGTGAAAGATATATTGTTGTTTTTTTTCATATGATATTTGTATATCACATTAGTATTAAATATGATTTGAAGGCAAAACTGTGAACTGCATTTGTACTGCATCTTGCACATCAATATATTTTGTGACATTTTTTGAATGGCTCTGTATGCCTTTTTGTATTGAATATAATAAAGTTATTGTGAATATTAAAATAAAGATGTTTTCAAATTTAGATTAAGACTAACTTCCTCTACTTCCCACTGTAAGTTACACCAAGTCAACTCAAGGTGGAGACATTCAAGCAGACAACTGCGCTGGTGAAGTTAAGAACCAGCACAGCCCTTTAGTCAGCAATAGGAAGTGCTCCTTCAGTAAGGCCCAGGTGTGTGCAGACTTTCTGCAACCCTGCACTCAGCTGTCCAGTTAAAGGAAGTGGTTATCTTTAGGGAGATGCCACCTTGCCTCAGACGCTGATTTAAGGTTCAGGTCCTCAAAAGGCTGTGTTTTGTATCAACTCAGCAATGGTATTTCTGTCCCCTGCCCTTGAGATAGTCATGCCTGGGGCAAATAGACAAGCACATAGTTGATTGTTTGACTTGGCAGTTATGCCTTTTAATCTTAAATGGCAAAGCAATCTATTTGCTGCTATGCTGTTTAATGATACAGGTTAGGATCAAAAGGCGCATATCTTCAACCATATTAGTGTCACTGCTTTAAGCAAGATGTAATTAACTGATTATTTCACAGCGTAAGGGGAATCATAATCTCGCCCCACTGTGACTTTGTGACATTCCACCCAGAATGTGGGAACATATCATGTGCAGTTACAGTTACAGCTTCACACACTGGTAGGGTTCTGAAGACGACAGTAGTAGAGCTCTGCAGACGACAGTGGTTATCCTCCTCCTCAGTTTTCCAGGTTCTTCTCCCTTCATGTTCTCACCTCAAGCCCATTTAAAAAAAAAAAAATAGTCACGTGGCCGTTGGGTTGAGCTCTGGGCGAAACAGCTGTCATAAATCACTCTGATGGATCACTCACCGGGCAGCACCATGGATAATCGATGAGGGGAGACAATGAAAAATCCTTGGTGCAGATGAAAGGGACATCTCATGATCCGAGTGACAGGGTGCGCCCGTCTCCAGCCGTGCCATACCATATCAGGGCTGCTGTTTGGAGCCAGATGAGGTGTGCGGAGAGGGGGGAAAAATTCATTTTTTTCCACCCCCTCGCTCCGTTTCTCTGTGTGATTGATGTGCCCTAACATGGAGGCATGATTCATTGCCTTTAATTCATTTGCCCTTTTTTGCTTTCAGACGGAGGTCAGAAAAGCTGAGATGGAGGTGTGATTCAAATCTGCTCCCCAAGGTTTTCTCTGTAAGCAGAGCGTTACTATGGTGAGCATGCGAGGTTAATGTAATATTCTCTCTTCAAGGAGCGTATTCATAACTCAGAGCGTTTGGGAGGATCACACATACATACAGCATGTGCCAACAGTTTACAAAGCCAAACAGAAAACTGTATTAAATCACATCACATATTTTCCGCATAAAACATTAACAAGATTCTTCCAATACAGGCTGTCTCAGTGAAGGTTGTTTGTCATACAAACAAGTGGTTGCTAGCACAGACTTCGCAGACTGTTCCTCAGCACACACTGCTGCATGTTTTACTGTTAAAGTTGATAAACCTCTCCTCCTGAACTCTGGCAACAGTCCAATTCATGGCAGGGGCAAAAAAGAACCGGCAAAATTTGGTCACTGGTTTGGCCACTGGTTATGTGATATTTTGACGTGTCAAAAGCTGATCCACTTTTTCTCTTTTTCAGTCTCACACACCTATTTCTGTCTCATGTTTTATTTCCTCTCCCCTCCCTACCCCTTTGACAAGCAGTGGGTTAATAGCTGTTGCGTGCCGATGCAGCTGTGCCCTCTTTAATTACTGTGCATAGCCTCCAGGTGTGAAGCAGACAGATAGAGAAGTACTGTCTGAGGACAGTCCCCAGCTCAACGGGGCTCTACTTTGCACTTAGTTGACATACTGTACTGCTTCACCAGCCACAGTTAATATGCAATACACAGCATATGCATAATCACCATAGGCACCACAAATGTACTTTTGCTGTGATCACAAACCAAAGAGGTTTAACCACAGGTCTTATACCATATGTGTCACTTTTATCTGAAAAGGAAAACCATGAAAATAATGACAAAGTACTTTTGGAATGGTGTGATCTGTAACAGCTGTTTAATTGTGAAAAGGTTTGCACGCACCTTGAAGCGGTACTTGAAATTGAGCCTTATCTTCACCATCATAATAATAGGTAACAGAATCAACCAACGTTCAGCGTTCAACCACAGTTTTCCTGAGGAAATCAAAAGGATGTCACTGGCAGTTATTTGGTACATTGGCTGTTCTGATTTTAGAGGAAATTATAGGAGCTGTATCCTCAATGCACATTAGGGGTATTATGTTAAAGCACAGACCCCTCTAAAAAATACCAGAACACAGATTAGCTGTATAGAACTGATTGTGAAATCTGCTAACTTATGTCCATATATGTTTATTGTGCAACTAGGTACTAGATATCAAATGTATGGGCTTTCAAAATGCCGTTGAAGCTGGTATGTTATTTGGAATAACTGGAAAGACCACTCAGTACAAGTTTAGTTTCATGGTTTAATTTAGACACAACAACACAACAAAGGTAAGTTACTGACATACCATTTATGAACCAGATAATCAAATCCACGTTATTAGCTCATTCCTGAATGTGCGAATCACAGAACCCCTGACCAAATTCTAGTTGATACATTTATTTAATAAAATAACTAGATCTATAGTTTAAACACTGACGCATCTGAAACACATAGAACTAAAACCAAACTGGATTGATCTCTACGCTGTGGAGTTCTTCATGGCGTGACCTGGGGCAACCTACAGAGGACAGAGGCCATGGCAGCAGTTGTTTCTCACATGGCTTTGTTGTTTTATTGCACAGATGGTTTTGCTTAGTGTAAACTAATTATAAAGGCTGCCCACAGCCATGGCCAGGACCAGAAAGACCCTGATTGAAGAGTGATGCAGGCAACAGAACAAAATCAAACAACATAAAACAGCCACATCACACGGGCCGGTCAGCGTCAGGCAATCTGACATTTCTATGGAAACTAAAATAAGTAGCTGGTAATGAACGCCACTCTTTTGTGTTGTTACCCTCCTAGAACTGGCTGAGCAAGGAAGTAATTTATTCACCAGATATCATATTTTCATCATTTCAAGGAGTTGACCTGTGGTAAACTATTACAGCTCAGACTCAGCTACTGGAAACAAGGGACTGAATGTACTCCACAGTTGTCTCAATGGACTCATGCAACTTACACGACTAACATGAAAAGACAAGTAAGAACAGACTATGGCCATCGGTTTAATAATTCATAATTTATCATTTTCCTGGAAGAATACAAATTTAGATGGAATAAAAAATGTCAAATACATGCTGATGTCTATGGGCTCAGATTTTAAGCTAGGTGAGCCAGGTGGAAGATAGCTAACAAGCTGTAATTTGATCCCAAGTCCAGGTCAACCCAGAGAGCGTCATGATTCAATGTTTGTATTTGGGAAGACATGAGAGGGGGAAAGGGCAGGTACGGACACCTATGATTCACATGTGGTTGAGAAGCAAGGGTGGGAGAATGATGATAAGAGTGCAATTGCTGCGCCAAAAAAGAGGTATGATTCAGCCTTTGTGTGCAGAGGGAGGGAGTGGTGAGACTGTGGCTGGAAAGGGTTGGTGGCACAATTATGTGGTCATTATGGGAGGAAGCAGAGGTGAGAAAATGGAAGGGGATAGGAAGAGATAAGGGACGGCTCACAAAATGGCGCTGTCTAGTCTTGTAAGAGGGGCAGCGATGTTGCAGATTTAAGATAAGGCATGCTGTGGCTGATCACTGGAAGTTGGGCGAGGACGCCTGAGGTTGATGGCAGTGCTGATGAGATGAATGCTCCCACACTGTTCTGTCATCTCTGGCTAATCTTAAGATGAAATGAACAGGCTGTAGCCAGTCACGCAGAGCAGGATAGTGGAACTGTTGCTATAGGAGGTGAAAGTGAGAAACGCAGTGGCCAGAATCCAGATGGGTGGGACGAATACTGGAGCTAACATGAAGCGCCTGAGAGAGGGAAGTGGTTGAGCCTGGATTCAGTCTTGTGTTGACATCACATTCTAAATGAGGGTTGTTAATATAAGTGGCTGCTGGCTTGTGGAGCCAGAGGTATGATGGTGGAGACTGCGGGATGGGACTGGAACGAGAGAGTTTAGGCTTGATGGTGGTTTCGTTTTGGAGTCAGTGGACTTAGGCCTAGAGGCTGAGGGTTGGGGAGGCAGTTCTGGTGCAGGTCAGTAGACATGATGAGCAAGAGCCAAAGAGGTGTGAGTGAGACATGGAGCTTGAGACAAGCACGCACCACTGGAGATGCGCATTTAAATTGGATGATGGACTAGCGATGTCAAGCTAAACTGTTAAAAAATGAAACTGGAAACTAATCGCTGAACTCGGTCTAGACTTATTTGAGCTTTTGGCATGGAGTCATTTCAGTAAGGGGAGGAGAGAGTGAAGTACATCAACTCACTTCACCTTAAGGCATGATGACTAAAATTAGATTTTTCATTTTCTTCTGGGCAAGAATTTGGATGTTTTGTCCATAAAACTCGTCATGGAGGTGGGTTCCATGCCTGTGTTGAGGGCTTGGTCTTTCGTCTCTGAATTACCTAATATGCTTAAGTGAGCTTGAGGAGATGGTGAGGCGATGAGGTAACCTATAGGGCTGCCACTTAAACCACCAAAAGCTGCTTCATTGTTCCCCACTCCTGGTGCAAAGCTCTTAAAATAACCTCTATCTCTAGACACTAGAGAACCTCATCTGTAGACACCAGAGAACTTCTATCTGTAGAGACTAGCGAGGCACAGCATAAAAGGGTTAAACCACCCACATCAATCATGACTCTGGCACCTCCAGCTTTGGGCCGTTCTAATGAGCACAATTTACAGGTACAAAACCAGACTTATTGGCCTTATCCCACCTTTCAGGGACTCTTGCTGGTTGATCGAGACACCCAGACAAGTGGAGGATGACTATAGGGAGCATAGCGGGAATCTCCACGCTCATTACAACTCCTTTAAAAGTCTGCAATTGTCTGGTGAAAAGTAAAGGCTGGCAGATCCACTTACAGCAGAGGAGACAGATGACAGCCTGTGATCATTGGATTATTGGATTAGTAGATTAGTAACAATGCAACTGAGAGAGAAAGAACAAAATTCCAAAAAAGACACAAATTCCATGTGCAAGGCAGAAAATAAGAAAGAAGTTATAGCTTTTACATAACTTAATATTCCTGGAAAAATTGCTGGATTTGACAACACTGATACATTGCAAATTTTAAACTTTAGTTTGAATTCTTTGTTTTACTCACCACCAACAATTTGGTCATGTGTTCTATTATCTTCATCACAAAACATAATGTCACACTGCAAACATTGTAGCTCTAAAATTCTGGTATCTTGGGTAAAATCAATTATAAAATCAAACATTTTAAACACTTTCAAAGGAATCTTCCACAGAGACCTTCAGTTCAAGTCTGAGATGTCTTAATGGACTTGTCTGTTTGTGCTCTCGTAAAGCTAAGAATGTTATAGTGATGTAACCTCAAAAGGCCTGTGAAGTAACACTGCATGCGTTTACAGCTAATTCATCACAGCCCAGAACTTAACTCTGCCCCTCAGAAACCTAATCAAATGTACATTCATCAAATATACACGATCACACCAGGAACCGTCTATGAGAACTGTCCTTTATGTCGAAGGGTCATAACTGATAAGCGGAATGCTCAGAACATCCCGGCCAATTACAAGTTGAACTTTTCTGGCCCGTGTCTAACCAACGAGCTGAACTCTGCTGACCTTTCTGCTGCTGCTGCTGCAGTGGTTGCGCGGAATGATGAGTGATGTTACTGGTGTGGGAGCAGTGGGCCGCACTCCTGTTCCTGCTGAACTGAGCCAGTATTCTGTGGACACACTGATACCAGTTCAGTAGGTACAGAAGGTCATAACCCGGTTCACGTGTTCTTCAGTCAAATGAACGATTCTTGAACTTGAATGGGATGCGTGTCCCAAAATGCAGGGGTGGTAGGTGAGGTCATGACAACACAATGATTCAGAGAGGCTTTCACGGAGACAGAGACAGTGTGTGCATACACAGCATATGCATGTTTATTCTGTCTTAGCCTGGCTTGGTGCAGCTTGCAGAGCTGCAGGAATGGGCCACTCCATCACAAGCTGACGGTGCCGTTCATTAGTGGGAGGATGACATGCGTGTGTGTGTGTGTGTGTGTGTGTGTGTACGCATGAGTGTGTGTGTGTGTGTGCCGTTCATTAGAGGGAGGATGACACGCACACTCCAGAAATGAAAGCAGGGCGTGTCCCTTTCTCTGTATAAATGCACGGCCTTGTTCAGGGCTAAGCGCCGACTGAAAGGGACAGGCCCACTGCGTGCTGCAACTGGCTTGACATTTGCAGAGCATTCCTTCGGTCTTTATGGGAAATGTGCGCTGCCCGCCGTGGCTGCCTCCGAGCCCACATCACTGAGTGGGCTTCCTGCAGCCCTGTGATTAACTCTCCCTTCTTCTTTTACAATGAGGTGAGCTGGGTTTTTCAGCAGAGCCTTTTTACATCCTATCAACTATTTCACTTCAGGCACTGAACTTAGCCACTGTGAACAGTATGTTTTAGGGATCAATGCTCATCAATTAGCTAAGCTCTGTGCCTTTAGCAAGTGACGTTATAGGATGTATAGAACCCGTAGGACTACTGAGGAGAAAGTGTTCTACCACCTGTGATGTACAGCTTGGTTGTTTGTTGCTGTATCATGCAAGTGTGATTTTGGATGGGTTGTGTGTGGCGGCATTGCAGACTCATCACAATCTCTGCTGGGTGTTCCATTAACTTCACGCTGTGCGGCAGAGCAAATAGCCTGCACTCATTCAATATTAAATCTTGTCAGAGGTCTGGGAGGAGTTCCCACTGCTGAGAAATCCCAGCCCTATTTCACAGTCAGTCTGCAATCCTATGGATTAAACTTGTTATTTACCCAAGTCTCACATCAGTAAAATTCAATTCTCATATAATGCAAATAAGCTTATTTGGCAGGTCGTGGATCTGTTTGGTTTATAAAACCTTAGCCTCGGCCAGCCTGGTAATCTTTAAATCTCAGCCAAATATGTGACCTCCTCCATATTCATTCAGTGCAGCACAACCTTTTCGCCCCTCGTCATGCCACTTGTCTCAGATCCAAGAGAATTGGAGTGAAGTGTGGACAGATGTGCCTTCGAGAGAAGACACACCGATGCCAGCAGTGTCCTCTCACACACCTGGAAAGCAATGAAGAAGTGGAAATCCCTGGCAATGTGATTTTTGTTTATGTTTGTCCACCAAATCACGGTGCCAGGAACCCTCCCCGCCATCGCCAGACTGGATGCACCAGATGCTCCCCAGCTGTTGCCCAGCTGTGACCTGCGGCTGCTCTTACCCTATGGGGAAAGAGAAAAAAAAAGCATCTTTATCTACACATCATGAAAATCAGAGAAGTTTAGCCCATGGAAAGATTTACCACCACTGGAACATGGATGTCAATTTCTGGAAAGGATTAGAAATAAATCAATGATACGCCTCAGACTCCTAACTGATGTAGTTTGACACCACTGTTCAGAATGAGCTCAAACGTCCAACCAAACTACTCCAGGTGAAACTGGTTCTCAGTGTATGATGTGAAAATGTTCATAGAATCGTATTTCAGAACTGTAGAGATGGAAAGTATCAGTATGATTTCATTCAAACATGAGATTCTATAAAGACTGGCATTTCAGAAAGCTGTCAATTCCTTCTTTAGAGCTCTAAAATAGCTCTTTGTCCCTGATTGCCACGATGAAGTTAACAGATCAGAATGATCAACTGCCTTTAAACATACCAGAGCAAGACATGGCGGGAAGAAGGAAATGTTTTCAGATCCAACGCTTTTGCACTCAACTGAAAAGTGCTATGTTTACCATCCTAGGAAAATTCCAAGGCCACCCTGCTGGTAACCACAAAATGCTGCGATTGTTCGTGGAAAACAGTGAATGAGCTGCAGCTCGATGAGCGATGAGAAGACGGCTTGCAAGGTAAACGCAGACTTAACCAAATTTAGAGCAGAGCAAGGCACTCAGCAGCTGAATACCATGTTTCCATGCATTGTTTTTCACACAACAAGCAGCCCTCACTGGCATTCAGCAGGAAATTGCTGAAATCCTCCTAGGTATATATAGGGGTGTACCTTTAACTGGCACTCTGGTGCAGAATTTTTCCAGAAGGGGAAATGTATGTCTCGGTTTGTGTTCATATTTAAGCCCCGTCCTACCCAAAAGAATCATGAATACATACTGTGTTTATCAAGCACTGAGACTAACATGTGAGGAGCTCACGCTACCACGGGGAGCCACAAGAAAGGAGAGACTCTGGAATGCCGGCAAAAGCATGAGATGAAGACAAACTGCGGGACTGAAATATGTTAAAAATGTTGCCCTGGTCCATGGAAAAACAGATCATGCAATGTGAGCAGGATAGCAGGCCATACCGTGGGGATCTTTTGCATGCAACGTACATACAATACTGCCTTAATGTCTGGTTGGAGAGCAGAGCAGACATTAACATAAAACAACATCCACACACAGCTTGGGATATCTGGTTGACCTTCTGACAGGCCCTACACTTACAAACATACGCACATTAGAGTGACCTGTGTGGAAAGACAAATTGAGCAGACTGGTACTTTACTTGTGGTTCAGGAAGCTTTTTTTTTTTCACGAAAAGCCAGCAAGGATTCAGCCGACAGAAAATATTCATGCCTCACTTTGAGATTTTTCCCTTCCACAGGCTGATACCACGTTTGCAAATCACGGGCCAAGCTATTTGTTTACAAAGCAGACTCTCACAGGTCCCTGAGATCTACGAGCCCCTGTGTCAGTTTCACACAGGTCCCCTTTGCCATGCCCCGTTTGCGTCCTACCAGCCATCTTTATAGAGTGGCGGCCATTAGCTATCAGAACGTGTTTACCTCGCGATGGTCAACAAATGGTCAACACATGGAAAGGTCAGCCTCAGTGGGTGCCTTCTGCTGCTATCACATCAGTGCGAGAGCTCCACTCACGGCACCAGCTCGCTTTGAAATGAATACATGGTGACTCACGGTGTGGAGCGCATGCGGAGGGTCAGAGGCGAGGGCTGAGAATCAACTGAAACACTGCTATTTTAAACTACAGTTTGGAAAAAGCACTATTTTAAGCTACAACACATTCATCTCTTTAATTGTTTTGGGTGGCAGTTTGTGGTAGAAATGTACATAGGAGGAATTCCATTGCTAACAGAATGCTCTTGGGCAAATGCGCCACTGGAAGATCGAATGTTGATTTTAATTTTCTGTTCAGAAGAGTCTGTAAGGAGAAAACTCTGTCTCAACCCTGCCCCATAATTACACATAGCCTAACAAAGGCGACCTTAATGTGTGAAATGTCAGCTCACCATACAGCATTGTTGCACATTAATCACAGACTAATTCCTTAGTAATTGGGGTGATTTGACAAAAAAAAAGACACCCTCACATCAGCACTGCATGTGATTCACAGTTGAACAAACACTTGCATACATACTTGAAGTCCAAAATGGTTGACAATATCAATCATGGTTCACTGACTGGACAACACTCCTTCCTAATCAGACATGCAATCTGTCTCACAGATGTCTCCGGCTGCAGGTCCTGAGAGACACGTCCATATTATTACATGCCAACATCTGAGTCATCTTGCCTGCACCAGGAACTCAACAAAGTACATCTGATTCACAGATTACAGTACATTGGATGGCCTAGTCCTTCCTCTGACTTCAGCGTGAACAGGTATATCATTGTCTCTGCTTCACTGAATTATGTCAAGTGCATGCTTTTTTTTCTTCCATCAAACGTATTGCAGGTGGTCAAACCTTTAATTGTACTTGTTTTCAGCTCATGGGCTGCCGCAATGGTGGCAATGTTGCCCGCACATTCATCTCTGTGACAATCATTTTGTGGTAATCATGTCATTAAGCGTGAGGGTTGTGTTTCAGCCTCACTGGCACCTCCCATGTGGGCTCTGGCAGAGGCTGGCAGGGAGGATCAGGATGCCAGTTCAAACAAATCTGAAGAAACCATGGCGTGATGCTGCCATGAGGCCATCACAGAAAAGCCTCTCCCTAAAAGAGCGGTAAAACGATACCAGTCATTTGGCTAATGGCTGGGATCTTTGGTTTGCTACTTATGATGCCTGTCGGCTTACGTTAAAGTACTTAGGACCAAAGATGCATTTTTGTTTGCTGAGACTTGAGAGAAATATTTAGAATTTAAGAGCTCAAAATTGAGAAAAGTTACATTTACATACAAGATATGATGCCACCAGTCTTCATGATTGAATAAACATTGCCTTCACTTTTGTTATGGCCTCACTAAAGATTTCTATCTGTGATTACAGACAACATTTATTTTTTACCCTATATGTACGGCAACTCAAAACTACTCAAAGTCTGTAAGCATTTTATTAACATTTCAGACCAGCCACCTGGGAGCGAAACTTCATCAGTGTCCACAAAGGAAGCAACCACCCTGGGCACAAAACAACAGATACACTCTTCAAAGTTTTACTTACTGTTGGTTTTTGTAAACAGACACAGAAGGAAAAGAAAGACAAGAAGTGCAGGGAGAGAAAACACACCACTCACCGTGTGGATTTTAAGTGCTGCTACCAGACTGCGCAAAGTTCAAATGAGGATATGAACAGTGAAGCAGAGTTCAGTTCACGCCTTCAGATTCCATGAGAAATGCGTAATGTTCCCATCCGACACTATTCCGTTTGTTGTGTGGGGAAGAGTGCGCCCCACTCAGCTTGTCCTTCTCCGTAACCAAAGGGGAAAGAAAGAACGAGAGAGAGAGAGGGGTCAGGTGTGGTGTGAACACACCCGGTAGGCTGAGTGCTATCCTAGTGTCTATCTCAACCTGATGAATCACTCCAGACAAGGCACAGGCTCCTGCACAGTCCACTCAGGCAGAAGAGGGAAGGGAGAGAGAGACAGACAGAGTGAGGGAGAGAGAGAAAGAGAGAGGGGAGGGAGTGTAAGAAGTAAAAGGGAAAGAAAGAGGGAGAGAGAGACTTTTAACTGGCAGTCCCGGGAGATGCACTTTCCATTGGAGACTTGCAATCAGTGCTGCCTTCTCTCTCCCCTCCCTCACCCCACCCTTTTTCACCCCCTTCTCTGTTTTTTTCCAGGCTCCGTTGAGACTGCTTTATTGTAGCAATTGCATTAGCCTTTAGCCAGAGAGGAATGATTCTTAGTGCCTAATGCATTCTCTCTCTCTTCCTCCCTCTCTTTCTCTCTCTCTCTCTCTCTCTCTCGCTCTCTCTGTCTGTCTGACTTGTACACGTACACACCTTCTCACACTCCCTCTTTTGGAGTCTCTCTCTGTTTTATCCCTTAAAGGGCCACTGTCTTGTTTTGGCTTTTTTTAGCTTTAGACTTTAGACCATTTCTTGCGCATATATATTTGTCCCTGTGTATTGTGTGTAATACCTTATTATCGAAGCAAAGACCTGATAGGCTTGAATAAAGCTTTGCTCAAACTACATGGACATGATAAATGCATCAGGTGGGTATTTGCATTGCACTCATTATGAATAGATTTGAATTATGAAATTATTTAATTAACATTATCAATATCAATGGCTGGTTTATAATTATTTATGAACAGAATACTGTCAGAAAACATATAGTATATTTTCACTGTTTTTTACTTTCATTTCTAACTGCATTAAATATTGTCTGGCTTTGAGGGCTGTACTAGACAGTTGACCTTGACTGACTTGGCTCCTGTAATTCTTGGCATGCTGAGATAAATAAGCTTTTAAACTTATATAAATATCAGTGGATAACTGACAGACTTTGTGTAACCAATGTAAAACAGTGTGAAATCATCAAAAGGTCATCCAAATAGCTTTTCACAGCATGCTAAACTCATTTCAGAACAACTAAAAAGTGTTAGCCAATATCTTGAACACCAACAATGGCAGATAAAGCATGTTACTGCCCATAACATTCTCACTAAAAAAGTTAGCACAGCAATGAAGCCATCAGTGCCTGATTTTAGTCTCTCCAGTTTAAATAATGCAAGAGAGCGTTTATTAAAAAAGGCAATATTCCTGTTCTGGAGAGGGCAATGAAGCTTGACAATTACAAGCACTGTGACCTAATGTCTGATTAGCTTCTTGTTTTGTGTCCTCAATCATGTTCTTTTCCAGGCTTTGGAGGCAGCTTTGAGGAGTGAGCACTGGATGAATAAGTGGGCCTCATTTTTTCTGCCCCTGGTTTATTTATTCTAAGAAAGGGCATTTAGACTTTCCAGAGCCCGGTGCCAGGCCAGCCGAAAAAGGGGTAGCCTGTCTTTGTCCGAGGGGACTGTGGGCATGAGCCGTTAGAATGCCATGCGAATTACCCGTTGAGAAACACCCACGCACAAGGGCACCAGTCTGCAGCTCTGCGAGGAGGTTGCATGGCATGTGGCAGAGGCCTGGCTCCTATGCCCGCAAATGAGCACAGCAAGAGTTCAACTTTTCATCAGAAAACCGTAGAGTCCTCAGGCCCCACAATGAGAAGTTAGCTTAACACTCAGAAGATGTATTACAAAACAAATGCTTTAATTTACACAAATATGTGTAATGAAGTGTAATGTGAATTTAATGGTGGTTTTAAGGAAATGCAAAAATCATAAACATTCATTCTTCCAAACAAATTATATCTTTATTAGCTGATGCTATTGGAATTGTTTTTTTCTTTTTCTTGTTCTACCCATGTTTGCTGTCAGTATACATGGGTAGAAGTGATATCCTGCAGAAGCAAGTTGGGAAGGACATTACATTACTTTTCTATTGAAAGTACGTGCACATGTTTTCTAAATCTATAAGAATTTAACTTTAAGCCATCTATGGAGAACAGTGTGGGGCAGACTGCTTGCCAAGCATCTAACTTTGCCAAAGCTATTTTCAGTCAGCTTTTTGTGCTGTTGCTGCCGCTGTTGTTTTATTAAAACAATCATCTGGATCATTCACAGAGGGGAGACTGTTAGACCACCTTGACTTGTTCCCCGAACTCTCACTGGCTGTAGGGTAGCTCTCACACAAGGGGTGGGGGAGATGGCTAGATTGCTGCCTCCGCTCTACCCGGCCGTCTCTGAGAGGGGCAGCACATCTGCAGCTTGCGCGCTTCCGCTACAGAAGATGGTCTGAAAATCTGCTGGGACCATTTGAACTCCCTGGTTCTGAACCGCAGCTGGGCCTCCACATCTGGTGGCCACCCCTCCTCCAGACATCAAAGGCTGGGCTCGCTCCATGCAGACAGGTGGCACAGTAATCCCTCTGGAAGCCCCTCCCAGCCCTCCCCAGCCCACCCCAGCACCCCCCCCCCCCCCCCCTGTGGAAGCCCACTGCATGCCCCCAGGGTTCTCGTGTAATGAAACGTGCCGCACCCAAAAGCAGGACACGCTATAGCAAACCTCACCGCCAGCACCACCGCCTATAAAAGAAAGATTGGGGCTGTCGAGGGCACACTGCAGACCCACATGCCTGCCTGCCCAAGCCTGCATTGAAGCGCTGCCCCCCCCCCCCCCCCCCCATAGTATATGCATAGTATATATGTTGGGGCAAAATAAAGAAAATAAAGAAAACATTCAAATACTTGCATGATTAGATGAGGCACAGGGCATCTTTGGACATTTTGATGAATGAACCCACACGTGGGCCTCTAAACGATACTAGTGAGGTGTGTGACATTACTCAATGTCACATTAATCACAGACCCTCTGAGCAACCGGACACAGTATGCTAAAATTAACACAGTGTCCTCTGTGACTAAGAGCTAGGATGTGAACCTCTTATACTTGTATGTCACAAGTAATGGTTGCATTTCAGTTGCTTAATTTCCTGTGAACATCTTGAACAGTTCGGTCTGGTCAAGCATGCACGTATCTACTCTGTGAAAAGGCCTACTGATTCATAACATGAATGGAACATGAATGTGGCTGATTAGGTTAGATTGAAACTGCTGAGAAACCACCCATTCCAGTGAATTTAGGCAGGTACAGTATATCACCTTGTGCTTTGTCCAAAAACTATTTTCATCCTACTGTTTTCTATTTGCGCCACTAGATCTTGTAAACGCTCCCACTGATATGAGACGCAGTGGATAAGCTGTAGGTCAGTACAGAGACTTTTCTTAGGTCATGTGAAAATAAATCTCATACCGCACTAATCTCTAGGTGAGCGTAAGCTTTAACACACGGAAACAGTCTTTTCTGTAGGAGATTCCTCTTGGGAAGCGCACTAGAATTTCAATCGTGTCTTCCCTGCATCTGGCCTTAGCTCTTGTTTGGATTCATAACAACCAGTGAATCCACGTGGAAAACACACAGGGGGAAAAATACCAAAAGCAATATGGTTCAAGTGGCTGGCAGGTTTCATCACTCCGCTTTTACCACAAAAATACTGATCGTCAGATGGAAGCCGGGAGACACACTGAGGCTTTGTCTGTCCTATAATCAATACGAATCATGTGTGGACAAAGCTGTCTCGTGAACTGCTAATTGACCCATTTCCACGCTGAAGAGGAAATCAAGATGGTCTTTTCAAGCAGATCTGTGTTACCGTATATCACGTTTCTACTTAAAATACAACAAGCATTAAGGGCACAAAATGGATTCCTAATTTTGTTCCTCTCCTCTTTATCCACATGAGTGATGGTCTACACTACAGAGTGAGCTGGTAACTTGACCAAATAAGGCTAATCCAAATAAACACAGAGCACGTTTTGATGGTCGCCTAATCTAACCCCATGATCTAACCCTATGGTCACCCTCCTGTCTAACTGGCAATCGCACAGCCCACACTTCCTACTCCTGGGGACATCTACTAAATAGGCCCATTCTCTCAAGCTGCTCTGGCCAGAAGGCTACGTGGGAGTTTAATTACCTCGTATTTCCATTGCTGTGTTCATTACGCTACCTGCTTGGCCTACGCTACATAGCTCCAACTTGCTGTACTTTGTTATGTGTTTGTCGGTTAGAGTCAGATTCCGCAAGTGTCGGTTAAAAACGGTTGAGACATGCGCCTGCTTTGTGATTCGCCAGCCATGCAGATCAAAACATGACAAAAGGAGATTATACAGTAAAACACGAGGGATCATTTGTGAATGTTTTAGAAAAGTAAAATGGAAAATACTCTGATGAGGCTTTCTCATTTTCAATCCCTCCCTCTGGGGACATTTAAGAATTTGTAAGTATGTTATTAAGTTCATGTAAACATAAGCCAAAATGAATGATGATCTTTTCCCCTTCCTACTATAAGGATTTGAAAAATGAAAAATGACATTAAATCAAAAATATTTTGATGTCAGCTAAACACAAACATCAGGAACCCATTCTGGGACTTTCCTGAGAAACAGTGGAGACATAGAGAAGATGCTTTAAGGCCGGATGCCATCAAGGACAGATAAATAGTGATAAATAAATCAGCAGGCCCTAGAGGACATCAAAACCCTCACCTCCCGCTGGCACCTTGGGTAGATTGCTATACCGTCTGGACATCTAATCAGGCCGCTCTCGTAGGCAATACACCTTACTCTGTTTACTGACAGTAAAAGGCAGAGGGAAGAAAAACAAACAAAAAAGGTTGGGGCATTTCAGCCTTGTGTTTATGGGAGTGAACACATGAGTCACTCTCGAGATTGAAATGAAAAGCAGAGGCAGTGCAAGACGCACACGCTGTTCAGATCTGCCCATCTCTTCTATTCTGTTTATGCCATAACCTCACAGACACATTATCAGATTTAAGTGGAAGAAGCTCAATCAAAATTCAACATAACACTGTCGCATATTGCAAAAGTTAATTTTATTTTTACCCTATCAAGCTGAATAAGCATTCCACGAAACCAGTGTTTTTCGTGAGAGAAAGTGACAATGCATGCGATCTTCTGAGATGAGATTTTGCACAGTTCTTGGTGAGGCTGAGCTCTGGCTGTGGCTGAAGCAGTCTGAAACAGGATACGCAGACATGAGTAAAAAAAAGAGACCTTCCTGAATGCATTAATGTAACTTAATGGAATCTGTGGCTCCAGCTGACCTTCCCATCCATTATCTCTGCGTCCATACCGAAGCTTACGAGACGATGACCAAATTACAGCATTGACTTCTCATAAACACTAACTCACACCCATACTAAGACATCCAGATTAGCATAATCAGTTCCGTATGTATTATTTCAAATATTGCTCTGTTTCCTCGGCTGTTTAGTGGATTTAATCTTGTTTGTGTTCTTAAATAATTGAAAAGGAGATGCACTATGCCTTGACAGTTGAGGTTCAAAGTGCCTACTGTATGTTACATGGCACATCTGACATAAAATAAAATAATGCTAAATGATTGCTAGTGAACAAATCTGTGTTTGTCTGTTTATCATTTAGAGCAATGGATGATGAAGCTATTTCTTTAGTGTTGAACAAATAAAGAGCTTTCTGTAAAATGATGGCAAAATTTAATTCAAAGCTTACCATGCATGTTTGAAGACTGTGCAAAACTGATGTTTGTAAATTGTTTAATTTACTCTGTGCCCCAAATGCAGACTAGACAGAATTTTGTAACCAGCGATAACAGGCCCTCTGCTCCATTAAGTGAGACGGCAAAACAACATCTGATGGTCTGCTCATTTGTCTTGCTAATGGAGCCACGTGACATTGAGTGAATCTGCATGACTTCATCGCTCCCATATTTGGGCACAGTAGCCTAGTTATGGTATTGTAACATTTCGTAAGCATTATTCCTATGTTTGTGGTGGTATTTTAAAATGTCAACAACAATTTTGTTCTGTAGGGCATAAATGGTGCGTTTGATATGCACATTTTTATTCTATCATCTTTACAGATTTTTTAAATGTTTTTGGAATATGAAAAGACTGCTGGCCTTTGGATTGTATGTTGATGACACCCAGGAAAAAAAACATCGGTGTGTTAAATGTACAACAGGTATAAATAAATATGACTTATGCTTCAAGGCTCTCCACCATTCTAAATGTTTTCAAAACTCTGCAAACGCTGCCCTCTGATGGCCCAAACCAGAACAGCCAATGGGCTACTGAAACAATGAATAAATTACTCTCTGGTTAGGTTTCCTCCGGTAGGAGGTAACCTATTGTTATTAGGTTTCCTCCGGTAGGAGGTAACCTATTGTTATTAGGTTTCCTCCGGTAGGAGGTAACCTATTGTTATTGTAGGCTTTCTTATTATGTTGCTGCAATGGGAGTCAATGGCAGCCCCTAGAACCATATGGTAACTTTTTGTGAAATTTGGCACACTCATTAAGGACAGTCCCTTCTTCATTCACACCAATTTTCATGGCTCTCATTAGACCACTCTAGCGCCACCAACAGGTCAAAGTTGGACTTTTGTAACACACGCAACTTTTGAACCGTATGAGCGATTTTCAAAAATGAGGTACCATTAGATTCCCTGGATCAAGACGAATTAAACCCTACCCATGGCGTCAATTTCCGGTTATAGAGATTTTCCGCTATTTCCGGTTTTATCAAAAACCTTTGAAAGCCTACTCCTCCTACAATTTTTGGCAAATCTTCATCAAAATCACCAGAGATGATCTTCAGACCTAGCCTCACAAAAGTTACTATTTAGAATTTTGATCCTCACAACCGTTTGTCCGGTACAGCCACTCAAATTTAGCAGAAAAGTCGCCAAACAGGAAGTGAGGTCATATCTTGGCAAATCTTTGACAAATCAACACCAAACTTGATATGTCACTGGAAGACACTACAACATGTTGCCATGTGCAAAGGCAACTTCATATGTTGAAAAATGATTGATATAAAGCAAATTGGATAGATTGTTAACGCTAAAACAATGCTTTACACATCAACAGGTCAAAAAGTTATACTCTGATTGAATCACAAGTTCATGTGAAGACACTTGAGAATGTTTAGAACACAAATCTGAAAAAAAAATTGACTGTAAGATGAAAAGTAGATTTTTGGTGAATATTTGAAATACGCATGCTTGGCTAATTGCTAGGGTGTTTCTCAAGTCTGCCTCTCTGCTCCTGCCCCTCTGGTCTTGCGCCCGTGTGCGCTCCAGATTCTCTCACACACACACACACACACACACACACACACACACACAGGGACAGGGACAGGCTCCTTTGACACGCGCAAGCACACACACACACAACATTTAAGGAAATTTACGGATGACCACACCCCTTCTCACTCTTAGCTTGAAGCCATGGCCCTTGAGGATCTTCAAAGTAATGCATTTGAAATGTAATATCCCATTGGCAAGTCTGCAGCATGGATTTTTCTATACAGTGACAAATTGTCACAAAAATACATTTTTCCCTGGTTCGCAATGTCTGGAGGAGGAAACCGCCATCGCTGCTTGCAGCTATATTTGTAGGCTTTCTTATTATGTTGCTGCAATGGGAGTCAATGGCAGCCCCTAGAACCATATGGTAACTTTTTGTGAAATTTGGCACACTCAATGAGGACAGTCCCTTCTTCATTCTCACCAAGTTTCATGGCTCTCATTACACCACTCTAGCGCCACCAACAGGTCAAAGTTGGACTTTTGTAACACACACAACTTTTGAACCGTATGACCGATTTTCAAAAATGAGGTACCCTTGGATTCCCTGGATCAAGTCGAATTTAACCCACCCCATGGCGTCCATTTCCGGTTATATAGATTTTCCGCTATTTCCGGTTTTATCAAAAACCTTTGAAAGCCTACTCCTCATACAATTTTTGGCAAATCTTCTTTAAAATCACCAGAGATGATCTTCAGACCTAGCCTCACAAAAGTTAATTTTTAGAATTTTGATCCTCACAACCGTTTGTCCAGTACAGCCACTCAAATTCAGCAGAAAAGTCGCCAAACAGGAAGTGAGGTCATATGTCAGCAAATATTTGAGTGAAATTTACGCCATATGGTGTGTTTAATTCGTCTTGATCCAGGGAATCCAATGGTACCTCATTGTTGAAAATCGGTCATGCGGTTCAAAAGTTGTGTGTGTTAACACAAGTCCAACTTTGACCCGTTGGTGGCGCTAGAGTGGTATAATGAGAGACATGAAACTTTGTATGAATAAAGAAGGGATTGTCCTTAATAATTGTGCCGAATTTCACAAAAAGTTACCATATGGTTTGTCCGGTACAGCCACTCAAATTCAGCAGAAAAGCAGCCAAACAGGAAGTGAAGTCATCTCAGCTAATCTTTGAGACTTCAACACCAAACTGGTATGTCACTTGGAAGACACTACAACATGTTCCCATGTTCTCAACTTCATATCTTGAAAAATTATTGATATAAAGCAAATTGGATACATTGTTAATGCTAAAATAATGCTTTACACATCTGCAGGTCAAAAAGTGAAACTCTGATTCAATCACAAGTTCATATGAAGACCCTTGAGAGTGTTTAGTACACCAATCTGAAAAAAAGTTGACTGTAAGATGAAAAGTAGATTTTTGGTGAATATTTGAAACATGCATGCTTGACTACTTGCTAGGGTGGTTCTCTATAGAATGTCTCTCTGTCTCCTCATCCGCGCGGCTCCTAAATCTCACACACTCAGTCTCCCCTTAACACACGCGCAGGCTTTGTTTTACGCACACACATTCTCACAGACACACAGCTTGGTGTCACACACATACATTCTCACAGACACACAGGGTAAGCGCACACACACAACCTCCACTCACTCTAAACTTCAGGACAAAAGCATTGTAAATGTTGGATTTGAAATGTAATATCCCATTGGCAAGTCTGCAGCATGGATTTTTCTATACAGTGACAAATTGTCACAAAATTACATTTTTCCCTGGTTCGCAATGTTTGGAGGAGGAAACCGCCATCGCTGCTTGCAGCTATATTGTTATCGTAGGTATTATTATTCTTGTACCATGGGAGTCAATGGCAGCCCCTATAACCATATGGTAACTTTTTGTGAAATTTGGCACACTCATTAAGGACAGTCCCTTCTTCATTCACACCAAGTTTCATGGCTCTCATTACACCACTCTAGCGCCACCAACAGGGCAAAGTTGGACTTTTGTAACACACACAACTTTTGAACCGTATGACCGATTTTCAAAAATGAGGTACCATTGGATTCCCTGGATCAAGACGAATTAAACCCACCCCATGGCGTCAATTTCCGGTTATATAGATTTTCCGCTATTTCCGGTTTTATCAAAAACCTTTGAAAGCCTACTCCTCCTACAATTTTTGGCAAATCTTCATCAAAATCACCAGAGATGATCTTCAGACCTAGCCTCACAAAAGTTACTTTTTAGAATTTTGATCCTCACAACCGTTTGTCCGGTACAGCCACTCAAATTCAGCAGAAAAGTCGCCAAACAGGAAGTGAGGTCATATCTTGGCAAATCTTTGACAAATCAACACCAAACTTGATATGTCACTGGAAGACACTACAACATGTTGCCATGTGCAAAGGCAACTTCATATCTTGAAAAATGATTGATATAAAGCAAATTGGATAGATTGTTAAAGCTAAAACAATGCTTTACACATCAACAGGTCAAAAAGTGAAACTCTGATTGAATCACAAGTTCATGTGAAGACACTTGAGAATGTTTAGAACACAAATCAGAAAAAAAATTGACTGTAAGATGAAAAGTAGATTTTTGGTGAATATTTGAAACATGCATGCTTGGCTAATTTCTAGGGTGATTTTCGGTAGAAGGTCTCTCTCTCTCTGCTCCTTTGCGCGTGTGTGCTCCAGATTCTCTCTCTCTCTCTCTCTCTCTCTCTCTCTCACACACACACACACACACACACACACACACACACAGGGACAGGCTCCTTTGACACGCACAAGCACACACACACAACATTTAAGGAAATGTAGGGATGACCACACCCCTTCTCACTCTTAGCTTGAAGCCATGGCCCTTAAGGATCTTCAAAGTAATGCATTTGAAATTTAATATCCCATTGGCAAGTCTGCAGCATGGATCTTTCTATACATGACAAATTGTCACAAAAATACATTTGGTTCGCAATGTCTGGAGGAGGAAACCGCCATCGCTGCTTGCAGCTATATTTGTAGGCTTTCTTATTATGTTGCTGCAATGGGAGTCAATGGCAGCCCCTAGAACCATATGGTAACTTTTTGTGAAATTTGGCACACTCATTAAGGACAGTCCCTTCTTCATTCACACCAATTTTCATGGCTCTCATTAGACCACTCTAGCGCCACCAACAGGTCAAAGTTGGACTTTTGTAACACACGCAACTTTTGAACCGTATGACCGATTTTCAAAAATGAGGTACCATTGGATTCCCTGGATCAAGACGAATTAAACCCACCCCTTGGCGTCAATTTCCGGTTATATAGATTTTCCGCTATTTCCGGTTTTATCAAAAAACCTTTGAAAGCCTACTCCTCCTACAATTTTTGGCAAATCTTCATCAAAATCACCAGAGATGATCTTCAGACCTAGCCTCACAAAAGTTACTTTTTAGAATTTTGATCCTCACAACCGTTTGTCCGGTACAGCCACTCAAATTCAGCAGAAAAGTCGCCAAACAGGAAGTGAGGTCATATCTTGGCAAATCTTTGACAAATCAACACCAAACTTGATATGTCACTGGAAGACACTACAACATGTTGCCATGTGCAAAGGCAACTTCATATCTTGAAAAATGATTGATATAAAGCAAATTGGATAGATTGTTAAAGCTAAAACAATGCTTTACACATCAACAGGTCAAAAAGTGAAACTCTGATTGAATCACAAGTTCATGTGAAGACACTTGAGAATGTTTAGAACACAAATCAGAAAAAAAATTGACTGTAAGATGAAAAGTAGATTTTTGGTGAATATTTGAAACATGCATGCTTGGCTAATTTCTAGGGTGATTTTCGGTAGAAGGTCTCTCTCTCTCTGCTCCTTTGCGCGTGTGTGCTCCAGATTCTCTCTCTCTCTCTCTCTCTCTCTCTCTCTCTCTCACACACACACACACACACACACACACACACACACACACACAGGGACAGGCTCCTTTGACACGCACAAGCACACACACACAACATTTAAGGAAATGTAGGGATGACCACACCCCTTCTCACTCTTAGCTTGAAGCCATGGCCCTTAAGGATCTTCAAAGTAATGCATTTGAAATTTAATATCCCATTGGCAAGTCTGCAGCATGGATCTTTCTATACATGACAAATTGTCACAAAAATACATTTGGTTCGCAATGTCTGGAGGAGGAAACCGCCATCGCTGCTTGCAGCTATATTTGTAGGCTTTCTTATTATGTTGCTGCAATGGGAGTCAATGGCAGCCCCTAGAACCATATGGTAACTTTTTGTGAAATTTGGCACACTCATTAAGGACAGTCCCTTCTTCATTCACACCAATTTTCATGGCTCTCATTAGACCACTCTAGCGCCACCAACAGGTCAAAGTTGGACTTTTGTAACACACGCAACTTTTGAACCGTATGACCGATTTTCAAAAATGAGGTACCATTGGATTCCCTGGATCAAGACGAATTAAACCCACCCCTTGGCGTCAATTTCCGGTTATATAGATTTTCCGCTATTTCCGGTTTTATCAAAAACCTTTGAAAGCCTACTCCTCCTACAATTTTTGCCAAATCTTCATCAAAATCACCAGAGATGATCTTCAGACCTAGCCTCACAAAAGTTACTTTTTAGAATTTTGATCCTCACAACCGTTTGTCCGGTACAGCCACTCAAATTCAGCAGAAAAGTCGCCAAACAGGAAGTGAGGTCATATCTTGGCAAATCTTTGACAAATCAACACCAAACTTGATATGTCACTGGAAGACACTACAACATGTTGCCATGTGCAAAGGCAACTTCATATCTTGAAAAATGATTGATATAAAGCAAATTGGATAGATTGTTAAAGCTAAAACAATGCTTTACACATCAACAGGTCAAAAAGTGAAACTCTGATTGAATCACAAGTTCATGTGAAGACACTTGAGAATGTTTAGAACACAAATCAGAAAAAAAATTGACTGTAAGATGAAAAGTAGATTTTTGGTGAATATTTGAAACATGCATGCTTGGCTAATTTCTAGGGTGATTTTCGGTAGAAGGTCTCTCTCTCTCTGCTCCTTTGCGCGTGTGTGCTCCAGATTCTCTCTCTCTCTCTCTCTCTCTCTCTCTCTCACACACACACACACACACACACACACACACACACACACACACACAGGGACAGGCTCCTTTGACACGCACAAGCACACACACACAACATTTAAGGAAATGTAGGGATGACCACACCCCTTCTCACTCTTAGCTTGAAGCCATGGCCCTTAAGGATCTTCAAAGTAATGCATTTGAAATTTAATATCCCATTGGCAAGTCTGCAGCATGGATCTTTCTATACATGACAAATTGTCACAAAAATACATTTGGTTCGCAATGTCTGGAGGAGGAAACCGCCATCGCTGCTTGCAGCTATATTTGTAGGCTTTCTTATTATGTTGCTGCAATGGGAGTCAATGGCAGCCCCTAGAACCATATGGTAACTTTTTGTGAAATTTGGCACACTCATTAAGGACAGTCCCTTCTTCATTCACACCAATTTTCATGGCTCTCATTAGACCACTCTAGCGCCACCAACAGGTCAAAGTTGGACTTTTGTAACACACGCAACTTTTGAACCGTATGACCGATTTTCAAAAATGAGGTACCATTGGATTCCCTGGATCAAGACGAATTAAACCCACCCCTTGGCGTCAATTTCCGGTTATAGAGATTTTCCGCTATTTCCGGTTTTATCAAAAACCTTTGAAAGCCTACTCCTCCTACAATTTTTGGCAAATCTTCTTCAAAATCACCAGAGACGATCTTCAGACCTAGCCTCACAAAAGTTACTTTTTAGAATTTTGATCCTCACAACCGTTTGTCCGGTACAGCCACTCAAATTCAGCAGAAAAGTCGCCGAACAGGAAGTGAGGTCATATCTTGGCAAATCTTTGACAAATCAACACCAAACTTGATATGTCACTGGAATACACTACAACATGTTGCCATGTGCAAAGGCAACTTCATATCTTGAAAAATGATTGATATAAAGCAAATTGGATAGATTGTTAACGCTAAAACAATGCTTTACACATCAACAGGTCAAAAAGTGATACTCTGATTGAATCACAAGTTCATGTGACGACACTTGAGAATGTTTAGAACACAAATCTGAAAGAAATTTGACTGTAAGATGAAAAGTAGATTTTTGGTGAATATTTGAAATACGCATGCTTGGCTAATTGCTAGGGTGTTTCTCAAGTCTGCCTCTCTGCCCCTGCCCCTCTGGTCTTGCGCGCGTGTGCGTTCCAGATTCTCTCACACACACACACACACACTCACACACACACACACACACACACACACACACACACACGTTTTTTACCACGAAAAACGAATAGGCCTATTGCAAAAAGGAATGGCGTAGTTGTTCTAATTCTCCCATTCATTGCTTGACATGACGTTGCATGTGCACTACATAATTATGAAGGGCAAAGTAACAAAAATAGAGGGGTAAAAATGTATATGAATTGAAAAATAGAGTGAGAGTGAGTCTTTTGATTTGATAAACTTGATTGACATTTTATTGGAACAACACTCAACTGACATGTATCCAGCAAGTACGGATCGGTTGTCAGATTTCAACTTGAAGGCCTGCCTGCTCGTGTGAACTTAGATTTAGAAGATAGAAGCAAATAGAGTTGCAATCTTACGCCTGAATTATGGCGTTTAACTAGGTCCAATCCCAAGGTCCACACTCACCAAGTCAGACTTTGAAATGTATTTCCAGCGAACTCCGCTAAGTGCATGAAGATTCTCTCACATATATGAAAGGACTAAGTCCGCACTATAATATTATTTTATTCCATTTGATTATGTAATCTACTGTCCCTGTCTTTAACCGGCAAACAGTTAACCTCAATAATGATTTCATGATTTGAATAAGTCAACCCCCATACATATCTTGCAGCATCCGTCTGTTTACCAAGCAAAAAGGTCTTTTCAATAGTACTAGCCTTAACAATGAATTCACTAAGGTCTGAAACCTGTCCTCGGTGGATTTGTACCACCTGCCTAAATTCAACTGGGCTAACAGCTGATGGGAACATGGAGCAGTTGTTGTCAGCTTCGTCATATCATCCATGTAAACTGGATATGAGGTAACCGGGTGCTGTTCTGCAGTCTTTCACCACTAAAGCTCAATTTATGGTTGTCCGTTTTCACAAACACGCAAGCGCAAGAGCCCCTTGCGTGCTTTCGAACCCCTTCTTGCGTGCGTCTCCCAATTTTTGTAACTATCCAACAAGGCTACGCAAGCCTTCGACTTCCACAGGCACAGATGTCATGGGATAGTAGGCTTCTCTAAGGTCGTCTTTGAAAAAAATAAAAACTTTGAATTGCTTTCTAACACGCACAACCCTTGGAGAACCATAAATGAAGAGTCCATCGATACAACTGCGTGGCCAGCCCAAGCACAGTCGCAGGACCATATTTCAGCCTTTAAGACGCCCTTAAACTGGTGAAAGCCAATGGTGAAATGGTACATCCAGCCATGAAACCAAACTCCAAATGCTGATAGGATGTGTAGTAGATACTTGCGTTAAAACAAGTCAAGTCAAGTCAAACTTTATTTGTATAGCACATTTCATATTTACATAGACTCAATGCGCTTATTAGGTAAAAGAAACACAATACAAAATAGTTGAAAACATTTACAACCCAATAAAGTAAATAAAAATGCAAAAGATCAGTAAAAAAAAGAGAGTAAAAGAGAAAAATCATGAATTATATGCCAAAGAGAATAAAAAAGTTTTAAGACCCTTCTTAAAAGAGAATATGGATTGAGGTGACCTGAGTTCTATCGGTAGATTATTCCAGAGGATTGGAGCACAGTAGCTAAAAGCGCCATGACCGTTTTTTGTGTGAATTCTGGGGACATTAAGAAGATATTTATTGGAGGACCTTAAGTGACGGATTGGGTTATGAAGAGATATTAGATCAGAAATATAGGGAGGGGCTAGATTATTTAATGATTTGTGGACAAGAAGGAGTAATTTGAATTCAATTCTTTGTTTAACTGGGAGCCAGTGAAGAGATTTAAGAATAGGGGTGATGTGGTTGTATTTGGGAGTTCTAGTGAGTATTCTAGCAGCTGCGTTCTGGATGAGTTGTAGTTTGTTTAACATTTGCTGAGTTAAACCAGCATAAAGTGCATTACAGTAGTCTAAGCGACTGGAAACAAGAGCATGCATTAATTTTTCACAATCATGTTGTGAGAGTGTGTTGCGTACTTTAGAAATGTTTCTGAGATGGTAAAAAGATGCCTTAAAAATGTTGGATATGTGCTTTTTAAAATTAAGATCAGCATCGAGGGTCACTCCTAAGTTTTTGACCTCCTCCGAAGGTGTTGAAAAGACAGAATTAAGAGTTGGATAAAATTTATTTCTGAGTGTTTTTGGGCCAACCAACAAAACCTCTGTTTTTGCATTGTTTAACATTAAAAAGTTTTGGGCCATCCAGGTCTCTATGGCAGAGATGCAGTGAGTGAGATCCCCCAAAGGACTGGGATCATCAGACGAAATAGACATATATAATTGGGTGTCATCAGCATATGAGTGGTACGAGATGTTATGTTGCCGGATGATCGACCCAAGAGGTAGCATGTACAAGTTAAAAAGTAAAGGACCAAGAATTGACCCCTGCGGCACCCCGTATAAAATAGGCTTTGTGTCAGAAAAAAGATTATCAATAGAGACAGTAAAAGATCTTCCGCTTAAGTAAGATGAGATCCAAGCGAGGGCTATACCTTGAAGACCAACTAAATGCTCAAGACGTTGAAGCAGAATAGCATGATCAACCGTATCAAATGCAGCACTTAAATCAAGAAGAACAAGGACTGACAATTTATGATTGTCAGTGGCAATTCTAAG
Source organism: Sprattus sprattus (assembly GCF_963457725.1). Lineage (NCBI taxonomy): Eukaryota > Metazoa > Chordata > Actinopteri > Clupeiformes > Clupeidae > Sprattus > Sprattus sprattus. The sequence continues at coordinate 33,967,437 of NC_137921.1, read as the reverse complement.
ATCGTTAACCACTCTGACTAGAGCAGTTTCTGTGCTGTGATTTACACGGAAACCAGACTGAAAGGGATCAAAGATGGCATTCTGAGACAGATAGGACACAAGTTGCTTGTAAACAACCTTCTCAAGAATTTTGCCAAGAAAAGGCAAGTTTGATATGGGTCTATAACTGTCACAAGTCAGGGGATCGAAGCTTGGTTTTTTTTTAACAGTGGAGTAACAATGGCATGTTTCAAACAGACAGGAAAAATACCAGATAGTAATGATGTATTAACAATTTTAAGTACGTCAGCAGCCACGCAGCTAAAAACCTGCTTAAACAGCTTAGTGGGTACAGGGTCAAGGGAGCAAGTAGCTGACCCTAGTTTCTGTACCACTTCTTCAAGTTCATTTTGGAAGATTACTGAAAAATTCTGGAAAGTAGCTGTGCTAGTGGGTAGAGTTTGGCTAAAAGGTACATGACTGAGACCCACAGTAGTAGATGACATAATGTTGTTTCTGATAGTTGAAATTTTATCACTAAAAAATGATGCAAACTGGTTGCACTTTTCTTTTGTGCGGAGCTCATCGGGTATCAGACGGGGAGGATTGATTAGTTTGTCAATGGTGTTAAACAGGACTTTAGAATTGTTAGAATTTTCTGATATAATCTGTGAAAAATACTGTTGGCGAGCTTTTTTTGCTTCACAATTATACATGAGCAAATGCCTTTTATAGTTCAGAAAATCACTCTGAGCTTTGCTCTTGCGCCATTTACGTTCAAGTTTACGACTAGTTCTTTTAAGAGTACTTATGATTTCAGAAGTTCTCCAGGGTGGTTTACGTTTCTTTGGGACAGATTTTAGTTGAATCGGTGCAATCTTGTCCATAATTTGAGTAACGGAGACATTAAAAGATCGGACTAACTCCTCACAGTCTGAAAAGAGATCAGTGCTATTACAGAAACTTTTAGTAGAAAAGATCTGGTTTGAAACAGCGTGAGACCCAATACCATTGTAAGCAGTGATAAAATCATTTGGAGTATCTACCCCAATGTAGCGTCTCAGAACAGTTTTCCGACCAGATGCATTACATAAAGTTGGCCAAGCAACATTGAAAAAGATACACAGATGATCAGAAATACCCACATCCAGAGTACCAGTTATGGAGATGTCTATGCCTTTAGAAATAACTAGATCTAAGGTGTGACCATGGTTATGAGTAGGCACAGAAACATGCTGTTTTAGCTCAAACATACATAACAGATCAGTAAACTGCATAGCATAACAGTCTTCTAAATTATCAATGTGAATATTGAAGTCGCCACAGATGAGAATAAAATCATAGTTAGTTACTATAGAAGACAGAAATTCTCCAAGCTCGGAGATAAAGCCTACTCTGTTCTGTGGTGGATGGTAGATTGTAACCATTAGACAGGAGTTTGGTTGCTTCATTTCCATTGCTAGGTATTCAAAAGAGGAGTACCAAGCGAAACATTATTACAGGCTAGTGCATTGGAAAACAGGGCAGCTACGCCACCACCTTTCTGAGAGAGCAGAGCTGAATATCCTCAAAATATACCCTGACCTATGCTGAATTCTTGGGACCTGAAAATAACTGAACGCCTTCCAGAACAGACCGTGTGGCACTGATCCATTTACACTTCCCATTTTCTCTTGAGTGAATAAAGACTTCACAAACATATATGAATCCTTGTAGAAGGCAATTCTAGCTTGTTCCTTCTTCTTTCTTTTTCATCTGAGGAGCTCTGCCCTCTTTTACATAGCCAGTCTCCTCACCACAACCTGCAGTACACTAACACATTCTCTTTGTTCATCATTCTTGTTTCATATTACTTCTTCGGCTGCCTCCTTTCTCAAATCAGCCTTTCTATTTCAGCCTGTTGTCTTGACTTGGTTTGACCTTGCTTTTCCTTCCTAACTTTCTGAAAAAGTCCACATCCTTCCATGCCATAATTATAGATGATCCTACCCATGTGATTCAATTTATTCTCCATTGTACCCTTCAATCCTTCCAAAATTCCTTTTAATTGATGCGATTCCATTCCTTGACGTGACCCTTGGTTTCTGCCCACTATCTGTTTCCTTCTTAGTCTATTTGACTTGTACTTGTCGTTTGCCAGCTACATGACCCCCACCATTCTGTGCAAGTGTGCCGAGTGAGTCCTCCTTCCACTATAGCAGGGGTACAGATATCCCGTGGTCTCTGGTGCTCAATCCACCACTGGACTTCAGCTGACTGACTTGAGCTACGTACTTCTTAACGAGTAGTGCTCAATACAGGGCCCCTCTACTCCTTCATCCAGGCACTCCTTCCTTCCATGGTGGATCCTCAAGCCTTTCTGTGAAGTTTCCCTCCTCCATCCACATAAACAAACTTTCCCCTTATTCCCTGAACTGCATGTGTCCTTGTTCATCCCCTTTCTCGTAGTCTAACCATGCCAAAGTCCAAGGCCATGTAGTCTGGCTGTTGGTCGTCTTCCACCCCTGCTCTTGATGCCTCTAGAGGTATTCTGTTGGATTGTTCTTCTAAGCTTCTGTAGCTTACTTGGGTGCATTTACTTGGCTGTGTTTTTCACAAATGCTACTGCTATGTGTGGCCAGCCCAAAACAGCCCCAGAGGAATGTAATTACCTCCTACCAGCTGTCTTTCCAAGCCTTCACATCGTCTCTCCCTTGTTGTTGTCCACTGCCCTATTCACAGCAGTCACTAGATACTTTAGACTGGTCATTTTAGCTATACATGACGTTAAATTCCTTGTGCTTTTGGTTGGGGGCTTCCCATAGCAGCCAATCTGACTGTCACATGCAACTCTTACCCAACAGCTTAACCTAACCAACTGCCCACCCATAGATCCTGAGCAGCAGGATACAACACACAACTCCTTCTTCCAGCCTGCCTGGTGCAATTGAGCAGTGTCTTTTAACCAATGTTTATGACCATATAATAATCACACGCAGGGTGCGATTTGTCCAAAAACCAGAGGGGGGGATGTTTTTTTTTTTTATCATGAAAATAAAACAAGCAATACACAGGCCTAATTCTCTTCATATACATGCATCATATATATCTATGATATGATAATCGCTGCTAGACGCTCAGTTCTTGTGCTCCCTCTCATTCACGTTGAAATACTGAAACCAAAACTGAAACTTTGAAACTGAAACGCAACTGTTTTGGACAGAACTCGCTAATTCAGTGAACAAAAAAAAAACCAGAGGGGGGGTAAATCCCCACCATCCCCCCCGGCAAATCTCACCCTGATCACACGATACTTGATCCAGAGATGGCCACAATACCATAGAACCATGAAGATTTGCTGTGGTTCTGCAACCATTTCCTCACTCTCAGTGAACAAAGATGGTTTGTCATAAAGACGGTTTAGGATCTTTGGGCTAAGGTTTTCCCACACAGACTAACTGGATCTTTCTGCTTTTCAAAGCCACCGTTTAGCGACACAGCCTACAACCTAAAGAAGTTGAAGACTGACTGTAATAGCCTATCAAACCATAATCATACATTATTTTACGCTTACAGGAGATGCACATAGTATCACTCACAGGGATGTTTGTCCAGAAAAACCGAGGGGGGGGTCACTGCTTTAATGGTGAGATTAGCCTACTGTAGAGTAATATTACGAGATTTTACACAAATATGACTGAGCATAGTTTTATTAATTGTGACATTGGCCAAGATGACCAAAAGGATAACAAAAAAAGAATAACACATTTTTGTTTAGCTGATTTTGATATAAAATATGTCACCCTTATTCATAATTTGCAAACTGTTGTACTTTTTAATCACAGAATACCTTATTTGGTTTGCTTGTATTACATTGTCACATTTCTGATGAGGATCGAGTTGTCAAATAAAACGAGGGGCAGACAACCAATAGGATTATTTTTAGTCACATAGTGCGCGTCAATATCTCGAAGGCCCTGTTTATACAAAAAGATAACACTGCATTCATATACTGTAGTTAGGTTGAATTGTGGTTAATTGTCCCATTATTACTTTGCATGTAGTGAAATAAACAATGAAGTGTCATACATAGATGTATATGTCTGTCCTCAGAAGAAATATGGCAAATTGCATCAATGTTCCAAACAGAAGACGGGTTTCAAGAGGATATTAGGTATCAAAATTCACGTCAGCCATGTTGGTAGGACTCAGACTTCCAACTAAACTGATATTTGTGAAATATTCAAGCTTGCATAAGTAAATTCACTATATTATCGTTAAAGTATTTGTACCACGCACCCAGTTGTTTAAATCACATTTTATCAATTAATTTCTGTCCATCCCACTTCACAATTGTTTACCTTGTGGGTCCCACCAGCATAAGCCCTTCTGGTTTCAAAATTTCTGTTCTGCAATACAACGCTCAATGAGCTCAACAGCACGCGCCGGTTGTTAGGTGGCAGTTGACATTGCCTGTTGCAAAATGGTAGCAGCGTGCTGCTAGCTAACAAGCCTCTGACAGCGACCGGTGTACCCAACGTCAAACGATTGCCGGAAGAGACACGTTCAGTTGTCACGTTTCCCCTCATATACTTGGTTCATTTAAACGCCAAGATGTTCGAAGAAGCGAGCGAAGTGTTTGAGAACATGTTCAAATCATCATTTCCTTTGACATTCATTGTATTTTTGCCGGCTGTGCTTATTTTGGTGTCACCGCTTCCAGCCGAAGCGGCACATGAATTTACAGTGTACCGCATGCAGCAGTACGACCTGCAGGGACAACCCTATGGTATGTTACATTTTGAAAAGTGAATGAGACATAATACAAATGCAGACTTTGAAGAAATATACCTAAGTTATATTTAAATACGTATATGAGCGTTAAGTAGGGTAGTTTGCGGTGAATGTTTGCCACAGTATTTTGATAGCTTGCGTTAGCTTAGCTATGCTAGCAAGCTTGCTAGCTTAGTTCTTATTTCAGTCAAGGTTGCTTTCTAGCTAACTTCATTGGCCAGATAAGAAGCTAACTAGCTGTGTTACCACTGGCTAATGTGTCCACTAACTAGATATATTAACTGCCTACATTAAAATGGTCATTCGGAGGCACTCAGACACCTGCAGGTTGCCATTTCAATTTAGGCTGCATGATGTATTTGGTTGTGTGGCGTAGTAGCAGCTATTACTGTAACCAAAGGTGGTAATTGACAGTATATTGGATGTATGCTACCAGGTTAAGTTGGCTAATAACGGAGTAATGTAGCCAATTTTAGCTGGCGGATACATCCAAGTTCTTGAAATGTTTTTTTTCTTAGTATGAATGTAACTGCAGAACAACAGTGACTTCTACATTGATGTGTTATACGTCCTCTGTCAGGCACAAGAAATGCGATTTTAAATACCGAGGCTCGCACGGTGGAAGCAGAGCAGCTGAGTCGCCGCTGCGTGCTACTCCGGCTAGCAGATTTCTCCTATGAGCAGTACCAGAAGGCTCTTCGACAGTCTGCCGGAGCTGTCGTCATTATTCTGCCAAAAAATATGTCCACCATGCCGCAGGACATTGTGCAGGTACAATATTGTTTGGAATATCCTGTCAGGTTATACACTTAAATTAGTAAGATAAATATGGTTTAATAGTATTACAAGATCACTGTGAAGTCATGTATAATTCAGCATGGATCATCATGATTTATATTTGTATATATATATGTGTGTGTGTGTGTGTGTGTGTGTGTGTGTGTGTGTGTGTGTGTGTGATAAAACATTTTCTTAGTTACCATTGACAAGTTTCTGAACAGTACCCCCAGTACCCTTTAGCATAAGTGTGCTGAATTATTAGTATTCTTTTTTGTAGTCATATACTGGAGTCCATACCATTTAGTTTTTCTTAATTTCACCTGACACACCGTGTATGCCCTCTGAACAGCAATTCATGGAGATGGAGCCAGAACTCCTTGCCACAGAGACCATTGTTCCAGTGTACTTTGCACTGGAAGATGATGAACTGCTGTCCATATACAAGCAGACCCAAATCTCGTCATCATCACAAGGATCTTCATCAGCAGCTGAGGGTATGGAGCAGAATCCCAATGAACACTAAGATGCATTGAATAGGAGCATGTAGCAGCATTTGTCATTCCAGCTAGACGTTATTTGACCACATGCTTACTAGGTGTGTTTTCTTTATTCTAGTGCTGCTGCACACAGCAACTGCCAATGGTTTCCAGATGGTGACCAGCGGGGCGCAGAGCAAAGCAGTGAGCGACTGGGCCATCACCAGCCTGGAGGTGAGCAGATTCATTCTAGAGCGCTCTGTCTCAGGAAAGTGTTTTAGAGCTCTCTGTCTCAGGGAAGGGCTCTAGAGCTCTCTCTCTCAGGGAAGAGGAGTCTGGGTATGTCAAACTGTGTTCCTCTTGCACCCTGAAGTTTGGCATACACCTGATGCCACTCACTGCTGTCATTTTGCTGCTCTCCTTTCCAAAATCTTTCAGCCTCCCCATCCAGTTCCTTTCCTACTCTACCTTACTAACCCTCTTTCAAAACAAAATAATTGTGCCCCTCACTGTTGAAATGGCAAAATAGACAAAACTGCAAATTTCGCATAAATTGCACCTGTATATATAAATGTTGGTTCTATATAGTATATTTATACATTAATGTAGATAAGGATCCACATTAAGAAGTCATTTCACTGTACACGTTTTAATTAAACCATGGGTAGGACAATCTTTTTTTTTTTTACCACATTAACTACACATTTTAATTTACAATAGTAAAATAAGAATAATATAGTCAAGACATTTCTATTGACAAATGTGGCACTGTAGATGGTTTGTTTTTTGGTTAATTCATGTTCCCCTTGGCATTTGTGTGTTAAATTATTTTTCAATGGCCTTGCGGCCTGCATAATGGAGCTTTTATCTTAAAAAGGGACCGCCTGAATTAAAATGGAGATACTCCAGGAATACACCAGATTGTGTTCTTTATGTGAATTGATATAACACATTCGATTTTTTTTACATTTTCATCCGTTTTCATTCTTACAGGCCAGTTTCTGCTAGATTTAATCACGTATAGCCTTCAAACAACACAGATACCCACAATATTTCCCCAAACTACTTCTGTCAAAATGTGTTGTGTTGGTTATTCTTTTTTTCTATTTTGGAGGGACTGTATTTGACACACATCCCTATGAAATGTGCAAAACTGACTAGAACCTAGTAGACCAATTGCATCTCTATCACAATAAGCAAAGTAGGCATACATTTTCAATAAAGCTTCAAGAAACCTTAAACTTTTATTGTATAAATCCTGTAAAAGTGCCTATAACTTAGAAGATAATGCGAAATTATATTATACTAATATTCGAAATGTGTGATCATAGTGATCGATCTTTTACCATTTAAAAAAAATTATACAAAATTGAGATAGGGAAATAAAAAAACAACAACAACAAAAAAAAAAACAGTTGAATTTACATGGAATAGCCCTAATAGCATTTTGCATGTCTTCCATAAACATATTTTTGACGTTTACAGGCTGTACAGATAAACGCAGTTGCAGAGATTGTCTGGGTCCCAGGTGTCATTTAAATCAGTGAATATTCAAAGCAAATTATTAAAAGAAATGTTCAAACTGCGTGGAAATGACTTCTGTCACATGACTCACTCCACATTCTTGGGTTGCTGTATGAGGTGTGTGTGTGTGTTTGTGCATCTGTGATCACCACAGGCATATAGAACCAAAGCCCTAGTTTGAAAAAGAAGTTGGATAAATAGGCTTAGTGATGCTGGACAGGGTGGGGGGACGGGGTCCAGCCCACAAAGAGCCCCTCGGTCTGCAGGCTTTTGTTCCAGCTACGACCCGTCACCTGATCAGTTTAATGGCCTAATCACCACTAAATCAAACCGTGAAAGACTGCAGCAAGAAAGGAAAGCTGCCGGTTCAACTAAAAGAAAAACCTACAGATTGAAAAGGAATTTTCATACCTTTTTAAGTGTGTCAAGGCCCTTACTGTGAACACCTCTGCGGGTTGCATTTTGTTTACAATGGCTTATCATTAATCGGAACTGTTTGAAAAGATTAAAGATTACATATCCTGGCTGATTATTCTGTATGAACCGACTTGCCATACTGTTCTGGCAGCTGGTCAGCCCAGGAGCTCAGTGCTACTGATTTACCACACATGATGATATGGTTTTCACAACTTTACAGCTCTACGTTTCACAGCATTGGCAAATTGTAAAACACCTGTCTGAATGTTTTTTTTTTATTGCGTAATTGAATGACACGTTAATCACACCTATGACTGGGCCTACTTTCATCAGGATGTTTTAAAATAGTCAGACTTTATAATCATATAAACACCACCTATTTTGATACATTACCCTTGCATCAGCCAAAGGTGTTTAGTCTGCACATTAATGCATCGTTCATTTCCATGTCCCACCAGGGAAGACTGACTGGTGTTGGAGGAGAGGACCTGCCAACCATCGTCCTGGTGGCTCACTATGATTCCTTTGGAGTGGCACCGGTGGGCTTTGTTCCTTCCCTCTTTGACTCACTAGCAGCAGGGGATGGTTTTACATGGTAGATGTTAAGTGGTCTGCCTTAAAGTTTGAGTTTTCCTCTTACTCTTTATGGGTTGTGTCGTCCCTTGTAGCATGAGCCCCTAAACTTTCTTATTGCATGGCACCGGCCCTTTCTTATTGCATGGCCCCGGTCCTTTCTTATTGCATGGCCTCGGCCCACTTGGAAAGCCCTAATCTGATCTGATGTTCCTCCTAACAGTGGCTGTCCTATGGAGCTGACTCTAATGGGAGTGGGGTGTCTGTTCTGCTCGAGTTGGCCCGCCTCTTCTCCAGACTGTACACGTATAAGAGGACACATGCTGGGTATGTGTCTTTCCCAAAGCAGTCAAGAAACAGCTTCATTATCTCTCCCCATACTGTCCCTGGCAATGGAGAGAAGCTGATGGACTGATATCACAGTGTCAATGGACTGGTTGGCAAGAGGCCAGTTGCACTTGTCCAGTTGGATACCAGAGACAAAGGCAGTTGGGTCACAGCGTGATGAATAGCTCTTTGAGTGACTTGCACTCAGCAGTATCTTGTTTAGAGCCATCACTAAGATATTTAGCAGATGTTGAAGAAGCTAGCACAGACGTCCTGACTAGGATTTTTAGTACCTTGGCAAATGTTTTTTTAACTGTTTGAAATATTAATAATCATGAATTTGAAAAGAAAAGTGCCAAGCCAGTGTGTGATCTTTTAAAAAGACTGTCAATAAATGTGTCATTAATTCTCATATATTATGTTTAGGTACAACTTGCTATTCTTTGTATCTGGAGGTGGAAAGTTCAATTACCAAGGCACCAAGCGTTGGCTGGAAGATAATTTGGACCATACAGGTAAAATGATGCAGAATTCAAAGCTACATCTTCCACACAATTATGTAGTCACAGAGGTATAATTGTAATTGGATGCAGTGCTATAACAGGATACTTGCTTTGGTTTAAAATACAGTATTTTTATTGTCCTCTTTGAGGATGCCTGCCACCTGAAGTACTGCCATTTTAGGCAGTGTTGCTTATCCATGGTAGGGTGACCTAATTTCCCTTTCCACACAACCCCAGACTCCAGCCTGCTGCAGGAAAATGTAGCGTTCGTGTTGTGCTTGGACACTCTGGGCAGCGGGGACAGCCTTCACCTTCACGTGTCCAAACCTCCAAAAGAGGGCAGCCCACAGTACGCCCTGTTGAAGGAGCTGGAGACCGTAAGCCTGACTTCTGACTTCTCATGGATCACAGTACTATATTGAAGCTAATGGATAAGGATAAGACTACATGGGGCGACTGAAAGTCCTTAATGAATAATTTAGTAACACATTGGGCTCTTTTATATGGGTCCTCATCCTGCCTTGTGATTTATTCCATTGTTTTGCCACAGTATCTCCACCACATGCTCTCTGTGAGAGGTAATTATGTTCTCAGTCACAAAGATCCCTTTAGCGGTGAACCCCTATAGAGCCTCACAGCTGGAAGTATGAGTAGATTCTAGATGAATAGACGCTGCCATAGATTTGGTCTTTTTTGCGCATGACAAACAATATCAAGCGGAGTTAACTTGGGGTGCGTCTTCAGGAGAGCCTTGATCTTCAATCTGTTCCCTCGCTTACCTCTTTGCATAGACCACTAGTGTTCCTGCTTGCATGCCTGACCTCCTCTGTGACACCTCCCTCAGGTGGCTACTAGCCAGTACACCAATGTGTCGTTCTCCATGGTCCACAAGAAGATCAACCTGGCCGACGACACTCTGGCCTGGGAGCACGAGCGCTTTGGGATCCGCCGCCTCCCGGCCTTCACGCTGTCACACCTGGAGAGCCACCGGCACGCCCTGCGAGGCAGCATCATGGACATGCGGTCAGTGTCCCCCTCTCAGAATGGGGCGGGAGAGGTGACAGCTGGGTGGGTGGACGCCGCTCGCACATTTGTTCCGTGTTTGTGTCCGACCACACTCTTCACCCCCCCCACCACCACCACCACCACCCTCATGGCACCTCACGTCTCCACCCGACGTCACCCATTAGGGCTGCACGATCTGCACGAAAATTGCGATTTCATAAACAAATGGTATCGAGAGTCTACTTGCTTGAGCAGCACACTGGAAATGTGTCAGTCATGTGACTTCACACTTCACTGCCTAAACCGAGACTGATTGGTCATCTCTTTGTTATAATAATGAGCACAGAATAGGTCGTCATGTTCACACTCGCACATTTTTAATTTGATTAATAGCAACCATTCGCAGTTATGTAGTCACACACATCGCGATTGTGGTGAGATTGATCGTGCCGCGCCTATCTCCCATTATTCCCTTCTCTCCATCACCTTTGTTCATCCTTCCTTTTTTGTCTGAAGAAAAATGAATATGTACTGTGAAAGGTAACTTGGCGCTTGTATTCGCTTGTTTGTTTTGAATTTCAGGCCTCACGTGGACTTAAAAAAGCTCAGTCGCAACACAAAACTGATCGCAGAGGCTCTGGCCAGAGTGGTCTACAACCTGACAGAGAAGGTAATGAGCCAGTGACCATCCATCTGCTCCTCCCACCACACACTGGATCTTTATTTATTGACCACCAGAAGGACCACCATGTTTTGACTTCCAACTGCCTTATGCTCTCTGTAAAGCCTAGATGAAAGGAAGGCCGCAGCATACAGTGGATGCTCTGCAGGGTTGCTGGTGCACACTGGCTGCAAAAGTACCTGTTTTATGGGGGGGGGGGGGGGGGGTTCTGCTTTGCATTTGTCATAAGTGATCTATCTACTGTATGTGAGTTTCTGCAGAGTTACCACAACTGTGAAGTAACAACCAGCACCACAGAGTTCTGTCCCAAATGTATACTTAACTTTAAGTCACTGCATAGAAGTGTTTATTAGTGACATTTAGAGATCTTTGATTATATAAGATTGTAAAAGATTTAAATCATTTGGGTAAGGTGTTAAACATAAAATGATTCATGTACATCTCCTTTTGTCATCTCTTAGGGGGCACCAGGAGACCTCAAGATCTTCACAGAGCAAATGGTGAGTATTAGCTTCTGGACCTTCATGTGAAATAACCTCAAATGAACCCCCCACATGGTGGTATGGTAGGAATCCCAACCTTCCCCCCTGAGACACACACACACACACACACACTCAATCACACACTTACACTCACATATCCAACATTAACTATCGTCTGCATATGTGTGTGCACCTGTTCCTTTCTGCGTCTGTGTGTTTGTGTGCTATGCATACTCTGGCTGCTGTGTGCGTGTGTGTGTGTGCATGGCTGACGGCTCTGCTCTTTCAGCAGGTGCAGGAGGAGCAGCTGTCCTCAGTGGTGGACTGGCTGACAGCTCAGCCCAGAGCTGCCCAGTTGGTTGACAAGGACAGCAGCGTAGTCAATACACTGGAGTACTACCTGGGCCGCTATCTGAAGGATGTAAAGCGGCACTACGTCAAGGCAGACAAGAGGTAATGCGTTTGTCCCGGCTAGTGTGTGTGTGTGTGTGTGTGTGTGTGTGTGTGTGTGTGTGTGTGTGTGTGTGTGTGTGTGTGTGTGTGTGTGTGTGTGTGTGTGTGTGTGTGTGTGTGTGTGTGTGTGTGTGTGTGTGTGTGTATAGTGTAGTGTAGGGGGGGTGTAGAGGTTTGTCCCGGCTACTGAGTGTGTGTGTAGTGTAGGGTGTGTGTGTAGAGGTTTGTTCCGGCTCCTGAGTGTATGTAGTGTAGGGGGTGTGTGTAGAGGTTTGTCCCGGCTACTGAGTGTGTGTAGTGTAGTGTAGGGGGGGGGGGCGGGGTGAAGAGTGTATGAGGACCTACAGCCACATACGTTTTGCACCACAGTAGCCCCTTATACATGCGTCAATGTAAAGCTGTTACATTGCGCCTACCACGATAGAAACTCGCGAACGTGTTACAATTGCCTCATGTATAAGGGGTCTAGATGTAAAACGTTAGTTTTTCCGCCGATCGTCTGAGCCTTTCGAGAGAGGTGGTTTACCACGTTCATTCGTCTTAGAAAAGGGCGTGTCAAATCAGGCCGATGTGTCATGGGGGAGGCCGTGCGTGACTGGGGGGAGACGGTGACAGGAGGCTAGAAAGTTCACTCCATCATCTCTTTGAAATTCCTTATTCCATGAGTGGTAGGCTACAATGACTGGCTGTTTTAAAATATAACTAATAGCCTAACGAAACAAAATAACCCAGGAAGTTTCATCTTCGAGACGTTAAGGCTTCTTCCAATACTGACAGCTGACTCATAGCTTGCAGGTTTGCGGGAGACGCGACATTTGAGGGATGTCACTTAATTTAAACCTTTTTTGCTTCCGTTAGTGTGTGTGTGTGTGTGTGTGTGTGATAGAGACAGAGAGGACTCAGTAAAACATCAGAAAACACCGTGTCTCGTAAGCCTTAAACTATCAATCACCCCCACAATGAAATATGCCATTACAGTCGCGACAAACTTCTTGGCATTGTGGTGCGCCCAAAACGCAAGCTATAAACGTAGCCATCCTAATGTAACCAAAATATACCTCTGCTGATATGCCTAACCTTCGTTCTATTTAGAATTTGTCTTAGCACTATGCAGGAATAAAATAGCATCTACAGTGTCAGGATTCAGGCGCTCTCGCCTGGCTTCTATAACGCGCCCTGCTGCACTGAAGGAGCGCTCACTCGCAGCACCTGTTGCTGGAACGCATATAATTCGTTTTGCAAGGTGCTGTAGTCGTGGGAACGACTGGCCTGGTTTCTCCCAAAAGGAAAGTAGATTTTCCTCTGCTGATCCCGCGTCTGTATGGAAGTTTGTAGAGAGATTGCCGGGGAGTAAAATGCTCCCTTTCCGTTACGTCTGCTGCTGGCTAGTAATACAGACAGCCGGAAAGGTTAATAAACGGAATGAAATAGCTACACATTACACACGCTATGTTTTAATAAAAGCCAAGTTACTCACATACTGGTTAACACTGTTTGTTACAGCACATAAATGTTTGTCGCTACATCCAAACTGCGTCACCGTTGTCCCTCCCTGTGCTCCAGCCGCACCATTTTGCTTGCAATGTGAATCATTTAATTGAAATATGCTTATTGGCATTTGTTGCACCTTAATCATTTTCTACAAACATGATATGCTATGTATGGTGTAGTAGACTGAGACTCTATTCACTACTGCACAAAAACTAGACACGTTTGAAAAACTAGACGTTTGCAATGAAGTAGGTTAACTTTCGCCAATATCTCCGTAAGGGAGATGGGTTATGTGCTCAAATTTCCTGGGATCAAAGAAGACGTTAGTATTCATGTGCAAACTAAAAATCACGTCTCAGGATTGCTGCGCATGCAAGTTATTTCGGGTGTCTCAACTGTAACTAATACCACTGTCATATAATTATGAGTCCAGTAAAAGACGGAGCAAACACAGTTTTCTACCGTTGTTGAAACACATCCACGCGTAGACTCGTTTTCTTTCCATCCGAGAGTGGTTATTCAAAGAAAATATTAAGAACTATATGCTGATAGAAAGAAGGGAACTTTAAGCCACTACACTGCCTGTGCCCGATGCGGATCCACGTTGATGTTGTTAGTAAACAAACCAGGTGGGAGCACATCTCCGTGGTCTTTGCGCATGCCCGAGGCAATGTAACCGCTTTACATTTTGCACATGTATACAGGTAACGACAAGAGCCGTTTCCCTTGAAAATCTTCACACCTACACGCGAATACGATACGATAAACTGATCTGATCTCAGTGGCACATGTATAAGGCCCTAGTGTAATTGGTAAAGTAGTGTTCAAGCACCTTTTTGAAGCAGGCTTTCTCCCTGTATGTCTCCTTTAAAGTCCTATAATCTCTGGACACATCTTTTGGCTGCTGATTTTTAAAGTGGCTCATTTCTTCTTCCCCACAGAGATCCAGAGTTTGTATTTTATGATCAGCTCAAACAGACAATGAATGCATACAGGTGAGTCTCTCTTCCTTCTTCATGATGTTTGATCATCGCTGTGCTCTGGCACATTCTACTATATTGTTGTTCACTGTGTGATGCTCAACAGGGTAAAGCCAGCCATCTTTGATCTGCTCTTGGCAGTCTGCATTGCTGCTTACCTTGGAGTCATGTATTTTGCAGTACAGGTAAGTTATCAGTCTGGTCCCTTTTTAAATCGGAAGTGTTTTGTGAGGAGGGAAAACAACGAGAAAAAACACTCCATATGCTCTTGCTGACGTGAAACCTGTCTCTGTTCTTTGGCAGAACTTTGTTTTTCTCTACAACATTCTGCGCCGTGTCACCCAACCCAAGGCTACCAAGCAGCATTAAGGCTCCGGATCGACTTTCTCTTTTCCACTGAAACAGGAAACCAGACCCACAGTCGTTTGTCTCTGAAATGAGCTCTGCAGCTGGTCCAGTGACTTCCTACCCTTGACCCGCCATGTTTACGTTAACTCACTAATGCCATCAACCACACTCCCCTATGCCCCAACTAAAAGTGTTTTGTTTTTTCGGAACAATTTTACCCTAAATTACTCCCTTCTACATGTCAGGATCAGCTTAGGTGTCTTCCTCCTCTCTACTGCCATGTTTGTCTGTTTCTTCCAACACATTGAAATTTGCTCTCTTCTCCCCAACTCCTTTTACTGGCCAAGTTTCAGAGGGTGGTCTTCTCAGGCAGCTAAGATGAGCTTTCACTGTGTAGGAGAACTTACTGGGACCCTTACTACTGAGATGAAATCTCTTTGATAACCTGCCTTTTTGTCTATGCTATCTGAGATGATGCGTGTGGTTTCTTTCGTTTTCTGCATCTTTTGTGCCCCAGATCTTTTAAAACTTGACCTTAAAGTGGAATACTCTTTAGCCATTATAGATATTTAACTAAAACACACATTTTGAGGTTATGTCCTAAACCAGGATGTCCTGCTGTGAAAATGACTTTGAAGCGATGGGAGATGATGCGCTGCATTTTTTTTTTTTACATTCAGATGCATCTCAAACCAGACCTCAAGAGTGATTCTGAACTGTATGCAATGTTATAATAAGATGTGTATTTTGTATTTGAAAGCAGTGGCAAGAAACTGATTTCCTGCATGCCCTCTGGTTTCATAAAAATAAATAAACATTCATGTAGTGAAGTTCTTTACTGGTAAAACATTTCATTACAACAGAAATACTGTACGGTACAAGTTGTAGAGATTATCATTTATGGAAGCTATCCAGGCTTCACTTTGCACTGTAGTTTGATATCACCAAACATTTTTACAACAGGGATGAATGATATAAAAATAAAGGACATCTGTTGAAATACAAATGAGAACCAAAGAACTTTCATTTTTTTTCCTCAGACGTTTTTAATTGAATGGGAAAACAATACAATAACACTGGTTCCATGGAATTATTAAAACTGTTTCATTACAAAAGAGAAAGTACCTGTCATACCCAAGTGGTCAAATTTTAGAAAGTGGTCAGATCGTGATGTTACGGGGGAAAAGGGCAAAACTGGATCCTCCAGTACAAGTGACTGGTCCAAGAAAAAAAAAAAAAAGTTAAAACACAATATTGAATACTTAATTTGATCCAAGTCTTATGAAACAAGTTCATAAAAATCCCCTAGTATCTTCCCTATTTCCTAATGAACAATACAAATAATAGTAATAAATTACAGTGCAATTTGTAAGAAACACCTATGGGGCAGCCCCAATCTCCTTGTTTCTTCCCAGGTTACTGTCATAACACTTCTCAGTGGTTCACAAGTTCATATTTGGCACATTCTCGAAAGATACATACTACACCACCAAAGAAAATGCATAGAATCAGACTTTGCAAGCAAAGTCAGGTCCACATTTTTAACCCAAACCTGGATGATTTCGTGCTCCAATGCAAGAAAATTAAATCTGCAAAAAAATAAAAAATTCTACAACCCAATTTCTTTCAAAATCGACTGATAATTTACTATTAAAATTGATGCAATATTGTCAATTGCACACTGCAAGACTGTTTAGCTCTCCCTTGTGGTGTGTTTGTATGACAGTCCGCGAGGAGACGGGCAGAGACCAGCGAAAGTGCACCCTGTGGACAGTACCGTGGTAGACAAAGGGCACCTCATCTGTACAAACAGTTAACCAATGCATACAACAGGATAAGGACAAGACATCTACAAACAGTGTTCTCAGAGAGAGGGAATTAAAAACAGCAGCGACTCAGATCATAACAATGTCCTGACAAAAATTGGAAAGCTAGTTTCCCCCGCAGACTAGTGGAGAGGCTAGTCTGGAGAATGGAAGACACGTCCATGGATGTTGGACTCCTTTCTCTACTGGCATCTGTGGCCTGTTCCAGCACAAGCATGCTGTCCATCAAGACGAGAGATAAACAGTAGCATGGATTTGATCAAAATGACAGCACTTGGTCTCAGCATGTTGCAAACACACACATTATAACTCATGAAAACATTCATAACAGTATGTAGGCAAGTAGATTTTCTTTGTATGTATGACTGTGGTCTCTGCTCTTGAGAGCGACGTTGCATGTCGATTAGGTACATTTAAATAGTTTTCATTTAACTTTTGTCATAGGTCTACTTCATAACATATTTGGAGCCATTCCAATATCATGCATTTCCAGAATACCATATGTGCATATATATTTGTATTTGCCTCAGGATTTACACAAAATTCAAGGGCTAGTCATGTCAATTGGTTTCTGTTATTCACGGTTTTTCAAAGAAAAAAATAAGAAACATCCAATTTTCTTTTGGAATAGATTATGCAACCCATTCAATCAATTCCTGCTATGTCACGATCATACGTAATCAGTGGTCAGCTTGTATGCCTTCATTTCAGTGCAACAACAGATGCTATAAAAACAGAAAAATGTGACGCCACATTTTCCCGAGACAGGAATGCAAGCAACATTATCAATCCCTATTTATCCACACCAAAAAAGTGAAAACAAAATTAATTCCCTTAAAATCATGTATTTTTTTTCACATTCAAGCACACCATTACTACAAAGCTGTGGCTCGCGCAAGAACAACAGGTCAGGCTGGGTAAAGTCCATTTGGTCTGGAGTCACCAATGCAATGATATGGATCATAAGTGCATGTCTGCAGCAAATTAAAACCAGCGTTTAAACATGCACTCTCTCATTGTCCCCTTTCTCTCTCTCTCTTTCTCTCTCAGAGACAGGATACAAATAAACCAATGTTTCCCTTTATACAGCCGTCACTCCTGGAATTAAAATGAAAATCAACTATCAAAACATTAAAAGCCACCGGCTCTTACAAGAAGATTAATTCTAAATATGGTCGGGTCTCGACAAAGCACAATTCACCAGTGTTACTGTGAATGCTATATGTCCCTGCACTGTCGAGGGATGTTTTACACGTTGAGGTTAAGAAACAGAGGTCTCTTCCGCTGTTACAGCATGGTGAAAGAGATTACACTATTTCTATAAACACCCACCAAGCAAGAGGAACTTCACAGAACTTATACATTACTTTTGGAGGAAAAAAAGGTGTAAGACATAAGTCACCTGAAATAACATTCACAGTGCTATAATAAAAAAAAAACAATAATAGAATAGTGTAACTCAAAACATTTCAATGTCTAAACGTGTTTTTTTTTCTGCAAAACCATCTAGCAACTTGGAGCACAAGTCAATGTAGATCTAGTTTAATTGTATTTCTAGGTATGTGCCAGGAGGTGGTGCTAGAGAGGCCCTTATAGATGCTTCTCCTTGGTGATCCCATTCTGCATGTGTTTCCTGTGGTGGGAGAGGGGGGGGGGACAAAAACCAGGTGATCAGCAGATGCACAATAATTCCAAGGGATATCACTTCGCCTCAAGGTTAGCAGATAAGGGGAGGCTCATAGCATGCCTAGTAATCACATCTAAATAAGCTCTTTGATCCTATCTGCCTGTTACACAAAGCGGACGGTATCTTATTGCCCTGAGATTGTGTTACTGACAGTGGGAGATTGCCACCACCCTCCCACCCCCTCAAACTCCAACTCATCATCGTCCCACGTCCGAATGTAGCCCTGCTATAGCTGCTGAGAAGGCACACTGCGTGATCAGTGGTGTGATAGTGTACAGATGTGCAAATAGTACTACCTGCATCTGTGTGAAGTTAGTGTGAAGTGAGTGTTTGTGTGTATATATGTGTGTGTGTGTGTGTGTGTGTGTGTTTGGGGGGGGGGGGGGGGGGGGTTGTCATGTTTCTGTGTGGGTGTATCACACAATTATCTGGGGCTTCCTTGTGGGAGCGTATCTGTATGTGTAAGTGCAACTATATACATGCTAATAGCATACTAACATGCATACTAACCCTTCCTTGTTGTTCTGATGGCCAGCATCAGCGTTCTGCTTCTTCAGCTTTCCAGCCTCCTCTTCCTCATACTCCCGCGTGTCTTTCACTTCCGTCATCTGACCTGTCAACACCTTCACCACAAACAGCACGATGAACTGCAAAGAGAGAGAAAAAAAGAGAGAGAGTGAAAGAGAGAGAAAGAAAGAAAGAGAGAGAAGGAGGGAGAGTGAAAGAAATAGAGAGATGGGCAAGAAACGAGAAAAAGATAAGTCAGTGCAAGACTGGACTGTTTCAGAGAGAGAAAGATATATATCATATACCAAGAGAGGCATCAATTTAGAGAGACAACGAGAAGATCAGAAGAGAACATGGACCTTCAAATGGTGTACAACCGCACTACAACCCAAACAAAGGAGAGAAATACAAACCAATACAAATAAAAACAAACAAACAAAAAAATGCACCAATTCCCAACACCTCAGAACCCCCACACCATTGCCTCTAATCCCACACCACTCGCACCGGCCCGCACCAGAACCAGAACCTCTCCCCGGACCCTCCCGGAACCCCTCGCCACACCCACACACTCCTCCTCACCGACGTACGTCTCTGAATCCGGAATGTGGGAATCTGCTGCTTACTTTAGGGGACGCTGCCGACATGCACGCGGGAGAGGAATCACACACAACATTCATGAACAGCACTCATGGAAACTCATTAAAATGGCATTGATTAAAGATGAACGGCAAGTATGGAGACACGGCTACGTGAACATTCCTGTACAATCTCAAGCTACAATTGAGCCAGTGCACCTGACAAACAGCACAGATTAAAGCAGACACATCAAGAGAGGGAGAAAGAAGGCACGAATTAGACAGAGATGGAGTATGTCTCAAAGAAGAGATGGACTCAGACAAAGAACGAGTTAAAGATAGAGTTTGAGAGAAAGAGCGAGAGAGCTGGAAAGTGCCTGAACCCTTGACTCGAATGCATGTAAGCCTCAGGCAGCTCTGACCAGTGGAGAGCAGGGAGTTACGGCGTCTTACCAGGAACCAGTAGACGTTCATGAGGAGCAGGGCGAGCAGCAGAGCGTTGAAGAAGAAGTAGAAGGGGATGTTGGGCACCAACTGAAGGCTGGACACGCAGGAGGCGTACAGAACCTTAAGGGGGAACCAGTACAGACGGAACCAAAACCTGCCACAGAGAACAGAGGGAAACACTCTCAATCTCACTTGCTTGTGTAAGGGATCATGACCAACTCTCTCTCTCTCTCTCTCTCTCTCTCTCACACACACACTCTCACACGCTTAATTTGAAAGGGTAACAAGCTGTGCTTCACGCATGTAGCATAATGACAGTGGTACAAATGGTACAACATAACAGGGGAAGTCCAGAGGAATTGTTTAGCTCTCATAGGATGCTGGAGTAGCGGGAAGCCTTTGCTGGACAGGGAACTTGTCATGTGTCGTTGAATTTGTGTCTTTTGATCAGCATTCGCCACATAGAGCTAAATGTGACCAACTGAGTAGTCCATGTAGCCATTTGGATCTTATTTTGTTGAGTTAAATGATCGGTCAATTTAGTAACTCAGTGGTTAATGTTATGCTGTCAAACTGGGAAGAGAATAGATGAAGATGAACCTGCCAAACGTTGAAAACCAAGATGCCGCTAACATGCAGATAACATTCCTCAAAACAACTGACGTGAAAACCTACCGTTTTGATCAAATGGACCCAAATGTGTTGAAGGCGCTTAGCTCTGTGCACGTTATGAAATTACCAAATGAATGTGCTCTTGTAATCAAAATAGCTTGCCCTTCTTTGTTGCGCACAAGAATCGGCGGTGAACATCTATTCAATGAGGGCCAACAGTTACCAAGCTGCTGTTTAGTCTGTGAATAAATAAGTCATCTACTGGCACAAACAGAGGTACACAACAAGTCAGCAACGATATGTGTGTGTGTGTGTGTGTGTGTGTGTGTGTGTGTGTGTGTGTGTGTGTGTGTGTGGTCTGGTCTGCCAGCTAAGCCTCACCAGGTTATGCTGAAGCTTACAGAGCCCATGTTGGAGAGGATGTCGTTGATCAGGTGGTAGCTCCCACCCCGGGTCTTGAAATAGACATTGAGTTTGGTGAACTCCAGCTGAATGTCGTTGATGTCGTGTAGGAAGAGCACCAGTACCCCAATGTTGTGATATCTGAGGTGGGAAAACAACGTGTTATGTTCCAGTCTATCCAAGGGATAACCTACATCACATGTCAATTTCCCTACGGGGATAGAAAGTTAAAATAAATGAAAGTTTCTCTTATCTTCTCTCATCTTAAAAAGGACCATACTGTACATGCAGTTTCGGTTACTGCCTGATGAACACTCACCAGGTGCGGACTGGCTGTTGGGAAGTTCAGGAATTTCCCCCAGTTTTTTGTTTGTTTTTCTTTCCCTTTCCCAACCCCTTAGACATTATATAGCCTTAACAAATATTCAATAGGCGGTCTCAGCTGCAACGACACGGCTGGTGCAACCGGTCATAGCAGTGAGGGGTTTTGCCATCACTCCTGAACCATGACTGCAAAGTTTCCAGGCCGGTTCGTTACTGAAACATGGTAAGAAAAAGGAAACCCGTAGCGGGCAGTGCAGTAAAGGAGCCGTCATGGAAGGTGCTGTGAACTAGCTAAATTAAAAGAACAGAAGGTTTTTCTTAAGCTTTCCATTGCAGAAGTGAAGAAAATTAAATTAAATTTGTGTGCTCCAACTTGGAAAAACACATGTAATCAGCTTTGTTGGACTGTAAATTGGTAAGATAAACTATTTACAAGTTACATTGAAAAACTATCCCTTTTATGAACTAAGGGGAATAGACTGGTAATGTCCTCATCAGCTAATTTTGAGAATGAATGATAGAGGAAGAAGGAACATTAACCAGCACAGATCCAATCAGAGGTGACCTATTGAAGTTTACTGTGTGACAAGTACATTAGAGCACAATTTATCAATGCATTTGATCAGGTTTGAATAGTTAATTCAAATGATTTACTGTTGCATTAAAATAAATAAAACAAATGGAAAGTATGATGCACAATACACCACATGTGTTTGCCTAACGTTTGACTCATCATTCTGAATTTAGAGAAGACAGCAGAAAGTTTGATGCTAATGTCAGACAGTCCAAATGATGTCTGTTTAATGCATTTTAACAAACAGGTCAACCTGGGCCACAAACATGGGAAGGAAAACTTTTGAAAAAGGAGTTTCATCGATTCACATATTATTCTTACACAAACGATACAAATCAATGAATGATACGTCAATCAATAAACACGTGTTAGTTTGAATTCGGTCTATCCATTAAGAGCCACTTGACATCAAATTCCCAAGCTGCTTTTTGTTGCCAGTCCGCCCTTGACGTTCACCGCCTCTGCCCACATGTCTCACCTGAAGGCATAGGAGAATGTAATGAGAGCCAGAGTGATCACATGATGGACCACCATGACGGGGGAGTCTTTCCTCCAGGCGTCCATGGTGACGGTGGCGTATATGGAGTGCCCGTAGAAGCTGCCCTGGATCAGATACGCGATGGCGATGTCTGTGGGCACTGACATGCCACTCTTCCAGTCTGTCATAAATCATTACATTCAAATAAATCATTTACATTACATTTACATTTAGTCATTTAGCAGACGCTTTTATCCAAAGCGACTTACAAGGATGTCTACACATTTTACATTTACCCTGATGGCACACTGCACATCAGGAGCAATAAGGGGTTCAGTGTCTTGCTCAAGGAAACTTCGTCAGGGAATCGAACTAGCAACCTTCTGAACTAAATGAGTTCTCTACCTGCTGTACCACTGTCGCCCCTGAATCATCAGCATATGCACCGATGTGCACACACACACACACACACACACACACACACAGTTCCTAACAAAGACACACTCTAACAGACACATTCATCCACGTCCATTAGCTTGAGTCAAAAGCACTAACCAGCCTAGCTCCTCAGGAAAGGAATTTGTGTGCGGCTGATGCACCATTGGCATCTCAGTCGGAGCCGTCATTAGAGTCTAACAGGCAGTTTTCACGGGATATGGAGGCTCAGCTTGATAGGATGGGATGCAGTATTTATGGAGCTTCCCCAGGGGACACATTAACCTGGAGGTTTGAAGAACTTTCCATGCTGAGCTGAGCTGAGCGGCTACCTCTGTTGCTACTGCTGCTGCTGCTGTTGATGCTACAGCCTTTAATGCATATTGATCCCATCCTTCGTCATTAAACATTGAGAACACGATAACAACAGTGTCAGCCTGGTGCCATTAGGCGGCTTTAGACTAGGAAGCGTTCTCTGAGAGTCTTGTAATGAACCCTTCAGCATTTGCTGTAAAGCTTCCTGGTCGTGTTGAAGGGATCATTCAGGGAGAGTGCTCATCGACACACTACAGTATTTCACAAAACCAGAGCTAAGAGTTAACATCTGTCTGAAAACAGCAGCAGGTATGAAATTAGTTGATAGAAAACCTAAAATTTAGGTCAATACATTTTTATTGGTGTTAGTGAAGAAATTAGTTCATAACCACACGTCAGTAATTCACAAATTGCAGCATCTCAAGCCAAACCAGGAAAGATACACATGAGGCCTATTGTTTGCCAGGTAGACATAGGTCTTGGGGTTTTAGTTCTAACATAGTTCTTAGACATCCATGCAGAGTTGTGTGCTGCCTGTTGTTTACGGTCAGTCGACTGAAATATGGTACACCACAACACCATAAACATTTTTGATCTCTGGACCTGGCAGTATCTGTGATCCAGGAAGATCCCAGTAGTTTAGCAGCAAACTAAATGTCATGTCATTAAGTCAACAAAAAGTTTCAGACTTCAACTAAAACAAAAAAACTTATTATGAACACCAAATACATACATGGAACAAAAGTACACCAAATAAAATTAGGTTAATGTGTCTTTGGACTTTGTATAAATCTGCTAATGTGGGTTTCAGCATTGTCGCCTGTCAAACAAACTTCTTTGTTCTCTTGTCTTGTCCCACAACAATGGTCTGCTAAATACCGTGTCATGAGATAACTTGTTAGAAATTACAACTGATATGAATTTATGCTATATTCATGGGGAACACTAAGCCCCTACTCATACAAAGGTGAGTTCACCGACCAATAGATAAGATCAGTATATAAAGTTTTACAACTCTTTTTGTTTTTACAACGCCTTTCTGTTAAGATTACACGGTCACCGAGTTTCCTATGCCTTTTTTGTGTGTTTGAAGAGTTTGTGAGTTGCTTTTAACGGTTTGAATAAAAAAATACTGATTTAATATTAGCCTTTCCTGTATATTTATTTAACTAAGCAGTGCCATTTTTATCAAAACTACTGGTGTGTCTGAAAACTTGTGGGATGCGACTGGGATTTTAAAACTTGATACAAAGCTGAAACTCTAAACTGTGACACGTGTAGGATTAATAAGTGGTCATTTGTCAAAGCACTTTTCAAACCACAAGTAAAAGCAGTGCTTGAACATCATCCGACACCAGCAATTTAGAATGTAATAGGAGACGGAGACCTTTTGTCTCCATCAGAGAGGCCTGCGCCTCTGGCTTACCGTAGAAAACTGAGGGTGGGTTGTGAAAGAAGGTGTAGTTGGTGAAGAACAGAAGGTAGGTGCTGTAGGACCACGACATGGTGTAGAAGACCAGCTTCCACGCACTCTCCGGCATCTTGGCAGTATCTTTAGGCTGGAGACAACAACTATGTGCAAACGGCTGCAGGGACACAAAGGAAACAAGGACATACATCAAACATGGGAGACACACTCCACCAGGGACATCAAACATGGGAGACACACTCCACCAGGGACATCAAACATGGGAGACACACTCCGCCAGGGACATCAAACATGGGAGACACACTCCGCCAGGGACATCAAACATGGGAGACACACTCCACCAGGGACATCAAACATGGGAGACACACTCCACCAGGGACATCAAGCATGGGAGACACACTCCACCAGGGACATCAAGCATGGGAGACACACTCCGCCAGGGACATCAAGCATGGGAGACACACTCCGCCAGGGACATCAAGCATGGGAGACACACTCCGCCAGGGACATCAAGCATGGGAGACACACTCCACCAGGGACATCAAGCATGGGAGACACACTCCACCAGGGACATCAAACATGGGAGACACACTTTGCCAGGGACATTCTCATATCAAACATGGGAGACACACTCCGCCAGGGACATTCTCATATCAAACAGGGTTCATTCAGGGTCAATTGCTCAGCCCATCTGTGACTGCACAAGTGTTTATATTATGAAGAGTTTGTTTTAAAAACACATGAGGGGACACAGTAGGGAGCATGCATGAGGAGTCGCTCCACAGTTCTGTTCATGTGCTACGCCAGCATAAAAGGAGGAAGTTGAAAAGCTGAGACGTGCTTCCTCTGTCAGAGAATCCTGGAGTAACCTGTGCTTTCACAGAAGCAGGCGGGTTAGGCGTTAGGTGAAGCGGGCGGGGTGTGTGAGCTGATTAGCAAAAACGCAGTGCTCACGCTCAGATAAGCCTGGGGTGGGGTGGGGGGGTGGGAGTAACAGGCGTACGAGCTGGTCAGAGTGAGAGCAAACAGGCTTCATGGTCATGAAGGGCACGGGGGCAAAACTGAGAAACATATCCCTGAATCTTATCTCTCCACATGACAGAGTATCTGCCGCTGCCTTGCTGCCCGAGCGACAGTCACCTAAGACAGCTTGTCGTAACCCAAGATAAAAACGCGAAAGGGCGATTTACCCCAGTGAGCGTCGTAATCATTTATCTTTTATCGGTAACGGCAAGGAGCCAGGTCATCTGCAACTATTCACTTTCATTCCAGGGCAGCTTCACCTAAACCCCCCCCCCCCACACACACACACACACATCCTGATTCCTGACCCCCCCCCCCCCCCCCGACACACACAGCCTGGAGCCTGAAGGGAGAGGAGGCAAAGAAAGAGCGGAAAAGAGCGTGCACATGTCACATGACCATATCTTGGTTGCTAGTCGGCCTCTGATTGGTGCAGGATACCATGCCATGCGTTCGTGGGAGTGAGTCATGTGCAGCAGCGGCAACAACGGCAGTGGCAGCAGGATATCCACCTTCCTACCCCACGCTCCTCCCCAGCGCATTTATTTATAGGGGCCAGCTGTCAGCAGTACGTCCACCACTCTACCCTCCCCTGCCCCCCACCGCCTCGCCTGGGCATGTCTGCTCACAGGCAGGGCTGGCCACATGCCACAATGTTTGGGACTCATCACCCATGCCACACCAGGGAGAAGGCACAGGTGCTGTCTCCAGTCCGAAACCCAACCGAGCCGAGGGGCACCCTTCTGAGTTTTGCTCCGTCATGGTCTCTTGCTTGGTGGAGATTCTCTGCATCTCTTGTATTACATCAGTTCTGTAGATGTATATGGTGTGCTGCACTAAACAAACAGCCCGACAGCCTACAATGGCAATATAAGAAATGGCCTGATGGGCTTTGATGAGGTGCAAAGATGTTTGATTGTAGAGAAAGATGATTTGGGATCTAGTGCTTAAATCAGAGTATTTCGTTCTAAAATCACTGACTGCCTCAAATTCACTTCAATGACAGGGTTTTTGTGAGACCCTATGGGACCTGTGAAATCTAATTCTCACAGACAGAATCTGAACTCTCTTTTAACCGATTCTTGGAAAAATCTCCATTCTGTTCCCTTTTTCTGTCAAGGAGAAGACCCCTGTATCCTTAGCAACCGCTTAAGGATGGCAGGTTTCTGTTGCCAAAATCTCTAAGGCCTCAATCCAACCAGCTGTTGCCCACAAGTAACCCACTCAGTTGTGTCTTCCTTTCCATTTTTTCTTTCACTTTCAGCTATGAAATTGCGCGAAGGGGCTTCATCTGCTGTGTTGTCAGGGGATCCCTCTAGTAGAGCTTGCCATTCCCCAGAGACATCTGCCGGCGTAGGACAAAGCAGCCAACCCGAAAAACAGCCCCCCTACACCTTCCCAGCATGCACCACTGACTCACTGCAGGGATGAGCGGGTGGGGGGAGAAAGATTCTATGGTAAATAACTGCTGCAACTGAGTGGAACTCAAACCTTCCAAAGCAAAAACACTGGTTTGAATCAGGGCTATTGGGCATGAATTTGCCCCACAATGAGCTTGTTTGCATCATTCCATGAGACATCAAAGTGCAAAGCTCATTTGACCCGTGCCTGGGAGACAGCAATACCAACATTTTCTGAGGACTATCTGGAATACTAACTAGCCCCATATACATGTGTCAATGTGATCCGATCAGATCGTGTGTGATCCGATACAAACTCGGAATGCGCTTACAATTGCCTCATGTAGCACACGCCTAAATGTGATCCGGTCGTATTTCCGACGATGTCTGAGCCTTTCGAGAGAGGTGGTCTTCGCCGATCGTTCAGCTCAGAAAAGGGCGTGTCGAATAAGGCCGATGTGACGGCGGTGACAGCCTGCGTGGAGATGACCCCAGCCTCTTATAGGGAGTGCCAAGGCAGGGCTCACTCACAGCGAGTGATCTCAGGGGAGTCATGGTCTCATGTGCAGAACATATTTTATGTGAATAAAGGTTATCTACACGACTTTTTATACCTCTAATCGACTCGGTTTGTTGTTTATATGCTACACGAATGCCGTGAGGTCAAACGGAATAGTGACGGTCTTAACTGGAGCTCAACTCAACTGAACTATTACAGCTAGCTTGACGCTATCACTAACTGAAAACACATTGGAACACATAGTGGCTAGGTAGCTAGCTGCTAATAAGTAACATATTAGTAACATATAAGTAACACATCAGCAGTAATGAATCAACTGTACTGATATTAAATGTACTAATAACATGCCATTCTCAAATTAAAGCCAGTGACATGCGTATTAGCCTGACGATTAACGAGTTAACGATGGATACCGACAGTTAGGCTACCTAGCTAGGTAGCTTTACCATTGGATGTGAATGACAGTTATGCTAGCTCTCCCTTGCTTTCCCCAAGAAGGAGCATTGTTTCCGGGGATTTTCACTTGACGAGCGGGGGCAATACAGTCATCTGGAGAGTTCAAAATTATACTAAACGAAGGGAAATCTACTGTATGGAGATATTTCTGCTTAGTAGACAATGCAGATTCTAATTAGGTTGTTGGATATGTCCAATGTAAGGAGTGTGAAGTTTTAATGAAATATGATTGATGCAACTCTCGTTCTCCACAACAACATGGATAAACCTGGATGGTTGGATGTAGTTTCAGAACGAACGTCGGCGTGCAAAAAAATCTTCAATGGTAAGACTTGTCTGTTGTGCCTCTGTTGGTGTCTCATAAAACGTGAGTTTTATTAAAGCATAGCGTGTGTATTGTGTAGCTATTTTATTCCGAGATGGCAGGGGAGTAAAATGCTCCGCTGCCAAAATAGATTACATACTTTGGGGTTAATTCCCTTTCCTTTACGTCTGCTGCTGGTTAGTAAATACAGACAGCCGGAAAGGTTAACAAACGGAATGAAATAGCTACACATTACACACGCTATGTTTAATAAAACCCACGCTACTCACATACTGGTTAACACTGTTACAGCGGGTGTATCAACTGTACCCATGTCTCAACTTTACTAATACCACTGTCAATTATGAGTTCAGTAAAAGACGGAGCAAACACAGTTTTCTACCGTTGTTGAAACACATCCACGCGTAGACTCGTTTTCTTTCCGTCTGAGAGTGGTTATTCAAAGAAAATATTAAGAACTATATAGCCTACTGATAGAAAGAAGGGAACTTTTACACTGCCTTTGCACAATGCGGATCCACGTTGATGTTGTTAGTAAACAAACCAGGTGGGAGCACATCTCCGTGGTCTTTGCGCATGCCCGAGGCAAGGTAACCGGATCACATTTTGCACATGTAGACACGTAACGACAAGAGCCGATTCCCTTAAAAATGTTCACACCTACACGCGAATACATGGGTTTCTTGTAACATTGAAGGCTGTGCGTGCGCAAATCCGCGGCAGAAAGCCATTTACCCTAATACAAATGAATACAGAAAGCCCAGTTTAAATGTATTGTTTATTACTTATTTAGCCTACTGATCCCTATTCTGTTGCCATGAATGCTTGCACACACCCTCAACATATTCCCAAACGTAACCTTGTACATTGTTGAGCCTTTTTCTATATTTTATTTGACGTTAAGATGCTAGCTGCTTGCTAAGGTATATGCTTCCTCCTAGGTATACTGAACATCTTACCAACTCTGTTAGAGCAGTTCATCACACAACAACTCCCTCTCATGTTGCCTTCCTCCACAGCTTTCTCATCCACGTCAACGTTATCTTGCTTCTTTCTGCCACGAGATTGCGCACGCAACCAGTGATGACGTAGCCGAGAAACGATACGATAAATTGACCGGATCACATTGACACATGTATGGGCCTACTGTCAAACTTTTGAGACATCCCTCTCCTTCAGATGACACAGCTGAGCACAGTGCTGCCATCAAACATCACCATCACCTTTGGGGTTTCTTAGGAGAGCCCACAATGATAAAAAGGCATTTACCGTCATTTAAGACCACAACCTCCTCCTTAATTCCTAACAGTTAAAAGACAGAGAGAGGAACTGTTGAGAGGTGGCAGAGGAAAGGCCTGTACTCCTGCCCATGACTCGCATTATATTATATAAATAAATATATATACAGCCGCGGAAAAAATTAAGAGACCACTTCAAAATTATCAGTTTCTCTGGTTTTACTATTTATTAGTATGTGTTAAAGTAAAATGTACATTTTTGTTTTATTCTATAACCTACTGGCAACATTCCTACCAAATTTCAAATAAAAATATTGTCATTTAGATCATTTATTTGCAGAAAAATGACAATTGGTCAAAATAGCAAAAAAGATGCAGTGTCTTCAGATCTCGAATAATGCAAAGAAAACAAGCTCATATTCATTTTTAAACTACACAATACTAATGCTTTAACTTAGGAAGAGTTCAGAAATCAATATTTGGTGGAATAACCTTGATTTAAAATCACAACTTTCATGTGTCTTGGCATGCTTTCCACCAGTCTTTCACATTGCCGTTGGGTGACTTTATGCTATTCCTGGCGCAAGAATTCAAGCAGCTCGGCTTCTTTTCATGGCTTGTGACCATCCATCTTCCTCTTGATCACATTTCAGAGGTTTTTTATGGGATTCAGGTCTCGAAATTGGGCTGGCCATGACAGGGTCCTGATCTGGTGGTACTCCATCCACACCTTTACTGGCCTGGCTGTGTGGTATGGAGCATTGCCCTGCTGGAAAAAACACTTCTCAGAGTTGGGGAACATTGTCAGAGCAAAAGGAAGCAAGTTTTTCTTCCGGGACAACGTTGTACTTTGCCTGGCTGAGGTTTGTAAAAGACCATAAGGATTGAACCAAAGCGGACTGGAGGTTCTTCTAAGTTCGTCTTCTCTGATGAGTCCAATTTCACAGTAGGTGCAAGACTCTGTGGTTTGTAGGCCTCTCCAGGTCTCCGTCTAACCATCAGACGACCATGTGTTGGGCAAAGCTGAAAATTGGACTCAATGAATAGCTAGCTTTAAAAATGAATATGAGCTTGTTTTCTTTGCATTATTCGAGATCTGAAGACACTGCATCTTTTTTGCTATTTTGACCAATTGTCATTTTTCTGCAAATAAATTATCTAAATGACAATATTTTTATTTGAAATTTGGTAGGAATGTTGCCAGTAGGTTATAGAATAAAACAAAAATGTACATTTTACTTTAACACATACTAATAAATAGTAAAACCAGAGAAACTGATAATTTTGAAGTGGTCTCTTAATTTTTTCCGCGGCTGTATATTGAGTATCAAGACACATACACACACATATTCACATCCACACACACATATCGACATCCACACACACACAGTCATACACACACACACTCTCTCATACAGACATATACATACACATAGCCCAGCTCGACTGTCCAGCGCCTTAATCTCAGGGGAAGCACTATGCCGGCCATCCCCTTAATTGACTCGCAGAATGAGATCAAATGAACATGGAAACACTTTGTCACGGGATTATGCACACTTATCTTCTCCAGAAA
Source organism: Sprattus sprattus (assembly GCF_963457725.1). Classification (NCBI taxonomy): domain Eukaryota; kingdom Metazoa; phylum Chordata; class Actinopteri; order Clupeiformes; family Clupeidae; genus Sprattus; species Sprattus sprattus. The sequence continues at coordinate 33,936,495 of NC_137921.1, read as the reverse complement.
CATGAGCTACAACCGCCAAGGCACCCGGAGTCAGTGCTCCCTCTCTCTACAAGTTCCCATCTCTCTTTTCACCCATCTGTGGTGAACCACCAAATTGCCTGAGAGACGCACTTACTTATAGTATTTTATTTATTTATTTTTAAACAATGCAACATTAATCAAGACTCTCTCTCTTTAATGAGATTCTCTATTTCTCTCTGTTTAATGAGACAACACATGATATAAATAATTAATGTTTTTTTTTCAGTAAATGATGAGGTTAGGCATTCATCAAACTTGTCCACGTTTAACGATGTTTATGTGGGCAGTCGTATTATCCGACACAGAACGTCACCACGTATTGTCTGCTGTGGATTTCCTCCAGTATGCACCAAAACACAGATAGAACACTGATTGAATTTGCGGTTAACTTCACTGCTAACAAGAGACAAAACAGTTACTCAGCCAAAGTTTAAAAATTAACTTTTGCAGCTGGTCTAACTAACAGGAGTTCTTTAAATCATCTCCAATTTACTGGTACAAAACGGCGGCCAGCAGGCTAAACTCTTGTTTTATTACCCAAGGCTGTTCCTTGACTAACCATATGGCCATCATATATAATGCAACAGGCTGGCATCCTCAGCAGAGAAAAAGTGAAAAGTGGGGCTGGCACAGTAATCCAATTTCTTCCATTCAAACACCTCCTCTGGAGGGGGCTACCATACGGCACTCTAAATGAACACGTCTCATCACCACTACCTCAGCATTGGGGCAATTAATATGTAGTCTTGCACTGAATCCAAATGGGTGGGGTTGTTTGGGAGCGTAGGCTATACATCACCATGTCAACAGGAACTATATTGACGACAACCTAAAGAATAGGCCTACAGCCTCTCGGTATCTGTGGAGGGTCTCTCCCCATAATAACTGCCAGATGCCTTTCCCTGGCTTGCCTTACAGAGATGCAGAGAGGGAGGAGACCGCTAAAGCAGGACGACAATTATAGAAAAATTTCTCTCCTTTTCCTGTTTTCCAATCCGTGGGGACAGTGTCCATCGATGGCCCCGTGCAACAGGAGACTAAAAGTCAGTGATTAAAGGCAAGGGCAAGTCAGCAGGGGGCCCAGCAGGCAATCACATGGATTCAAAGCACTCCACCGCTTCAGGACCCCACGGCTCAACACTGAGGCTGTTAGCATGCAGTGGACTTTGTGTAAATAGAAAGTACACTTCCTCTTTCTGACTTAGCATGCATTCGTCCAGGCAATTGTTACTGAGGTGCAAAGAAGTATTGCTTGTCGTCTGTTGCTCGCAGTCACTAGAACATGTAGGGGTGAATGCAAAGGAACAAGACTGTATCCTTGAATAAGAATTCTAGCTTGTAGCACTTCTTCAGTCAGGTGGCCTCTTGAATTTGATGGCTGTCCCAAAAAAAAGGGTTCAGCAACATAAATTTGTAGATAAACATCACCACCACCGTAAGGTCTCCAGTCTCCTGCAGCTTCTCAACGGGTGGCCAGTGAGGAATTTACAAGAGGAAAATAAAGTGCGGCTAAATGATCTTACTAGGGGAGGGCATTGCTTCCTGCCCTGTGAGTGCATCTGGAGAGCCCATGTATCAGTGAGATATTGACCGTATTAATGATGATGCAGTGTGCTGAGCTAGCACAGAACGCTGTGTGTGTGTGTGTGTGTGTGTGTGTGTGTGTGTGTGTGCTCACGTCATGCATGGGCTATTTCCATGTCCCACATGCTGCAATGCCTATGCAGGAAGTGAAACCATTATATCCGTCTCTCATTCACACACATGGCGCTTTCAGACAGAGACACATTACTCTGTGAAGCCAAAAGGAGACTGCTGGTGTTGTGAGCACACAACCGCCTTATAGGCTTGAAGTGTTACTTGACTCGGAATTTCACACTTATGTTAGTCCCATATCCAATTGAATATCATAAGAGTTGGGCTCTTATTGACAAGGGTGCAGTAGGCTACCATTTTGCCCCTTTTACAGTCCTTACTGATGAGCTGCCTTCTTTTCTGCCTAAAAGGTCTAATGTTACTTTGTTTAAAAAATACATGAAGATACAAGTATGTATGACTGAGGTAGAACTCTTGGTTGAAAATACCTATCTATTTGACATTAATTCTGCACCATTCATTAGAGAAGACTGGTCTAGATACATTCTAATGTAATTTGGGAAGAGATTTATGGAGCCTTAAGTTAAAGGCACTTGTTCTTTAAATTGAATCCAGTCTATGTAACTCCATCTCACCTGAAGCCCCATCTCAAATGCTCCTTAATAAACATCATGCCATGGATGCCAAGACCGAAGCTTCCTTTAAGTTTAAAATATTTATAGGGTCAGAACCCTTCTCTTATAGTTATCTAAAGGAAACCAAAGATGAGTAGTAGAGTGGAAAAGTATTAGTAGAGAAAGCTGTAGACTGTAAAACAAAAAAACATGACATTTTAAAAGTTTACTACTTTGAATTCGCCTTTCAATTACAACAGTAAGAGGCACCAATACATAACCTATAACTTCGCTCGCTTTCATTGAAACCATTGAACATTGCCAGTCCAAGAAACTGCTGGAAATTGATGGCACACACAGCCTCTCTTCTGACATTGAGGTGGTCATAAAACAGATAAGGGCCTGTGAGTTTCCTCATCTGCTCCAACCATTGTGCCTAAATCTTGTCAAACATTTTGTGTGGTATGCGAATATCGCGTAAATGTTGAAAGAGAATGAGCTTTCCGGTTGAAACAGGATCTTCCACAACTAATGATGACTGTTGTTGCAGTTCAATGAAGGATATTGACAGATATATTTAGTTGACTAGAGTGAACAGAGTCACACAATATGCAAACTTCTCGACAAGTGTTTACCTTGAATAGGCATTCGGTCAGCCCCCGTCGCATCTGCGTCCACATAACAGCGCAGATAAAGAACAGCCCCATCTCGGTCCAGGTAATGTAGGCATTGTCCAGCAGAGTCCTTCTGGAGAGCGACAGCCCGCAGTCGCTACACTCCCTCAAGGCACTGTCCATGACGGTATATGCTTTAGTGATGAGTTCCACATAACCAGGCATGGGATCCTCAGCCACGCCGACGTTCATACCATCATCTCCGTTATCTTCGTCCATTGTGCTGAGTAACTACTAAAAGACTTGCTAAGAAAATTCAGGTGACGGAGAAAAACAACTCACTGGCTGTATTCAGTGTGCGCAAAGCCCGGCCAGTTACTTGGCTAACCTTATAACGTGAAAAAACTTTAAGCTGCTTAACCTCTCAAGTAGCCTAATACTCGATTTCTATATAAAGACATGAATATAGCAAATACCCATCTCGAAAAACGATATCTCTCAGCCTTCGTTAGTATACTTATGTCGTTGTCCTCCAAACCTTTAGCTGGCATATTTTGGGACCGCAGATGTATCGGTTGATAGTGGCGGCTAGCTAGCCAGATAATGGTGATATAAAATTCAGAATGTGGCGCGGTCAGCTAGCTATGAGAGCTGGCTAACTGGCCAGCTACGAGGACCACGTCCCCTCTACTACCATACTAGACTGAAGGGTGCTTGATACAGGTGCAATCTCAATTAAATGCATATTAAACGAAGGATCTGGTTTTCAAGTGCAGCAATGAGCCACGATAACTGGCACCGTTATTAGCTAGCTAACGTTAGCTGGTAGCTAAGTATTAAGCGAGCTGTCTGAAGCCGCTCACGTTAAAGTAGCTGTCAGCTTCTTTGCTACCTTTCTCTGAAGATCAATACATTCGCCAAATTGATGGATAGTCAAGGTAGTGAACACACAAATGCAAGAGTTAGCTATCGACCAATATCTTCAATAACGTTTCAACACCGCTATAACGTTACCGTTAGCGTTGATGATGATGGATTCGGATATCACATGCAGCCTTTGAGAGAGGCAAACGTCAAAACGACTATCCGCTCCTTTCTATTATTCGCCTTATATAAGATACCTTCCTTGTTTCATTTGGTAAAATATATGTCCCTGCCAAAATAATCTACAAACCTGGAACATCTTTAACACTAAACAGAAACGTTGATTCGATATTATCCTAGGTAATCCTCAGTGATGAGCGCTTTGAGGAGTGCTGTGTCTGGTCACCGTGTCCAGGGTGAGAGACTGGCTGCTGCGCCTTGATAAATCGCCTTGTCTCTCAGCTGCTGTTGGATGAGCACAGGAGTGCTCAGTATTGTGACAAATTTCCCATAAACTGTTTTTATCGTAAAGGACACGTCTTTTTCGAATCCGAGAGGCACACTACCGTTAAGAGCGGAGGCTTTGAGGAAAAAAGCAGCGGTGACGTGACGTAATTAAGGCCCGCTATCTTCAACTGCGAGGATTAAAGGGGGGAAACCGAACCGTTAAAGACACAGAGCCTCTTTTGCTAGTGTGGACGGTACAGTGGGTGCTTTCGTAAAATGTTAACATGTTATTTGTTACAGCAAAGTCATATACATTGTTGATTTGTTGACGCACTGAATAGGCCTATGTCTGAAAAGATACCCTCAATATAAAGCATCATTTTACGACGGGCAAGTTGAACAAGTGGGTGCTAGGCATTGTAACATTAAGAACACAATTTAGGCAATCTGTCCTGCTTAAATCTACCTTGCACAATCACTTGGTAAACAATTTACATAGATGAGTATTCCTTTTAATAGGCTACAGGTTACTGGACAGGTAGCCTACATGCTGATAGATAATATGGAAGACGTAGTCTGAAATGGTACAATATTACTGGAAATTCTTATTAGAGATGAGCCTACAAAACTGGATCTTTCAATTAGCTGTTATAGGTTTGAAAAGCATCAGTATTTGTACCCATTGTACGATTTTAAACTTGTATGTTTATGTAGTCGCCGAGGCGGTCTGTCACAGAAGGCGTTTGTAATCCGTTACATTTGAAAACGTTTGATTTATTAGGTTGTTCTTTTCGAGCTCACTGTCTGTGACGTCAGACGAACTAACACGATCTACTTAACATAATTTAAATAATATTTCAATTGAAATCTTGCAATTGTTTTTGTTGTTGAGTTAGGCCTGCAATTTTCATACATATGCTAAGACCAGATACCTCTTCAATACTTCCTAAGCCCTCTTTTCCTGCCGAGTTCAGTTTGACATCCTGGAGAGCCAATCCTTCTGCCTGGCTTGAAGGTTTCTATTATCCTAACTTTAACACCTTTTGCGTGTTAAAGACTTTTTGACTGTTGAAGTATGTCATTTTACCAAGGTAAGCGAATGGTTAATTGAGGCTGAGCTTTCAGGTAACTTGGATATGAGGCTCCTATTATGGTGCCAACAGTTGTTGCCATGATTGACATATGGTGCCATGATATGCCTTTTCTGGAAAGCCACCATGTATTCAGATCACCCTCAATGCATCTTAGCAACATATTTTGTAATTTGGTGAAAATCCTTGGTATGCTCCCATGCACTGTTTTTTTTAGCACATTTCAAACAAAACAGACTTCCTACGGAACTACTGGAAGAAATATGATTAAACATGGTGCCCTTTCATTGCTGTCTGTCTGCTGGGAAAGCCTGAAGTAGTGAATTATGGTTCAGGCTTGTCGGGTCAGGTTTCTGGGAGAAGTTTCTCTGATTCTGTCATAAGCTTACTCCCACTCAGATTGACTGACACAATCACATTTTACACATGTACACAGATGATTTACGCAACTATAGATCCTGATGTGACATGATGATACAACACAGATATTTAGGTTTGCAGCCAGTTAAGGGAGAGAGGAGATTTGGCTATTTTGTATGGGAGTGAATTGAACCCTGTCATGAGTTGGCCCAGAGGCATAATTTGAAAACCATAAAGAGCACCAGAAAGTCATTTCAGTTTAAGTTTGTTGTCCTGTCCTAAGCTATACTGTGAAAGAAGGTCATCTTCACCATTATCCTCTCAATGTTTGTTGTGATTTTCATTTGTTTGTTTTGGTATGTTTTTTTGCAAGGATTCTTTACCTTTTACTAGTGTATTTTACATATTTATTTGGATTTAATGTAATTAAATCACCAACATAACATGATGGAGTCTCAAGAAAGTCACAAAAAAGCTGCAGTTTGTGTGTAGATATTTTAGTTCTGCCTCAACATTTTTTTTTTGTTTTTTGAGAAGAAAAATTAATATGCAATCCCAAAGGTGAAAGATGGCATGCACTCAGGGCCTGGGTGTCTTACGAAAAAGACAATCAAAGCCTACTTTGACCTCTACACAGAGAATGACAGGAAAGTACAATGATTCTATTGATTATTTACTTACTATCATCTCAATCTGGCAGCTCTGCACAATTTACTATCAGTGAACTTTGTGTCCTGTTGTGTAGGGCCACTACTTTGGTTTTCTGGAGTGAGTTTGAACAGGTTTAGTGGATCTTGTGCAAGTCTTTAGCCTGTAGCTTAATCACTTGGCTTAGGCAAAGAATACATTTAAGGCCAAAGACATACTCATAGGGTGAGCCCTACATTATACAAATCTGATGAGACCTGCTCTGCAAACAATAACTTACAGAGTGCAAAGTCCAAGTGCAGGGGGTTTCTTACAGAGCTACGTCAGCAACATTGTTGTGATAATTGTCTGAACATATCTTCCCTGGAATACAAACAGTGTTAAAGGTGGGTTGCATATGAGCCTTAACGGAAATGTTGAAAAGAGTTATGATTTAGATTTATACGTAATTCTTTGATGAGCAACATTACAGACACTGAGCACACTACCACCTTGAAAATGTCTGGCAAAATCCTGTTGGTATTATTTAACCAAGTGTCACTGCTTCAAGACACACTGGACCCAATCTTGAATATGACAACTTCACTGGAGAACAGCAATGTAATTTCATATACAATGGCGCCATCTATAGGTTGTCTATAAGCCAAAAGACACCACTAAATAGTGCATGTTTTTCAAAGTGACTTACAGAATTGCTGTATTATGTAATATGGTCATAGTATGTGAGCTAATCATGACCCTATTGCATACACATATCATACATACATTTTGTTTATACCTTGCTCTACCAATTGACCTACAGGACACATGGTGCACACAGGCGACTTCATGAGGGCATGCAGGATGTTTGCAGATGATATGCTATTTGTTGGTATATAGAGTGTGCCATCAGTAACTGAGTCTGAATTTCTGCAGTCTAAAGTCTATTATAGGTCAGTAAAACACTCGTGGGTCACCAGAGTGGTGATTTTTGGACATTTTTCATTAGTCTATCAAATACAAATGTAGGCTATACAGAAAATATGTAACAAAAATGTTGTCAGAGATTATGGTCATTTGAAGTAACCCAACCGAGTTTTACTGCGTACTTGGATGGCGAAATGGTAAGTGACTGCCATTCTACAGTGGGAAATGAATGAAGTGATGTGCTCTTAGTTTCAGCTCTTTCTAATTGTTTTGAAAGATTCATCACACTGTTTGACTGAGGCCTGTGTTTTTTTAATGTCTTCACCATGAACTCCGTAGGGTAGAGTGAGTACAGTTGAGACACTTTTTGCTTTATTGTCTACTGCACAAAAATTAGACTCTCAAAATACTCTGAAAATAATTGATACTTTATATGACGTTTCCTTTGATTGTATACTAAAATATTATCAATCAATAATATCCATAACTTGATTAATTTATTCATAATTTGCTCATAAACATGAGGTGCGATTTTGTCTCAACTGTACCCATGTGTTTTACAGTGGGGTACAGTTGAGACGGTACCCGAGTACAGTTGAGACACCCATTGAAACCCATTGATGGTGACTGACCAATGACCAATGATTGAAAATACAGGCTAGCCTAGCTGTCTCAACTGTACCCGATCGACCACCTTACTTATTTAGACCCCAACATCAATTATTCTTATCACTTTCATGTTTGAAAAGACACCCATTAATATAGGACAGGTCTTATATCAAAAATATGTTTTTTTTTTTTTTCATTTGCTTGGTTTTTTGTCTACTTGACTTCTAACCTGCTGATCGCGGGTACAGTTAAGACACAGTGTCTCAACTGTACCCTGCTGACCACCTCACGCTTTTCGCTAGATTATGCTAGATTATTGACCTTGCATGACATGATAGCATGGAATATGTAGATTTATAGTGCACAGAATAACGTTTGCAATGATGTAATTGTGTTTGTTGACGACGTATGGTTAGTAAGATATTCAATGTAGAATGGACATGACAAAATCAAGATCAAGCTAGGTAAAAAAAACTTTCGCCGATATCTCTGTACGGGAGATATGTTAGGTGCTCAAATTTCCTGGGATCAAAGAGGACGTTAGTATGCATGTGCAAACTAAAAATCACGTCTCAGGATTGCTGAGAATGCAAGTTATGTCGGGTGTCTCAACTGTACTCATGTCTCAACCGTACTCACTCTACCCTATAAGCCAAACCTTAATTAAGCTTTTAACTAAGCAAAAGCTTAAGATACTATTTCACAGCGGAACCCCTATTGTCTCCCAATACTCCATCTAGTGGGTAAAATAGGGACTATATCATTTTGTGTCCTCCATGATAAAAAAAGTCTTTGTCAAGCTATAGATTTTTCTTTAGATCAGTTAAACATTAATCAGGTAGTGCTGTATTTATAATTCAGGTGGACAGAATGCATATTGAAGTGTCAGACGAGATAATGCAGTGAGGCAACGTTGAGTGGATAAAATAATGATTTGCTCTCCAATTTACTGTCCAAGAGCAAAGAAAGTTGTCATGTGAGCAGCGTACATATTTCACTTTCAAATACGAGGAAAAGTTCCTTTTGACAACATTCTTAGCTAGCCTAAATGTCTGTGAATTGGTTTTAGGAATTGTATTTGATCTTTAATTGGTTCTTTAATTTGATCTTTAACAGAAAACAACGACGTTTAAAATATGAAATCTCATCACATTCTTCCCAACTCAATCTTAGCTATTAAAAAGGATAGACTGACACCCTTTTCATGTTACACTGTCTGGAGTAGTCAGTTATAAACTAGGCCTATTGTGCCTACTTAGGCTACAACACATTATTCTTTGCCAGACTTCCTGCAAAGTTCATCATGGAACGGAAAATAACAACATTGCTGTCCAGAAAACATCCGGCTTCAGCGCACCTATCATTTGGCACGTCTGGATTTATAATCAGCTCGCGCTGTGTGTGCTTTTGTGTGTGTGTGTGTGTGTGTGTGAGAGAGAGTGAGTGTGATTAGGCGCGCGAGCGCCCGCTGGGCGGGAATGAAAAAACAGCAGGCCAAGCCATGCAAACAAAATGAGCCTACTAAATTAACGCCTGAATGCTGTCTCCTCTGTTAAGTTGAGTAATATGTATGCTTTTTTGTTTATAGAAATGTGGCACAAGTTCCTCTTCATTGTTCTGCTAATGCGACTTCCTTTGGGAAATTCTCAGCCTTGGATTTCGAAGCTAAATGAGGATAATTACTGGAAACCGAATGGGGGCAGGGAAATTGAGACTCTAACGGACCATTTGCTATTTATGATTGGTCCCGTGAACTCCTACTCCGTGCAATGATTGGTCAAATATACTATCAATCCTCATTTTCTGAAGACCCTCAACTTTGAAACTTTTTGCGAGGAGGAGTCAGATTACTCACTCCTGTAACCGATCTGGGAACATAGGGAAGAAAATACCGTTTCAATTATTAACAGCAGTGCAGATAGAAACACCGAAGGGGTTAGGAGACCTAAAATTGTTTCCTCCAGCGGAGTCAGAATCTACAAGGTCTTTATCAAGTTTTTTTTTTTTTTTATCTTCTGCTGTCACCATGAAGATTCGGCGTTTATCTTGATCTTTGTATTGGAATAGTTGGATGCATCCAAGCAACATTGTAGCCTAGATCACGGTTTTCCCCCGCCCGTATCCGGTTCGAAGTTAAGATATCCGAGGAAAGGTAAGGAAACTGTTCAATAACAGCAATGTTTAACATAATCCTGCTCCATGCTACAACCAGTTTTGAATGAGTACAAGATGTTATTTTGTGTGTTTGTCTGCAGGCTACAGCCCCATTCCTCTTCTGTTTATCTACTGCGATCAGTTTGGATTGTTAAAAACGAATGTAGCTTAAACTGAAAGAAAGCCGCATTTCAAGTTAAATATCAGACATTTTGAAGCGTTCTCTTAGAAGATCTAACTGTCATTTAGCATGTAGGCTATCGGACCATTACTGCCAAAACGTCGCAGAGGGTGATTGAATGGACTCATGTCATGTCTCCATCTGCTATGTGGGTCAGGGGAGTGAGAGGGATAATTGTGTGAAGTGACCATGTTACTGGACACCAGAAAGAACTGCGCCTGGACACACATAACGCTCACTAATTGCTAAATAGCCTACATTTCTATATGTCCAAAAGACATAACAAGCATTCCATATGCAGGCTACACACATTTGAAAGCAAGTTAATCAGTATATCAGTGCTGTGGGTATTATAATAATTAACATAGATTTGCTCACATCAGACAGTCCATAGTGTAGTCAACATCAAAAATGATCCTAGTTTTAAAATAGGTTTGTGAATGGATAGGCTAGGCGTTGCTGAATGCAACGTGGTTGGGGTGTGGAGGGTTGTCCAGTCAATTCCCTGTGTATAAGTGTTACAAATCTTTGATAATATATTACTCTTTGTATTACTCATTTTAACACAGTGGTGCTTACAGTCAGTCATTTATTGACAGACGGGGTGATGTGTTTGACCTGATTTACTAGACTGCAAAGTTCAGTTGGGCCGGCTGCTTCATTTGTTACCAAGGAAACATTAGGCTACCAGTTTGCTCTTAGATTTGTGCCGTCAGCAGGTTTGAAGTATGCCCTTTTGTATTATTTCATTATTTCACACTCTCCACAGCACTACTACTAGCCTGAAGCGTTTTAACACGCAAGCATTAATTCTGGATACGTAGCTTATTAACTGTGGATGGTGTTGTTTTATGGTGTGAGCAGGTGTCCCAGTCTTTCTTGGCTGTAAGATATGTTATTGTGTGTTATCAGTGTTGGTCAGAGCATTCTTCCGGTGGTACATACTGAAATGATATTAAACTCGCCATGGAAAACATGTTGTCATGGTGTGGCTATTCTATTCACTCACAGTAGGACATACAACAATGCTGCACTCACATAACTGTACCCATAGACACCATGTGGGGGTGCAATTGTGGAAAACTACAGAGCCTTCCTGACACCTTAACTCTCCTTCATCCACATTGATGTGATTTTGAAATAATTCACAAGTGGTCTAAAGCAAACTCCATGTAACGAGGCTCTAATGTGTAGGCTATATGACCGAGTGATGAATCTCTTGCCTTCTTCATGACAGGCTCACTGGTGGCTTGGAATTTTGCATTTTGATTTCATACAGCTGACGCATAATTTAACGCCTATTATTTATTCGGCATCAGTTGTGCTTCTTAATAATTCATTGCGCCACAGGCATCTCAAGGTGTAACGAGAGCAGGCTGAACATTACTTGCTTTTTTTGTTTGCCGATCAAGGGCCTGTTAAACTCTCAGCATTCTGCTCAAAGGCTGGCTGGCAGTGGGAGGATGAGAGACAGCAGCACACACACATCACAGCCAAACTAAATAAGGTCCCGCTCCAACACCAAGTGTAGTGATTTGTCTCTTATGTAACAATGCAAGAATAGAGAGAATAACCTGAAAAAAGAAAGACAACTGGTGCCTCCTTCAGTCAGTTTTTAAAAGTATATTGTCACAGTTTGCAGAGCGTGTTTGCTTTACTCGTTGGTGGGATTCAGCAGTCAGTCTTCGGAGGTTTTCCAAATGTAGAAAAGCAGAACTTGATTGGAAGACTTGTGTTGCAGTCCCCAGGTGAATCCAATCTCACACCCTATCTCACCTGACCCAATCAGCCTGCAGCACGCCCTCCACCCCACAAACACCCCACCCCACACACACACACACCCACACACACATTCACCACCCCCTTCATTCACTCTGCTCAGTAAGAGCTGTTTAGTGTGGCTGAAACTCATGAACCTCCTTCCCCATAGAAACATAGCCACACAGTAATCCCTTACAATGGAGCTAGAGGCTGTTCTATACATCTCTGAGGGTGAGTAAATGTTGAGAAAATGGGTGCTAAGGAACCAAGAACTATTTGTTTACCGACCCATTGTTTCATTTAGCTTGCTAGAGGAGTTTGTTATTCATGCCACACTAGATCAGAGTGAATTCACTCTGCTTAGTTTAGTTGGTGTATTGCAGCGTCTGCATTAAATGTGTTATGGGATTTATTGTTATGCACACAGGGAATTATGAAATCAGTTCAAATTGCCTTATCCAAATTCTGAGGTCGATGAGCCTTGCTGGAGAAGCATCTCCTTTGTGTTTGTGTATTCCTGTCACTTCTAATTCTCCTTAAATCATCCGAAAGATTTGACTTCAGATTCGCTCTGTGGGGTTGGTTCCTGTATTTGGCACCATCACTTGAAGTGTAAGGCACACAAGAGCACCTAACGCTTCCTTCTGAACGGTACTTCAGCTCACCCCCTCACCCCTCCTTCCCTCCCCGTTCCCCCACATCGTTTACTCTGAGGAAGCAGTCATCTCTTCATGGAGATAAAAAAGGCACCTTTGCCAGCCAATGACAAAGTGACATTTTTTGTGCTTTGCTCAGTGCTCTACTGCAAACTCTAGGAGGCTTGTGCCAACTCTCAACTCAGAATTATGCACATTAGACTATATTTGAGGAGCTAGCCATCAGTTGAATCGATGTTTGGGGCCGTACCTTGAAAGTTGTAATTTAATGAGCTCACAAATGTATTAAGATTGATTTTATTTAATGTGTTTGTTTGCTGTGGGTGAGAGGGTGACAGACAGGTGTATAGGTATAGGAAAGTCCTTTGATATCTGCAGCCTAATATCATGATCTCCCCTAGATCCTCAAAGCATTTCAGTTTGATCCCGTCTGTCATTTTTGATTAACTGAGGCAGAGAGAGTGGGAGATTTACATCATCTGAAATTCCTCTCATGTCGCCACCGTGGTACTGTTCCTGCGGTTTAATACTGAAGGATTCCATGGGAAAAAGGCCCAGCTAGCATACATGAGAGAATGCAAATTATGTTCTTTGAGGGATAATGTCACTGAATACAAATGACTTGTCTCTCACAGAGCACATTCTAATTCATGTAATGTTGCTCCATGCGCAAAACATAAATTCAATGTGAAAAGTAGGCTCATGAATTGTTCACTATAGTTCACTATATGTCATGGTTGACATTTACATTGTGCATTGTGTCACTGAATTTTGCATTTTATCGCTGGCGCCTATCTCCTCACCATCTCCTTCAGTGGCTTACCGTATAAATCAGATAATTAGTATGTTGTGACGTGTGATTCAACGTTCCAAAGATATAATTAGATTGTATTATAAGAGTAGATAGCGCTTGAGTAAAGTGGAGTAAATCATTTGAACAGTTGATAAAGTGAATTCCAAAGTGAAAGGCCTCTTTCCACCAAGTCTGACCGTCTTCATTCTTATCGTGTTAGAAACACCACGGGCAGTGCTTCTTTCACGTTGAAAATATGTGTTTTGACATGAAGCTCTGCTCTTCCGGTGCATTTGTGTTTTTTTTGGCTGAGATCAACGCGTGAAGTAGCAGTGACTCACTGCACGCTGGCAGGCAGTACACCGATAACTCGCGGCCCCGCCTCGCTCTCTCACCGCTGATGGTTTGGTGCTCTCAAAGGATGTTTCAGAGATTGCCTCGCTACTGGCTGCTCTGCGTGAGATGATTGGTAGTTTTCATCTTCCCTCTGTACGTGCCGACTTTTTTAGGACAACCAGGCCACAGATTTTCTATCTGCTTTGTTTCACATTGGTTTGTGGGGAATGGAATCTATTGTTTTGAACTGAATGAAGAAGTGGAAGCAATTAGTATGCTGCTGTTTCAGGGGCATATTCTTTTCATTGATGCCTTGATGTCTTCAAAGAGTTGTCTCTGTCTTATATTGGTCTTTTCTACGTTGTATGTTTTTCTCTGCATGGAACATGAGTTGATAACCATTAGTTGTTAGAATAGGAAATTCTCTGTTGGAGTCCATGAGGAAAGTGTTTTAAACTCTTCTGCTTCCACTCCTGCAGACATCATGGACTCTTTCAGCACCAAGAACCTGGCACTGCATGCTCAGAAGAAGCTGATGAGCAAGATGGCCAACAAGACGGTGGCGAACATGTTCATCGACGACACCAGCAGTGAGGTGCTGGACGAGCTGTACCGCGTCACCAAGGAGTACACGCGGAACCGCAAGGAGGCACAGAAGATCATCAAGAACCTCATAAAGATGGTGGTGAAGCTGGGTGTCCTCTACCGCAACAACCAGTTCAACAGCGAGGAGCTGATGCTGGTGGAGAACTTCCGCAAGAAGGTGCACACGCTGGCCATGACCGCAGTCAGCTTCCACCAGATCGAGTTCACCTTCGACCGGCGCGTCATGAGCGGCATTCTCAACGAGTGTCGTGAGCTGCTCCACCAGGCCATCAACCGCCACCTCACCGCCAAGTCGCACTCCCGCATCAACCACGTCTTCAACCATTTTGCCGACTGTGACTTCCTTGCGGCACTTTACGGCCCCACTGAAGTCTACCGCGCCCACCTACAGAGGATTTGTGATGGTGTGAACAAGATGCTGGACGAAGGGAATCTCTGACCCACACCACCCTCTTTTTTGCCCCCACCTTTTTTTTTAAGAAAACAGTGTGTTTGTGAACATTTTAGATGTTTTTCTGTGTGTACCTATTGGTCTTTGTGTGTCCCTTCTATTCCCATGATGACTCTTAAGAGATCTCCAGACTCCAGACAGTTTGACCCTCACTCCCCCTCTCTTGCCTTACACATCTTTTATGATGGCCCTTATAATGCAGATCCACTTCTTTTAATGACTGAACTAGCTACCTAAAATAGTCTTTCACTGAAAGACTATGATCAAATTTGTGAGCGGTGAGAGTGGTCTTGAACTAGTGCAGTCTAAGGACAATCTGATGAGCCAACAAACCCTAATGTCTAGTGAGAATATGAAGAATTGAAAGCACAACTTGAAGCAAAACAAGCACTGCAATTTCTTAAGTATACTTACATGTTGGAGGACCATTTAAGCCTACAGGTAGGGTGTGAATGTATATGTATAATCCCAAGTTTACATGTAATCCCCAGCACTATCCCCATGCCTACTTTATTCTTGTCTATGCACAGGTGAGTTTGTTTTATGGAAAGTAGTTATAGATTACAGCGACACCAAAGCCTGTTTGTTTAAACCATGTAGTTGGTGCTTAACAAAGCTGACATTTTGTTTGGAACTGCAATGTATATTTATCAGTTATGAAATCCCAACTGAAATTCAACAGTACCTTAAACATAACATAGGTTCAGTGTAGTTTTTAAATATGTAATAGTGTTTAAATGAAATACAGTACTAGCATGGTTCCGGACCTGGTGGTTTTATAATGGGAATAACGATAGGATTGTACTGATTGTACTAATTCCAGATTTTACTTTGAGACCAGGATCTAGTGTTCCAGTAGTATTCACTTAGTCCACTCCATACCCTGTACCCCCAGATTGTACTTTGAGACCAGGATCTAGTATTCCAGTAGTATTCACTTAGTCCATTCCATACCCTGTACCCCTAGTTAATGTGATAGTTAGAAATTTGCTCTCCGAAGCCCTTAATCAGGAATTAAGTTTTATGTGAATAATCTACTTGCCTTAGCACATACAGGTTATTTTAGATGTATTTTTGTAATGCTGTATGTGAAAGACATGTTGTCCTCATTTAATGTTGTTTCTCGCGAAGGATCAGAGACACCTGGAAGAGAGTTCATTCGTGGGATACACCAGATGAGTAATCGTTCTGTCACTGAGTCAAAAACCTGTAGCAGCTCTGCCAAAGAGATTTCAAATGAATGAATGAATGTCAGAGAGGACCCAAACATTCCCCAGGAGATTCTGTTTTTGGAATGTTATGTTTACATTCCAAAGGAAGCTCAACTTTGGAATGCTACAACTCATTATCTATGCACTTAGTAGATTAGTGGTTAATATTTTTGTATTTTGGAAATATACATCTCCCAGCTGTAAAGTGATCACCTGTTGGACCGTTCTAGCTGGTTATGTGACACTCGAACACATGAATAAAGGATTTGAAAGCGTATGCCAACACAAGTACTAAAAGGAGAATAGTAGACTGGGATATCTTTTTATGGAGCTGTAAAGTTGAACTGCAATCAATGCCATTCACCTCTCAGTCTTAATCACTCAGGGTTGAGTCTCTCATGGCTCCTGTTCTCAGTAAGTGAGCCAATAATGAAATGATGGTGGACTGTTGTTTCTGTATATATTTTTACACAAGCTCACCCTGACCATAAAGGGAACATATTTAAATCCAATTCTACATGTACCTTTTGATTGTGAAGGTGATTTGAGGTGCGTGTGTAAATGTCAACCTAAAGGTTTTGTCAACATCTGTTCTCTGTTCTACATTTGCAGTATCATCAAATACACTTTTTTTTTCCGTAAGAAATAATTGCATTGTTTTTTCATCTCGGTACTTCTGTAGCAGATCACCAGTATTAGAGCCTCTTAAAAACTGCCGAGAGAACATTCAGCTAATCTCCATGCATCTGACCTGGATTAGTCCATACAAATCACTCATTCTTGGCCAGCGCATTGTTATATTTAGAGGCTGTACTTACTCTCCAAACAAAGCACTCCAGCATTTCCCCCACTCACAGAAGTAGTCAAGTCAGCTTACCATGATGAATTTTTATGTTATCTAGATGGAGAAAAGGCAGAATCCTTATTTGCGTTTCATATTCGCTAAAAAAATTTAACTCAAGAAAGAACACAATGAAACATTAATTAAAATTGATTTTCAGTTTATGTGAATTTTTGGAAGTCAATTTTCAGTTTGTGTTAAGTAGATTTGCATTCCCAGCCAAACAAACGCTCCTCGCCGCTCTGTTTCTATTTCAGTGCCGCTCACTGCCACTGCTCTTTGCCTCAGTCTCGCTCCAGTGTGTTTGCTTAATATCGTCTGCCTCCAGGCAATAGGAAATATGACAGTTACCTCAGACTCAGTTCCTGAGCCCCTGCAATCTCACTTTTTCTTTAAAGTGTGTCCTCTGAGGAAACAAGACTGGCATGTTTATTTGAGATAAAACGGCAGAGGTGTACCCTATAAAAATATGTTCCTTACAAGAGCATAAGCCAACACTAGGTATGGCTTAATGTATTCCACACTGGGCCTGGACCCCACGCGTCAAAAGGTCACTTGACAAACAATCCACCCTCCAACTAGGAAAGCCACAGACCCGCTATTGTGAAGGCTGCCCTGTCAGCCAGTGCCAAGACAAACACCGACCCTCAGGAATACCAAACAACCAAGCCCTTGAATCACAAATAGAGGTGACACTAATGACCCCTGCCATATTCTGTGCCCCGCTTTTAAAGTTGTCCACCCACTCTTGAGTGCCAATAAACGTGGCACAGTGTGTGACTATTATTAACTGTCATTCTCTGTCGTAGGGCTAGCAAGGAAATAACATAGTTTATGTAAACCATTTATCAGTATGTGGCTGAAGTTGTGGGGGGTGGGGCCGTTGAACGGTCTCCAGTGCACGAGCACCTGAACAGATGAAGAGGAGAATTGAGAGGCTGACAGCTGACAAGGCCGGGAAGTTTTCCACTGCTACAGGTACTTGTTGTGAATTTAAAATAATGTAGATTTGGGCCTATTTATAGATGGTGCACAGTGAGTGGGTGATGGCTGAAATGAGAGGGAGTCAGCGTGATGTAACGCCCTAGCAGCCAGGGCCCTGATGAGAGAGGGCTATATAGAATGTCATCAAGTGGTGGGAAGTTTCTGTTCTATTTCCATCAAGAACGGGAGACCAAAGCCCTTTTCCCTAAGAAATGAGAGGAGACAAAAGCTTTGACAGCCATTATTTTCTGCTGTCTAAGATAGGATCAGCTGTGCAAAGACTGCAATGTGTCCATGTAATTCAGTTTCATTCAAACCAGCTTCATAAGTTGCTGTGCTGTGAGACGCATTTGAAATGAAATTACACCACAGTCACTGCTGCTGAATGCAGTAATTTGGTATGAAAACATGAAACACAAATAAAGACAAGACTTTGAAGGCGCAGTGTGTATCCGTGTGAGTAGAAACGCTGAATGACAATGAAGCCAATGTTTCATGCACAATTACATCATTTTTTGCCAGTTTTCTATTACTCAAGTCTGCCCCCTCTTTATAAGGGGGGGGGGGGGCTTTCCTTATATTCCCCTTCTACCCATCCTCCCCACCCCACACCCCTGCTCCCTCTTTCCATCTTTGTGATCCCATGCTGTGTTTAATTGTAGAGTTAAAAACCAAAACGTGAGTGAAGTAGATCAGAACATAGGCAGGGGACTCACGTAGAGGCACAATGTCTATCCTAGGATTAAAAGCGATCTTGATTGAAGTCAGACTAGTCCACGCAAGTGAATAAGCAAAGGGAACAGCTCAGAGAGTGAGTGAGTGAGTGAGTGAGAGAGTGTGGGAGGAAGAAAGAGCCAGAAAGGGGAGACAGCGCAGTATGTAGGGGGAGTGAGAGAGTGAGAGAGAGAGAGAGAAGAGAGGGAGGGAGGGAGAGGCAGGAAGCGTGCCACTGCTACTGAGACAGAAATGCACGGAGGGCGCAGGAGAGAGAGGGGAAGAGGGAGGCCCACTGCAGCAAGGGGTTACAAGGGAAAACGGTAAGAGGCAAGAGGAGGGGAGGAAGAGAGAGAGACGGAGAGCATCCAGGAGGAGAGGAGGGGGGGCAGAGGGATAACATCAAGACACAAGCCAAAGCAGGAAACGGAGGACTGGAAGGAGGGGGGTGCGCGAGGTGCACCCGGAGCAGAGTAAAGTTGGAGGAAGACGAGAGGGAGAGAAGAAAAGCCCATTCAATGCTAATTCAAGTGGCGGGAAACAGACGACAGGCTTTGCAGGACTCCTCCTCTGCACCGACCGGACTTCTCCACCATGCTCGCAGATGCCAGGCAGGGAGACCGGGACAATATCTACCAAAACAACAACAGCACACACCACCCGTGGCCATACAAGGTACTGGGGAAGGAGATGGGGCACACTGATAGTGAACACAAAATGACATGTGACAGAAACAGGCGCTTGCGTTTTGCGGCAAAAGAGCACATTTCCAAATCCCAGGAGAGCACCGGCAGCAGCGACCTTTCAAACAGACCCTGGCGTCAGACAAAGCTCCCTTTTGCCTCGCAGGAAGGCCAAGCGCAGCCAGATGTGGCCGGATACAGCTGTGCGCCTGAGGCGAGCTCTGTGAAGTGGAACAGGTCCGTGGGACGCGAGCAAAAACACTGCTTGTTTGTGAGGGACTACTACAGAGAATGCCGCTTTGTTAGGAACTTCCACCAGACCAACACACACCCCTCAAGGAAGTGCTCGCCTGCTCCACCAACACAGTTCAAAGGTCAAGAAAACTGTAGAGTGCCTGTTTGCGGGCAGGGACAACAGCGGGGCTCTGTGAGAGACCCCTCCCAGAGAGAGCCATATGGAGCTGACATGCTTGACACAGGTAAACAAGACCTGCCTGCACACGACTATTTAAAAGCTACTTTAAATTTGGATTCTGATTGCAAACTGGATAACGGCCAGAGAGGTCAAGTCACACCCAAGGTCCTGAAACAGGAGAGCCTCAATAAATCCAGCTCCAGTAATTCTTTCATCCTTCCAGAAGGTCCTTGTGGGGAACTGACTAGTGCAAAGCAGCATCAACAGAACCATTCCCAAATGGGGGAGAGCACAACTACTTCTGGGGGACTGGCCTCCCGGGCAGCACAGGGACCGAAGTGTGAGCCCGAGCCCGAGCCTTGCCTACTGTGGCCCAAGAAGAAGCAGAGGGCCGTGCGGGACCAGATCCGACGAGTCATCGTGGAACTGGAGGGGATTTTGCACGGCCTAAAAGAAGTTCATTTGGAGATGAAAGAGGTACAAATTACATTTCCATTTCTTGCCTGAAGGATTGAAAAAAAAAAGACTAAGTCTCAAACATTAATGGCATAAATTATTAATGACCCACAAGTACTTTGATTTGAGCTGTTTTTCAAACATTCTGATTGGTTTCAATGTATTCGCATAATTCAGTGTTACGAATTGCTGGGAACAAATGTGCCAGCTTCATTTGCATATAAACATAGCATTTACAGAGCAATTATGGGCTACACTGTTTATTGTAATCCATCCGGAAATACAGCTGTTATAGATAATGTATGTTATTTCATTGTGTCATGACCGCCTAAGCATGGTAGCCCAGAACAATTCTCTGAATGTTTAATGCAGGAGGGGAAGTGCTGTTTGATATGCTCCATTTATCAAACAGCACTGGCAGAAGGCAATGCTCATACTTCATCTTTTTCAGTGTCCACTCATCCACAGATGTTGGAAACAGCTGGAGCAAGTTTTTTCTTTTACCCATGCGTGTATGCATGCATTACCGTGCCTAATGGTGTAATTGCCATAAAAGCCTTTCCATAATATGGCCACTTTTGAGGCGTTTTTTTTCCCCTCGCCAGATACTGGTCTTACAAATGCAGGGATGGGATCACTTTGGCTGTGCATGGACAGCTGCTGTGGAGATGTAAGTGTCCTCTTTCTCCCACACAGGTGGTCAAACAGATTGATCATCTGACCTCTGCCATAGACTTCACCGGGGACGAGCCACACACCGGTCTCCATAGTGACACGCTGGGCAGCAACAGCTCCAGCGGGGTGATGGTGGGTGGGAAGGCGGAAGGGGAGGACAGCGGGGACGTGGAGTCGGGGAGAACCAACAGTGCCCCCTCCTCCCAAAAGAGCGTTCCCTCGGAGACCAGCAGCACGGTGTCATCCAGCACTGTGGCCAACTCTGCCGAGGACCACAGCAGTACGTCACCAAATGACCCATCTAACAGTGATTCTCCACCAGCTGAACAATCCACTGACCCACAGATTAAGACCAGGAAAGAAGGAATGACCCCAGCTTTCTTCAAGGAAGCCACTCTGGGACCCAGGGGTAAGAAGCCCCCACCGTACCCCCACCACCACCCCAAAACAGCCAGGGCAGACAAGGAGAGAGATGGTCCGAAAGCTCCCCCATACCCCGGGAAACGCAGGCTGCTCTCCACCACTGTCTGAGGGACCAGGGGTGCTGCTGCTGCTGGCTGGCACAGTTCTCACCAGCTGTGAGAAAGGTCGGTCTCCACGGTGACAGGAACCGTTCAGTGAGTATGCAGCTGAAGCCCCTGCTGTGTCCCAACCGAAATTGATGTGTTCTTATTTAGCGGGCTGCTTCAACTGGCTTTGTGCCAAATGATAACACACATATACACACACACCTCTTTCGGAAAAAAAAAGGCTTGTGCTTCTATGTTAAATGCTACGTTCCAAGGCATTGTGACAAAAGGAAAGAACAGTGCGTGTAATTACCTGAGTGGGTCCCTTACTGAGGCTCCCTGCCAGCGTTTTGGGAGCTGCATACAAGGCATGCAAAATATGCTAGCTAATCAAAAAAACATTATTGATACGTCCGCATTTGCTGCACTACGTACTTAATAGAATTACAGTTTTAAACTAAGTACCCAGAGTAGATACACAGTGCATTACACCCCCAAGAGGATGTTGTGAGTCACTGCAGCTAGTGAAGAGGTCAACATACGTAGATGTTGTCCATAGGCAGAATTTTGTAATTCAATTGGGCATATTTATGCTAATTTGTATTTGATTAGTTTGTGTTGTATTAGACCACCAGTGTCCTTGATATCAAACATATAACGTTTTTTTGTGAATCATTTCAGCTTGACATATTCTTCCTTGCTCCAAAAAAAGGCAATAACACCTGAGCAATTACAACTGTAAAAAAAAAATATTTATTGTACAAAAGTGGCTGCTCAATACATTTCATAGCAACATTTAAGGGGGGGGGGAGGATGGTAGTGACAGTTTGTGAGTAAAGATGTGCTGTGACCCCCCCCCCCCCCCCCCCCAGGATAGACCCATGTTACTGCTGAGGGAGCATGCACCACAATCAGTGGTGAGGACCTTTGCACAACTAATGGACACCCTGGCGATCGATGCTGCAGTAGATTGGGTAAGTTAAATCAAGCTTCCGCCATCTTTTTGTTGACAAAATTACTCTATTACTGGCTGATGGCTTGCGTCACTCTCTGTGGAAGATCAGTGCGAAATACTGGGATTGTTGTTACACCAGATAACATGTATTTCTTACTTCATTTTCTCGGAACAGCCCTAGTTTGAGACACTGTTTCATCAGATACAATCTAACTTTTGCTGTGCACATGACCATCCTAGCAGATTCTAAACCCCTGGTTTAGTTTAATGTAATATCCCCATAGAAATCCCCCACCCCATTTATCCTTCACGAATGCCTCGTTAGAAAAAAAATAATTAACTGTACTATTCAATATTGTACAAAGCAGATGCATTTCAGTACAACTGATACAGTGAGCAACTTCTTTCTTTCACATTTACAGTTCCATCCGTTCTTTGTCACCAAGGTTTCTGCAGTAATGCAATCTTCCTGATTCTTTCTTCATTCGCCTGACGAAAGCCCACTCAGTTGATCTTCCTTCTCGTTGCTAGTCACAGCTCGTCATGTTTGGTCCGAGCAATCATGGTCACCTTTGAGAGCTCGGCCCGGAACTTGCCCTCCCTTTGTGTCACTGAGGAAGAGAGAGAGGAAGAGGAAGAGAACAGGGCAATGCTTCACTTCAATTGTTCACACATGAAAGAAAAGCAATAACCTGGCTTTGTAACTACCTACAGAATGTCACCCAAAAGAGAATAAAGGCAGTTTAATGCCCCTGATCTGTATGTCAACTGTCAAACTGGCCCATGATGGCAGCCATAAGAAGCTAGCTGCTGCTCAGGAAAATAAAAAAACCTTTGATCTCAGTTCAAAGTACACGCTTTACAAACTGTGGTTGTTGAGATGGCTGTCAGGATATAGTGGCAGTATGGAGGGGTAGAGAAGCTGACAGGTAACGGAATACGTCAGCCTTGAAAAATCACCTGAGGAGTCCCCAACAATGTACTCTTCCTCCTTCAAAGGCACATCCTTCTGTCCTCCCACAGCAGACTGGGACTGTAGGGTGGGGGGGGATAAAACAAAAATAGTTGCGGTGATGGGATGGGATGTGACAAACACGAACATCAAGAGGGCTGAAATACAAGGAGACACTGCATCCTGAAACAACCCAAATCAGAGATGAATGACAAGGGCAGGAGAAGTGTACTCGATTATTTTTTATTCTGTTTATAAAGTGTGTGTGACTTTTTTTTATGATAAAAAAAAATCATGCATTTCTATACATAGGTGCTGCTGAGACAGGAGCTGTATGGAGGCCAGGAGACAACCGTCTGCTCAGTGAGTTGGAGTTCTGAAAGACTGAGCCCTGACCTCGTCATCCTGTACCGAGCCGCCTGTTCGTATACTCTTCCCTTGTATTTCTTCGTAATTGAGCGCGGATTTTCTAGATCACAGCGCGGCACAGAAACAGGACCTGCGACAACAACACTTCCTGTCTGTCCTGCTGGAGGACGATTAAGGATTCTGGGTCGCCCATGTGGCCTGTTTATTCTCCACTCAGGGCACCGATTGGTGCACACATGTTTGGCCCGTGCGGAGCAGACAAACTATTCTCTGGCTGCTGATGACATAGCTGGCCCAGGGAGGGCAGACAACCTTTCTCATTGGCTATTCACCAATCAATCAAGCACAAGTTTGAGTTGGTGTGACTGCACTGCTTGACAGAAAAAGGAGCTTTTGGTAAAGAGTGCATCACCTATGCAGAGAGCCTGTGCACACTATATGTGTGACCCTCTGTACATTTGCAGAATCAAGCTTCACATTCCAGTGTATTGCCATGGCTACATACTACAAGTATCATTCATCAGGCTCACACATGGAATACAAAACAGTTAAGCTGGTTTGACTACTGTGGGTTTGGAAAAACATGAGATGCATGTTTTAGAAGTCAGGTTTTCAGACTTAACACTTTTCAGCATCATATTCAACTTCACATATCTCTTCTAGTTCTGCTCAGAATGTTTCTCAAGCCTGGTAACATCCAAATCAAACAGACTTGTAAGATCAATTTAAACCAAAATGTCTACATTCTATAATGGTTTCCTCTACATAAAATATGTATGTTGTATGGCGCAGCAGTTGTTAAGAATGTGTTACTGTAGTGTACCTTCACCAGCAATAATCCAAACATGAACACAGAGCAGCACATGACTTAAATAAAGACAATCATTATGAGTTTGTTGATGAGGATACTCACAAAAGCACTCGCGTATTCCATTTTTGATCCTGTGATCTCCGCCTTAAACTGAGTGAAAAACAGGTAGGACTTCCCTTGTGGCCTACCAGAGAAGGAGAGAGAGACAACAATAAATGTACTATTCGCTTGAATTGACATTGACAGCAGGTGGCAACACACAGTGTGTGTGTGTGTGTGTGTGTGTGTGTGTGTGTGTGTGTGTATGTGTGTGTGTGTGTGTGTGTCGACAGGGGGAACGTACCTCCACACAGAGCAAGAGACAAGCCTGTCATCATCACTGAGGCCCACGCTCATGTGCCATTGCTAAGGAGGGAACCATTACAGGAAGTGTTAAAATGGATTTCTTCGAGGTTTGTGAACTTGACAAGACCATCTCAATGTAGCTCACAGTAGCTCACCTCATTGGTTCCTCCTTGTGATGCGTACGTGAAAGAGCATTCGTGATCTTTCTGTGGGGTAAGAGGGGAAAGCCAAGAAATAGAGACAGACTCAGAATTCAAATGGAAGTGATGCTCAATGGATGTAATAGCCTACATATAATGCCAAGGAGTCTCTAAAGAAAAAAAAGAAAAAATACAAAGCCAAAATACTTAATGAACTGAGTTCATTGAATTCTGCCACATTACAACAAATATTGTTTCAAATATTAGATTAGTTTGACATTCACATTAAACTTTGATGCATTCAACTTTTTCTGTTACATGAACATGGTGATACACATCAGGGCCGGAGTGGGGTCACTTTTCAGCCCGGGAATTTCAGGCCCAAGACCGGCCCACTTTTTCCATGGTAGTGGAAATTGGATAAATGAAGCCACAGTTCAGCTCTTACTATCCTGTAGTTTTTTTTTATTAATACCATGGTTCAACAAATAATGTAAAGGTTAAATAATAATCCATTCAAGCTAAGAAGTTAATGAAAAATATTTCACAATTCCACAAGGATAGGTTGATAAATTAACAAAAGCAGAAATAAATGAATAAAGCATTTGAAACATATCCAACTCTTCAACAAGGAGGCATATTGAACTAATGTTTACAGTTCAACTCACAGTACAGTATAGTTACATTGCGAATAGCACCAACAGCATCTACACTACAGCATCAGTAACCATCTGAGCAATGCACTGGTTTCAGCCACTTTATCTACTGTATAACTGTGTCGTTGCTTATAGACATGAGGATTTCCTTCTCTGTGCACATTAACATGAAAGCCTCCAAGTTGTCCGGACTCAATGAGCTTCGTAGCCTATTCTTCACAAATGTTAAGGTTGAGAAGCTTCTCTCACTTGAAATCTGTGTGATGGACAAAGTAAACAGAAACTTTGTCCAAAGCTAACCCAATGACATGATAAGCATCTGTGAGGAGGTTGTACTGTGAGAGTATTACGTGGACACAAATGGCACAGTTTTGCAGGAGGAACAGGTCCTGCTTTCAAGCTCCATCTCTGATTCTTCCATATATGGTAGTCCGCCACTATCCTCCTGACTTTCCTGTGCCACCTCACTACATGCCCTGATAGTATAACCTTCAAGAAAGGACCTTTTCAGTCTCTCCCAATGGTATGCCAAGCTAGACAGTTCAGTTTGTAATGTGCTAACAGTAGCTCTGTCATCTAACGTAAGCAGACATTTGCTGATTTCCTGGAGTGCTGAGTTAGGGAGCCCATTTATCTTTATTTCAGGAAAGTTTTTAGTTTTTTCTGAAATCCTCCTATCCATGCTACCTGCCACAGTGTCCAGAACAACATTATGGACATTCACCTCAAAGGCAGCATCAGATGAGGCTACTGGTTCATCATCTAAAATCTCCCCTGGCATTCTTTTCTTTCATCAAGTACTGTCATATACTGCTCTTTCTTACATTAAATACCTTGAATTCATATGGTTTACTCTGTTATCGAATTCATATGGTTTACTCTGTTATCCTCTCTACCTGTACGTGTAATCATGGCCTCCTCATTGCAAATTTCGGGCTCATCATTTTTAGCAGGAGTCATTTTACTGCATACACAGATCAAGTTTGAGTTTTTGCATAATATTTGCGAATCTATGGATCGCCATATATTGGGTCTAAAAAGGCTAATTTAATATTTTGCTTGCGAATAGGTTGACAATGCTGCTGCAACGATATTAACCAACGCTACAACGTATAGTTACGTTGCTTATCATTAGGCCTATGTCTCTCTTTACCAGTTGCCACTTGTGTTTGTCCTCTTGGAAATAAATCGGTAAGGGCAGCATTTGGCAGCATCCTCCTCCAAAGACTTTCTTTTTTTCAGCCCCTCCTGGCCTTTACCTCCCATCCATCCTCCCTGCCTCGTATCGTTGCGGTAGGGCCGGCCCAGCCTATCTGAGAAAACTTTTTTGGAAAAGACGTGCTATGGACCCAACCAACTGTATTCGGGAGGGGAGAACTTCCTCGCATGGTAAAACCCATGCAGAGGCTGCTGTGTCATAATGCACAACGTGTGTAGCCTACTTTAAGAGAAGATGGACTAACGTGACAAAAATAAATAAATAATAATAATAATAATTACAAATTAAATTCTCGACCGGCCCAGAAGTGAAGCGGCCCATCGGGAATTCTCCCGATTCTCCCGATTACCCACCCCGGGCCTGATACACATCACTGAACTGAAACTTTTTCCTCAGCCTGACCAACTTGCAGCACTGAGTGATAAGTTACAAGGGAGACCATCCCTACTTCTGTAAGTCAAACATTGCTTGTGTGGAGTTCAGTGTTGGCTCTGACCAAACTCTGCAGTGTGACTGCTCTTATTTGCTTTAGAATAAATTTGGTAAAGCTCTTAAATATCTTAATACAAGCTGGCATCTAAGGGTTTCAGGGGTTAGGGTTATTCCACTATGTGACCACTAGGCGGTTACATATGAAAGGCACTGTAGGTGGCGTATTGTGATTAGCCACCGATGCTGCTGACGTTGGGGTTTCATAACCAATGAATAACCGAATTGTTTCTTTTCCTTACTGACGTGTCAAAATTTAAAGCACTGCTTTCTGTACCAAATCCATGTTTGCCCTTCTTTGAGTAAACAGTTGTTTATAATGAGGAACACAAAGCAGAGCAAAGCACAGCAAGAGTTAATTAAACAGAATGTATTTCAGCATATCTCTCTGCATGATGTTGCCCCAGATCTCATTTAGTAGGCTTGCTGCTGGTTGTGAGAAGATTTTCTGCCCACGTCAGCCGCACAGCAAGTTACTTAGCAAGAGCTAAGGAAATACATGAATTAAAAGCTATGTTAATACTTCCTTCTACTCTCGCATAGATACAACGTGACGTTAGTAAATGTAATTGTATGTGCCGAATCAACTACTGGTCATTCATACAAGACCAAACATCGTCCTTTCAAAGCAGCTAGCTAGCTAAGTGAGCAATTCACCTAGCAGGCTGCAAAACAGAAAGGGCTACCCAGCTATTGCAACCGGTTAGCTACGTTTTTGCATAATACTAATTTAACTCTTATATAATTCTACAGTTAAAAACAGACATCCAAATACAATGAAAGAGTATATTTTAGTTGGTTTGTTGGTGTAACAATATTGCCCAGATGAACAGTTGACTCGTGCATTTGGCACCATTGTTTGCTAACTAGCTATCTATGGTAGCTAAGTACTTACAATTTTCTCAGAGAAAGTGTGTACAACTCCCCCAGGTTTTACGTTGAATTCCACCGTTTTTGTGCTCTCGGATGAAGCGACTGCAAAAGCAGACACGACGATGAGAAAAACAGTTCCAACCATAGCATTAGTTGAGGTACCTGCACTTCGGCTGTTACTGTGGGACATTTTAGCTTTTCGGTAGCTGCACCACGAGCGCATTGGTTGAACGCAAGGAGGTCCAGAGTTGCCAGATAGTATTGCGTGACATCACGAGGGAAAATGTCAACAGTAAAGCCTTACTATTGTCATCACTTTGGATTGAAAAAAGGTTTACAATTTGATTAGGCCTAACATAATGTACAGTTGCTTCATCTTTATCAAATGTCCATGAACAAATCTTAGAGATCCATAGAGATATTCTCCCAAGAATGTAATTATCGTTACAAGATCCCAAGCAATGTGCAAGTCCCAAGCAATGTGCACTTGTTTGTGATGCCATCCTACGTGGTGTGATCATGTTCTGATAAATTGTTTGGTCAGATAGCAGAATATTAAGTTTGTTATTATATGGATATTCAGAACATGAGGTGTTTGTGTTCTACTCCAGTGGCAGCTAATAGGTTGAGTATGCAGTATGAGCGGCATGACTTTTTTCAATGGGTTCTGACTAATTTGACCATGAGGAATAAAACTAGGGTGCTGTCATTTCATGTAACCCGAGCGAAAATTGAGATTTTGCCACGCCCTTTTAGCGAGCTTGCGGCCCGTCCAGCGCATCTGTATCTCAGCTTCTGAAGGTCGTAGACACTTGAATTTGGTCTCAAACTGACCGGAATATGCATATTGATATAGCAGTGATTCTTGAGACAAGGGACAAAACAGGTTTTGATTTTCCCAAAAAATATTTGGAGAACTTCCAAAATACATGATTACATTTATGTCAAATTAAGTTTTGTCTATCCAAACATGTTTTGGTTCAACCTCCCAGTTGTAGATTTTTTATGTTAATTGAATGTTTGCTGGGTCAGCACTTGATTTTTGTCAACTCCATCATGAACATAAATATGCTTATGGAAATTATTTTAACTGATCTTATCAGAAATATTTTCACTTATTAGTTTTCCCAGTTCCCCTTATAATATACACAGGTCTTTAAATCATTAAAAACAAAAGTTTAGAGCCAAAGAAATCAATGTTTAATGAGTAGAATTGAAATCATATCACGAATTACATTTGTCTTTAACCTTCAGATTTAACAGAGACATTTTTAAGCATTAAAAATACATATCTACATTGGAAATGTGTTAATCTTTGAACAAATATCCTTCAAGGAATGAAACAGATACCATTTAATAAAAAAAACTATAAAAAATATATCTGAAGGAGTTGACACTCTATATCTAAACTAGATATAATTCGACACATGAAACTTAAATAGCAATAAAAATGCATAGGAAGTGATATTTTTGTTATAAACAACATTAAAATGATTAAATTGGACACTAAGATGGCCTTAGTCAACACCATCAGAGAAAGTCAACACCATCAGACACAAATTTTGATGGTGTTTGATGGTGTTTTGATGGTGTTGACGCCTGATGGTGTTGACAAAAAAAGTACATTTCTCCTTATATCACACAAGATTCTCACAGGAGCCATCTTGTTTATCATCTGTTGATCATGGTCCAGCCAATCTATATAAATAAACACTAGATTGCAGAACATTTTACTCTAATGTTGACTCTTTAGCCATTTTGGAGTTGATGCGCTATGGTTGTGACATGTGCATATTAGTAAATAGATATGAAAAACAAAGTATTATTAAAAACTTACCAGACCTCAAATTTTCTCATGTCACCAGGAAGACCAAGGAGGAAGGAAAGGGGTCCTTTGAGTTAAAGCTGCACTAAATTATTCCTGATTTTTTCCCCAATTTAAAAAAGTCTGATGGTGTTGACGAAAACTCTGGACACATGTTCAACTGACCAGAAAGTACATTCAAAATGTTTCAAAATATATATTTTTAATGTTTGTGAAATAAATACTATGTTATTTACATATGATATAGATAAAGTTCAATTTTATATCACTTTTCAGACTTTTTAAAGCATTGGAGTGTGATGTGACCTGCTTTCGGACATGGGTTTTTGTAGGTACTGGTCACATATCATATCATAAAGAATAAAAACTAAATGTTAGACAACAACAAAACACACTTTGTTGTGCTACCCTTGTCCTGTTGATGAGTTTGGTGAGGCTTTTAAAATATATTACGTACATTTTAAGATAAAAAAACTGTGATTTATGTCACGGACATGTTTTGTCCCAGGTCTCAAGAATCACTGATATGCACCATTAAGGTTTCTAAGCTCTAAACCCTTTACTTTTCGAGATACACAAGAAAAAACATTGCGTGGGGCGCTAAAAGCTTAAAATCACACACATTGTATTTCTACTTCAGCAGGAGCATTCAATATGGCATTATAAATGTCTTCGTAGCAATTTAAAAAACAGTATTAGGCCAATTCAATGTTCTTTTATTGAGGAGAGGATTAATTCCATTCCACCCACCCAATGTGTCATCTGACCTGATAAGCCAATGGCCACAGACCACACACCCACTGTTTACCTGTGCTCAGCCGGGTCCATGACAACAGATGAGGCCAGAACAAACACATGAGCACATTCAGAACAGACACTCAAACTGCACTTCCTCAGTACAATCATCGTCCAATCAGAGAGAGCTTTAGCCCTGTCTGACAACTTACCAGGATTCACTCCTCCCCATACTAACACATACCTGATGGCATCTGACCCTTCATCACCTTCATCACCCGAGCGAAAATTGAGATTTTGCCACTCCCTTTTAGCGCTCTTGCTTCTTTTATTAAGTCTTAACCACATAAACCAACTAAAAGGCCCTTACATTTGATTAAAACTAGACACTGACAAGGTTTTTTGGCTGAAAACAGTGTTTTAATTCTCATTTATCCATTTCAAATCTTTTCAACCACAACAAAACATAAACATATCATGAAAACTTCAGAAACTGGATCATGTTTCTTGATCAGATCTACCCAAGATTGCAGAATGTTACCCACTCAATCAGACAGGGAGACTGGTTCCTTTTTGTCAAACCATTCGTGAATGCTTACCTTCTTTGGACTTGGTAGAACAAACTACTCAAGGTGGGCTCCATTGTTTTTGAATTGCAACAACGGTTTGCAGACTTATATAACCATTTCATCAAAGGCGGTTGCGCGTCTCTCAAATCGACAAGGTAGTGGGGTAGTGGGGACATGGCATTGGAAAAGGCATACAATAAGCCTGCCAAGATAGCAGGAGGCCTCATCGGAATCACTGCTCAAAAGAAGGTGGTTGCTTTATGGGTAATAGTTAAACATGGGAAGGATAAGCATCTCACTAATGTAATGGAGTGGTGCAGCATTGGCCGAGACAGGGATACAGAGCTAGACCGGCACCACAACAGCAGCCAAACTGAGCAACAGTCGAGTGAGGCAGCTGCTTCAATACTTGAGACTGGTTGGCAGTCCTTTTGACAGTGATGACACAGCGCTCAGAAATGTTTGTACTAAAGCTAGTATAGCACATAACGTTGTATCTGGAATCCTCAAGTGCATTGATGTCGGTGAAACTAGCTACAAGGTATATGTAAAAGACTGCCTGGTTCTCAAAGTTTCATCCATCTATGACACTATTTCCACCAACAAAAATGTTGTCACGCCCAACCCTGAAGTGCAGACAGCTGGTCCAAGCAAGAAGGTGATTAACTGCAAGAGTGATGACTCTGATGCACCTCACTTCATTGACAACGCTAAAGAGCGAGGTTTTTCAATCGAGGAACTGTTGAAATTTGAGATATCTCCCATATCCTTCTTCCTGACAAGGGAGACAAACGCTGGGATTTCATTGGCTAAGGCTGATAAATCCGCATTGACAAGAGCTCTCGTCAATGAGCTTCCGAAGGATGATAGAAACGTTATTACTGAAATCAATCCACAGATGACGGTGATTGATTTTATGGCATTCATCTGAAAATTACCAATCAAAAAGATGAATTTAGGAAATTACGGGGAACTTGCAGACACACTGCTGAGCCATATTGTTGCTGCATCAAGGGGTTCATCACGGATTGATATCGTTTTTGACTCCTACAATGATGCACCAATCAAAGATGGTGAACGATCAAGGAGAGGAAACGCTGGACACATAACAGTCACCATCAAGAGTAACAGGCAAAAACTCCCTGTTGACATGCAGTTGTTCTGGAACTCAGCTGAGAACAAAGTACAAATCCAGAATTACTTCATGAACTGGGTAGTTAAGAACTACCATGGGCCTTTGAAATTTTATTTTGGCAGGTTTGATGGAATGTCCTGCATGAAACTGGTTAGCAGACAGTGCAGTAACATTCCTCAGCTGAAAATCCACATTGCATTCACATTTGCAAGTAGTGGCAAAATATAGAGATTGCATGCTGTAAACAAACTGTGGGGTATTTTTTACACATTCAGTTTGTGACATTATGGCAACTTATTTCTTGTTTAGTTAACAAAGGTGAACATTTTGAATTTTTGTTGAACACTCAAGTAAATGCACCAGGACCATTTCAAGCCACCATCTTCTCTTAAAAAAAACCTGACAAAGCAATGACCAGCTGCTTAAATAATTGTATTTATTTCCACAAAGTTGCACATTGAGGGATACTTCCACATCTTGGTGACCACATTGTTCCTGGTATAAAATGGAAAAAAGCACATATTCTGACACCTGAAGTCTCCTCAATTATTCTTGTTCTGGAAATATTTATTAAAAGGAATGTAGCCAGCATGTCATGTGGGACTAACGGGTGTGTTCTCCACTGGACTAATGAGTGCGCTCAGGGTTCATGAATGGGTAATTCTGAGAGAACACCTGGCTCCGAGATTTGGTCTTGGTCTTTGGTTGGTCAGGATCAGAGGGATTAGGAAACTTGACAAAAAAAGGTTTGAAGAGTTCATTGTAGAAGGGGATCTGCTCCTGCAGACTCTGTTGTGGTGGAGGTGCTGCTGAGGCACATTTTTTATCACGGCAGCTGGGTGCTGGCAGTTCAGTTGAAGGTTCTTCTGTAGTAGTTGGAGCTGCAGTAGTTTGGGAGGGAGCCTTCGCTGGCATGAAAGGGTTAGAGTATCCTGTGTACATGAAGTAGGGGTTAATCAACTGTTGCTGCTGCTGCATCAACTGTTGCTGCTGAGGATGCATTTGTGGAGGAAGCTTAGATGCTGTGGATGAAGTTGCTTCTGTAGTAGTTGGAGCTGCAGTAGTTTGGGAGGGAGCCTTCACTGGCATGAAAGGGTATCCTTGGTGCATGAAGTAAGACTGCATCAACTGTTGCTGTTGCTGCTGAGGATGCATTTGTGGAGGAAGCTTGGAGGCTGTAAGAAATGAAGGAGGTTTCTTTGTTTCCGATGCAGCAATCTTTATTCCAGTAATGTGCAGTGACGAAGCAGCCTTACTCCGGATTCAGCATGGTAGCACTGAATCACAAGCATTCACAATTCTAGGCATATATACTGTTTTAAGACCACTCCTAGGCCTCTAATGTAAATGAGCTAGGCTTGTAATGCAAACAGGTCTGGCAACCTTTTGTTGTGGTGTATGATAATCTGGTTTCTCTGTCTGAGATGGTTCTCAATGGCCTCCCCCATTCCCATACTATGATTAATTGCAGTCACTCACACCTCAGTTTGCTTCCTGACCCCAGGTGTCTGAGGAAATCCAGTGTGGGACTTTCTCTTTGTGACCATGATAAGATAACCATTTTGGGTATTCTGCTGGTGGTCACAGCAGCTGCTTGATCATGAATCTTACAGTCCACCCCTTGATGCTATGAAGCCATACATAGCATCAAATCAACTTTCTTTCTCAGAGTCACAGCTTTCACAGAGTTGTCCAGTGGCGGGTGATGTCCTGCCTTAGGTTGCCCCCTCTGTGGCCATTAGGGAGTCTTACCCGTCATTGGACTCATCACCCTCGCATACACTGGTCATCTCCCAGCCCCAATAGGTAACTTATCAGGGGGTCATTCTGTAATTTGATACTATAAGATAAATATCTTTTATCGGGTTTGGAGAAGCATTTGAGAACCACCACAGCCAATGAGACAGTCTAAGATAATTGAGTAAAACACAAAGGCATCTGACATCCTAAACACAAGTAAATATAAATGTAAATGGTCCCAATTGTTATCAAACATCAAAGCATACATCTTCTTTTCATCTTTTCGTGTTTGTTCGTGTGTGTGTGTGTGTGTCTGTGTTTTGTGGGTTCGTTCGGGTAAGGATATGCACCCAGTGGTGGATATGCATATTTGTCCTGGGGAAAATCACTTTATCAAATTTCAGAGAAGACGCTCTCTGATTCTCTCATTGTCTTTCTTGTCCATGCACTCTATTGAGTGTGCCTTTCACCTTTCAGCAGATGAAGCTCTGAAAAGTGTCGAGATCTTTGATTGTCCATTGGGTTGCTTTCTTTATTGTCTTCATCAGTTGTGGTCCATTTCATTCCATCAGTCAATCTCTTAAGGTGCATCTCTGGGCTTGTGGATCTCAGATCCATGTATGGTCTCAGGTCCTTTGGATTCCTGGTCTGTAGAAACCTGTTGTGTGGTGGCCGTCTGGATTTTTCTTGTTGGTCCCAGTTATGCTTTGTGGTGGCCCTTGTCCACACCTCAAGCCTCTGGTCACCCAAATGGACTCCGGTCCCACAGGTTCCATTTCCACAAGTGGTATCCCTTTACATTGGGTTAGTCATCTGGTGTCTGAAATTTTATATAAAAGAAAAGAAATAATGTTGCCCCCCCCTTTCCCGACAAGAATTTCCACACATCCAACATGTATCAACAACACAAACATAATCAAAACACAACATAAAAACAGGATTACAAATATAAACTCCCCCCCTTTTTGATACAGCACACATTTTCAAAGTGTGCTACTATCAGCATCATTTGGAATCCCAATGTTTTGGCTGCTTGTGTCTGAGTAACAGCCATTCTCTTCAAGCAGTGATTTGTCTGGCCAGGTGTTAATAGGTTCCTCTTGTGGTCTATTGTCTTGATGCAATGTCAGTTGACTCTGTAGACTATGTACTTTGTGAAATAGTTCTTGATAGTTGTCCCTTGTTGTCTGTGAAGAGTTACAACTTCTGGCTATGTGTCCACTCTTTCCACAAGAAAAACAAACAACATTCCGTTTTTCTGATCTGTTCTGATTTCTGCAGTTCCTTGCTATGTGTCCCTCTTTTCCACATGAATGACAGTCAATGCCTTGATGTCTTCCCACTCTGTCTTGGCAATGTCTTGCAATGTGACCCTGTTCTCCACATGCATAACAAACATAGCGTTCATACCTTCCCCCACTACCAGGGCAGTGTCTTGCAATGTGCCCATCTTCTCCACATGAATAACATATAACACCCACTGGATTGCTTCTCCTGAAGCCATTACCTCTGTGTTGCCAACTAGACGAACTGGTTTCTGGCCCTCTTTGTCTCCTGTTCTGCTGGGCAAGCTTACATCCTACAACTGTAGCGGGGTGTGATTTCTTAGAAGTGGCTTGATTGTTGTAAAATTGTGTCATTTTAGCAATAATTTCGTCATAGCCTGAGAGATGAGTCACAAACATTTCTATGGCAGAGCGAGTCTGGGGATCACTCTTGTTGATCAAAGCATATTTATAGCCAATATCCTCAGTCATGATGTCAGGGTTACCACTGTACGTCGTGAAAGCTTCCAGTAACCTATGTGCAAAAGCTGCGGGATGTTCTCCTTTTGTCATTGCCACCTCTGCTAACTTTCCTGGATTGACAGATGCAATCCCCAAAACCTCCAGTAGTGCTTTTTTTCGGTCCTGATTATTTCCCATCCTATTCTTCACTTTATCTGTCAAGGCTCTTGATAATGTAGATGGAAGGCACAGGCTCAACACAACACAAGCATCAAAATCTGTCAATCTGTATATGTCCACGCAGTTCTCCAGACTGGATAGAAATTCTACAGGATCCTGTGTCCCAGGTTCAAATATTCCCACACTCTGTACCACTACTGCTAACTCTGAGGGGCTAAGCCATTTTATGGTGTGTGACATAACCTCCTCACTTGCTCCATTCCGCACAATGGTGGAGTTAATTGGTGCCATTGGGTACTTTACCGTGACACCTGAATATTGGCACTGACTATCCTGTGAACCTGACTGTTTCTTGCAACATTCCTCATTGACGGCATTGCTGCTGCCAATATCAGATGTGCTAATGGAGAACTGGCTAACCCTATGTACCACCACATCTAACTCACGTGACAACACTTCCACTGATGATTTCAACAAGTTGTTTTTAGCCATGAGAGTTTCCATTTCTTTCTGCAACTGCCCATTTTCTCTTTTCAAAAGCGTTTCAGTAATCTGAAGATTTTCTATGTGTGCCAAGCCGTCATTAAGACGTGATAAGAGTGAATTATTCTCTTCTTTCAGTAGGTCTCTCTTTGCTTCTACGTCGTCTAATCTTTTCTTGGTCACTTTGTATGTGGCAAGAAGTCCTTGAAGGGCATTTGCAACTTTCCCTTTTTTGTGTTTTGGTATCTTGGCATAATCTTCGAACTGGGACCCTGCCCACTCGTAGGGCGTATCCTCTGCGTTCTCTATTCCGTCAAATATTCCATGCGAACCGTGTTTCCTGATGTATTGAACAATAATATCTTCCATTCTAAAGTTAAAACAAACAAAAAAAAAACTAACAACAACAATCTCCGTTTTATGTCAATCAATCTTGGTATTATGCTTCTTATGTCACGTATTGGCTAGGCTATGACGTTTCCGTCCTCAACAATGAAATAGCGCCTTTCAACAGTCAACCCCACAATTGAAATTCAAATGATTTATCTTTCCCGTTAAGTCGGATCCTATCACAAGCTTATGGATTTGTGCCGTAAAATCTGAATGTATGTCTATGATGCTTCATGTTCAACTACTGGCTATTATCCAGACAATTTATGCCACAATTCGTCGGGCTGACTACTACACTAGTTTCTCACACTCACCAATACACCGGTTAATAATTATGCCTCTGTCCGTCAGGCACAACAGTATGTGTTCTTGAAATTGCCTTAGGCAACAGGACTTAGTGCCTAAACCACACTACTTTTCAGCTACTTGTTTCAGTTACTTCAAAAAAAACGCTTTCACAGTCTGGCCTTTGTTTCAATTACTTTAGGTTTTCTGATACAATTCTATTACCACACTACTTCGGGCTGATTCAGTTACTTTAGAAAAACTGCACAGAGCTAACCCACAGCCAGACACCTCCTGCTTATTAATGGAATAAAGACATGAAACAGATCAATTCTATTCTTAAACCTCCTTTCTAGGTTGTTTTAAACGTGCAAATTTCCTAAAAAAAAAAAAGTTTTTTTAGTAGAATACTTACCAATTCCCCTCTTCTTCTTTTTTTTTTTTTTTTTTTTGAAATTGCAAGATGGGCTGGCTCGCCAATTGTAAGAAATGAAGGAGGTTTCTTTGTTTCCGATGCAGCAATCTTTATTCCAGTAATGTGCAGTGACGAAGCAGCCTTACTCCGGATTCAGCATGGTAGCACTGAATCACAAGCATTCACAATTCTAGGCATATATACTGTTTTAAGACCACTCCTAGGCCTCTAATGTAAATGAGCTAGGCTTGTAATGCAAACAGGTCTGGCAACCTTTTGTTGTGGTGTATGATAATCTGGTTTCTCTGTCTGAGATGGTTCTCAATGGCCTCCCCCATTCCCATACTATGATTAATTGCAGTCACTCACACCTCAGTTTGCTTCCTGACCCCAGGTGTCTGAGGAAATCCAGTGTGGGACTTTCTCTTTGTGACCATGATAAGATAACCATTTTGGGTATTCTGCTGGTGGTCACAGCAGCTGCTTGATCATGAATCTTACAAGGCAGTGGATGAAGTTGCTTCTGTAGTAGTTGGAGCTGCAGTCGTTTGGGAGGGAGCCTTAACTTGCATGGAAGGGTTAGAGTATCCTGTGTACATGAAGTAGGGGTTAATACACTTTTGCTGCTGTTGCATCAACTGTTGCTGCTGCTGATGGATTTGAGGAGGAAGCTTGGAGGCACTGGATGAGGTTGCTTCTGTAGTTGTTGGAGCTTCAGTAGTTTGGGAGGGAGCCTTCACTGGCATGAAAGGGTATCCTGGGTGCGTGAAGTAGGGATTAATCCACTGTTGCTGCTGCTGCTGCATCAACTGTTGCTGCTGCATTTGTGGAGGAAGCTTGGAGGCAGTTGATGAAGGTGCTTCTGTAGTTGTTGGAGCTTCAGTAGTTTGGAAGGGGCTTTCACTGGCATGGAAGGGTTAGAGTATCCTGTGCACATTAAGTAGGGATTAATAAACTGTTGCTGCTGTTGTTGCTGCTGATGGATTTGAGGAGGAAGCTTGGAGGCAGTGGATGAAGTTGCTTCTGTAGAAGTTGGAGCTGCAGTCGTTTGGGAGGGAGCCTTAACTGGCATGGAAGGGTTAGAGTATCCTGTGTACATGAAGTAGGGGTTAATAAACTGTTGCTGCTGTTGTTGCTGCTGATGGATTTGAGGAGGAAGCTTGGAGGCAGTGGATGAAGGTGCTTCTGTAGTTGTTGGAGCTGCAGTAGTTTGGGAGGGAGCCTTCACTGGCATGGAAGGGTATGCTGGGTGCGTGAAGTAAGACTGCATCAACTGCTGCTGCTGTTGCATTTGTGGAGGAAGCTTGGATGCAGTAGATGCAATTACTTCTGTAGGAGCAGGAGTATGCTGAAGTGGTGGATCCTTAGGAGATTGTGAGGCTTGAGTTGACATAGGGCAAGAAAGGGTTACTGGATTGCCTTGCCATAACATCTGGAGCAAATGGTTGCCATCCTGGAGGGAAAATAAATAAATAAATAAATACCAATAAGAAGATGCAGTCATGCCCAGTATTCAAACTACACACCATCCTACATGAGCTGGAATGCTAAAGATTTACTTCAGGGTCTTTTTGGCACCATCTCCAGAACTAATTCTGGTTTGAAGGTTATGTACACCCAGTTGGCATGTACATGCACACTACAGGCTGTGTGTAAGGCCTGATCCATCAAATTAGCCAAGTAAATATAGGCTACTAAATTTACAGAAAGGTTGAGTCAAAAAGGTAGGAGAACAGGACAACATTACAGGGGGGAAAAAGTTTACACCATGCACACAACAGTAAACACATCTTGGTTTAGGTAGATCCTAGCAAGCAAAAGAACATATACAGTAATACAACTCGGGTCACAGGCCCAGAATGGGGGAAATAGCCAAGCAACGAGCAGTTAAGTTAGTGAATGTGGCTTATTCCAAGACCTTACCCACCTCATACATGCAAAATACAGTGTTAAAGGCTAGCCTAGCACAAAACCCTCCTGCTTCTGGTCAACATCAGCATCTCCTCTGAGGGGTCATTCACCTACTGGCTGTAGCATGAATTATTGCTAAGTTAGCCTTGTTGCGGTCCCATTAACAATGCTTTAACAGCGCCCAATTTAGTTTACTGCTACATTCTCAAGTAAATGGACGTTGTTTACTTCACTTCTGGTCACAGAATGTCAAGAGAAATGAACAGAAGACCAACAGTGTCTCAAAGTGACAGCACATTTTAGAGTAGGATTTGTTTCCATTTCAGGTGGCTTGCATGTTGTTGGGGTTTCGTAATTTATTTAAGAGCTACATTTTAGAATGTTCATAATATATTTCATGATTTGATATTAAAGGCACCCCATGGTCAGCAGCAGTCCAACAACTAGCCTAGGTAGAAGAAAAAAAAAGAAATACAAAAATTCCATAGCTGATAAAAATGGAAATGCCTTCTGGGTGCCATGAGTGCATTTACTCCTACACTATTGGTAAGTCACCTTATAGTTTATAGATGACAAAGCCTACCTGATTTATAACATCACAACCATCATAGGGGATGAGAAACAGAAGGCCCAGTACGGTCCTGGACACAGAGTAACCACAGTCCTGCGGCAGCTGGTTTAGCGAGAGGGGTTTTCCTCCTGCTGGAAAAGAAAGGACACCAAGTCTTGAGGTTCATTACGAGAGTTTACAATGACCCCACCACAAACAAGGAACAGAAAGGTTAAGAGTCTACTGAATCTGACAAGCCTTTGTATTAGTGTAGCCAGCGAGTGGCCCCGGTGAGTTGCTGAAAATATTTGTCCCCAAAACGAGCAGTCGGCAGAAGCCCAAGATTAAAGAACTACCCAATATAAGCCATTTACCTCCGTCTAGCTGAAGTGAAGAGAATCCAGGGCCTTGGGCCGAGAACATCATGAGGTCCTTAGTACATGACACAGATGGTCGCATACTAGCCCAGGCTGCCTTAGAAGAACTGGAGTCATCAATGACATCTTGTCCACCCACCAACCCACCAGCGTCGGCTTGAATGTTAAAGCCATCCTCTTCAGGGTCCTCGCTAATGTGTCGATTTCCTTCATTTTTTACTGGGCCAAAATCAGGAATATCTCCTCTGCCGAACAGAATGGTCCCCACTCTAACATCATCTGTTTTTCCTCTGTGTGTTTCTCTTGTCTTCGCATGATTTCGAGGCTCACACAGCATATTTGGCTGAAACAAAGAAAAACAAGACACAAAAGTAAAACAACATCCCTGTTTGGTTTAAACCTCATTTTGGAAATTTCGTTCATAAACAGGGAGCTGAATCAACGCGTGTCTCGCGACTCTTTTAGTTGGGTATAAAGCCTGTGGTTCCCAATTAACATCAATTGATGCCAGTCCAAACGATATCGCTAAATACTCATTGAGTTAACAGCTGAACAAAGTTGTAGTAATTTTCCCATAAAGGACGAACTGTGTGCCGATCTAAATTGTCCGAAAGTCTCGTAGAGGACATAGCCTATTATTTTTTTTTAACTCTAAAGACTTATTATCTCTAGATACCAAATGGCGGCTGCCCTACTCATTTAATCTTTGATGTAGTTGACCATAGACCTACCCGAGCATATCAGAAATCTGATTCACATTAACAAAGATCTGTAGTAGCAAAAGGTAAAAGGCTCCTCATTGCTTTTCCTGTCCATTTAGGGAAGTCTTTCTGGCAAGACATCCAGAATTGGATGAGCGGTCTTGTGTCGTATGTATTCCTGTATGGACTGTCAGTGGATAGTTCAATGAGCTGATCTTCCTCTGTCACCGTTAAGTTTGAGCCATCTGCTGCACTGTCTTTGAATGGGAACTGTAACCATGTCTTGTCTTTGCACCACAACTCAGCCTAAGAGAAGTATTTCCCAAACTCATCATCAAGTGCCTCCAAATGTGCAACAATTGTGTGTGTTAGGTGATGACACAGCGCTGCAGATTAACTTTTACAGATTTTTACAGATGGAAACATGGAAAAAGTGCCCTTTCTGACTCGATCCCTCCATCTGCTGATTTTCTTCAAAAAGCCCTCTATCCTGTCATTAGATTAGATTAGATTAAATTAGATTCAACTTTATTGTCATTGTACAGAGTACAAGTACTGAGACAACGAAATGCAGTTTAGCCAAAGTGCAGAGTATGTGCATATGTAAAGTGGAATAAGTGAATAAATAAGATATGTACAGTAAGAAATAGATATGTAATATGAACAGAATTGGGACTAGCAGCAATTGAGGTAAGAAGTGTATAAAAAGTGCAGGTGTAAGCATTAGTGGTGGTAATAAGTGAAATTAAGTGAATAAGGTAGTAGTAATAATGTTTGTATAAAGAACGTTGTATGATGTCAGTTAAAACAGTTAGTAATAAGTGGGATATACAGTAGTAAAAAAAAGACATTCTGGTGTAAATGTTCAGTGGCGCTGGGTGACGTGTGTATTATGTCCTTGCATAGATCTCTTCAGTCTGTTCAGTTCACAGTAAAGGTCTGAAAGATATGCAAGCTTGGGAAGCCAGGCATTGTCACTCAAATGTTTGGCCAGCTCTGCAGAGTTGTGGGTTAATTTCACTGAGGAGGCAGACTACACAACATGCGGGTGCACAAACACAGGAACATGTGTACGTGTATGTGTGATGTGTAGACTAGAGAGTAGAGTGACAAAGCCCAAAGATCAGCATCCAATGTATTTAATACAGCAAAGTGAAGGAAAACTACAACTTGCATAAAGCTGTGGACCCAGTGCCTACTATACTGCTGACTGATACCGCATCAGCTGTATTGGCAAAAAGGCTTTTTTGCATTGTCATTGTGGATTATTGTGTGAAGATTGATGAGTCAAATTAATGATCCACTCTGTGGGGTTTTGGCGACTCAGTAGATTTGTTTATTTATGGCCATTCATGGGATCTCTATGGCTAAGTGGATTTTGGCTGTGCAACACCTTAAATTCTTCGGACCCAATAATTTCATACAAGTATTCGAAATCAGTAACAATTTCAACAATTCCATGTCATCATGCATGGATGTGACAAAGGCTGCGTGTACCTTTGTAGGTATCAGTGTTTTGCTACAAAATGATTTATCCTCCATATAGTTGTGTGGCAGGTTGGGCAACGCCTCCACAGTTAGTCCCCCATTCAACCTGACCTCCCAGGTGCAATGCGTGGAGTAATGGCAACACAGATTGGCTGGCGGGCTCATGTGTTTAGGTATAAGTCCGCGGCATAGCACCAGTAGATACTCTTTGCCTACCTGTCGTGTTTGCTTCCGGGGTGCCCCATTAGTTGGAATGGTGGGGTGGCTTTCATATCTGGCACGTTCAGACGAATGCTAGTTAAGGTAAGCCACTTTTGACGTTTAGCCACATCGGCCAGTGCTAGACCGTTTCATAGGTTTTAATACTGCTGTGTTACATGTCTATGTAGTGGGATTCATTTGCGGTTACTAGCAAGGCTAGTGTTACATTGCGTGGATACCGGGTGCTCAGTGGGAATCAGCTGGAGGTAGGCTGATTCGTTTAATCATACCGCGCTGTGTTTTCTACGTGCACTTTTAAGGCATGAATGACGATACTATTTGTATTCTTTGTTACGTTAGCCGGAGCAGAGCTTCCATAGCTGCGTCCGTGGCCTGTTCCTGAGCCTGCAGTAATTGCTGCTCTGTCTACAACGCAGAGACCCAACAAGTGTCCCCGCTCCACTTCAAGGCTGCTGTTCTGTGTGACTGTATAAGTACATGTTTTCTTGTCGGTGTCTTTATTGGTTTTACGCATGTACGGGGCTTGCTTCGGTGATGCTGCTGTCCATTTCCGCCTGACCTTGTATGTTTTGTTCCTTGACATTCATGCATGATTCCGTTCGTTTATTTTGCTTTAGCGCATGATTCTGTTTTGTTTGGTTCTTTTACGTTAGCGCACGATCCCGTTTATTTTGCTTTGTGCATGATCTCGTTTGGTTGCTGCTTTGCTTTAGCGCATGATTCTGTTTTGTTGGTCGTTTCTTTTGTGTTAGCGCATCTGTTTGGTCTGTCTTTACATTAGTGCATGATCTCTGGTGCTTTAGTGCATTCTGTTTTGTTTCTTTGATTTACTGCCTGTTTTGTTAATTGTGGTTGTGGGACTCTGGCTTAATCATCGTATAACCTAAGTCTGCTTCTCGAAGTGTGTGTGTGTGTGTGTGTGTGTGCGTGGGTGTGTCTGTGTGTGTGATTTAAAGTACTACAGGTCACTGTTATCAGGACTGTTCGTTCCTGCTGGCCGCCCCTGTGGCTCCAGTGGACTGCCAGAGGTCCTCTGTTCCTAACCTCCCGCCCAAAGCTAAGTAGCTCTCCATAGCGCAGCGCAGTGTAGTTACTTAGGCTACTCTTAATGCCTCTTGGTTGGTATTGCTAATTCCAGTGCCTCTCTACCCCTCTCCTCTCCCTGGACAGGTGCAGTGGGTGCTACCCGAGCGACAGGCGGACCCCTAGGTGGTGGAGCTCCCCCCTCTCACTTTTCCCTTGCTGTGAGCACAACGGTTGCCCTACTTTGCAGTGCATATTTGTTTCCATACACGTGTGGTGTGCCTTCTGGGCCTCTCCCCTCCCCCTATCGGGAAGTCCTG
This sequence comes from Sprattus sprattus, assembly GCF_963457725.1. Lineage (NCBI taxonomy): Eukaryota > Metazoa > Chordata > Actinopteri > Clupeiformes > Clupeidae > Sprattus > Sprattus sprattus. The sequence goes on along the minus strand of NC_137921.1, from coordinate 33,892,414 downwards.
CTCGCCTTGGTAAGCCCTTGCCCTGCTCCACCTACACTATCCCAGGCTACTGGCCCATCAGCAAAGCTTCGACCCTTCTCGCAGGCTCCTTATTGGGGCCCTAGCCTATTGAATGCCACTTCCATCTGTATGTCTATGGCTGGAAGTACTACATTAGTTGCTGTGTGTGCTATGATATGCAGGTGTGTCTAAAACAGCCCTATATGGTCAGTTGTGTGAGAGGCAACGGCCCGTGTTGAAATTGTTCTGTATTTGACCTGTCCTGTTTTATTATTCTCCTGACGCCTGTTAATAAATGATTATTTATGGAATTCCTGTCTTTTGCCAATGAGTGTTACGAACTTGTTTGCCTTGTTATATGTAAGGTAAGATAAAGTCTATTCCTAGGGTGACTCCCTAGGTGGCGTAGTCGACATCTAGTATCTTGTCCAAATTTCCTCGCCACTGTCACAGTTGCATTATTGGTGTGCTAAATGATGTATAGAATGTACATCTCCAGTCTCATTACTGCTGGAGGAGATGGATCTGCCCACAGCTGCTGAGAGCATTGGCACAGGACCATGCAAACAGGAACGTGGCACAAGCAATAAAGAGCAGGGTTAGATCTAAGTTCACATTAAGGATTTGCCCTTCAGAAATGTACGCTATCTCGGCTCCTTCACTCGCAGCTTCTCAACCATCTTCTTCTCAGCAGTTTTTTCCATCTCAGTCATCCAACACTCTCTGCCACTCCATGTCTCTCTGACTGGGTTTCTTCTCGTCTTTTGTGAATAGAGATGTTCAGTATGAGAAAAATAAGGGGTTTTTCGAACATTAAAGCATATAAAACTATGGTAGTAGTTCACAATTTTTTAAATTATGAACACTGAAAATGAGGTCCCCTTAAAAAAATAACCAGGGCACATGTGGGAAAACAGGGGGAGGAAAACTGCACATTTAGCAAAGTTACACCTGTGTTCACAACCATGCTGCTCGATATGGAGGCAAGACACATACTCACAGGGCCAACTGGCTGACTTTCATATGTACATTATAAATATGGAATAACACTGGCATTAAAAACTGCAGCACTACCAAAAATAACAGGAGAGCTCCAATCTTACAAGCCCCTCACCTGCCTCGTCCGGCTGGCTTCACCACGGCCCAAAAACAACAGCATTTCAGGATGTTCATTAGTCTAAAGTTCGAGAATGTAGTGCACAGATGTTATGCAGACCGTTTGGTATTTATTCAGGAGCTATGAAGGGCACAGTTTAGAGGATGCCCTACATTGGACAACCTGTCAAGAGTATGATCAACAAGCACTCACAAAGCCCATCTTTTGTGAAAAATGGGGCCCCTTGTTAAGACCAGGTAAACATTAACTCCTTTTCAAGAAACAAACATAGGTTGTCCCTGGAAACAAGAGAGGCATTTAATATAATGAGCCCTCTGACTTTCCATGCCCTCTCAAAAATACAGAGTAAATACTTGCACAGAGTGAAAAATAAACACCGGTAATTCTGTCCCTCCATAAAACTTCCTACTGTCATTAATTTTTCTTCCTCTCAGCAGACACAGACAGAACAGACCAGTGCTGTGACCACAAACTGATGCTGAGAAGTGAGATATATCAAGAACTCGCAAGTTAAATTGCCACCTGAAAGAACTGTAATCCAATAGCTAATTGCACAATGTCATTGCATCTTTTAGAAGTGACTGGTAAAGATTCTCCACACGTTAACGTACTTCAGATATTCAGGAAAACTATATTTAGAGCAAAGTTTACTGATGAGGTGCGTATTTAGTGAGGCGTTCTGCAACACATGCTGTTTAACTGCCCCCCACATATTTCTGTGCTATACAGTGAGTTGGGCCACACTCTGTGCACTGTTCCACATGCTCTCTGTCTGACACAGTACCTGTGGAATTTCTCCACTGCGTGCCATCCCCAACCTCCAGCTTCATGAGAGCTGCTACTGGCCATGTCTGAAGCTTAACATGTTGGACCTCAAAAACCTTTGGTCATATAATTATCAGCTCTATTTGCACCTTAAATTAAAAAAACAAAAACAAGCATTAATTCAGACATTAGCACAAAGTGACCAACAGTGTGCTTTATATCAAAGTTTTATCTAGTTCAATCTTTGGGTGGATGTGCTTCACAAGTGCCTGTTAATGTAAACACAGGACACACCTAGAACACGGCACACACGTGATGAGGTGTTTGTATGGGAATGCTGTGGTCTTTCTATTTCGAATGAGGAAAAAAGATTCATGAGCTAATGCTTATCTTTATATGAAACCTTTAATCAAAGATACAAAGAACTAACACTTCAAGTGAAAATGTACAGTAATTTAAGCTTACACAATATTTTGAGTGCAATATTGAAATTATGCAGCTCATACATAGGAACACGTATCAAGCTATTCTTAAAATTCTGACACTAAAGCATTATTTGTGGAATGTATAGTAGGATATAGCTGATAGAAAAGATTACCAGAATAATTAAAATACTTTCTTAATATTGAGATATGGATACAATATTAATCACACAATTTTTGCCATAGTTTTTATGCATCATAGTTAAGGGCTAAGCCATGTTTGTGGTTATATAATTTCATATCAATGATAATGACTGACTGAACTGCACAACATTGCATCAACATAATACAAACAAAACATATTACTCTTATCTTTTACTGTACTCAAATAAATAGAAATCCTTAGAATTTCTTCGACTGAATCCTCTTCTTCTACCGGAGCAGTTAGGTTCTGTGAAACAACAACAGCTTGTCAGTGAAGGAACAAACTTGTTATGTCAAACGCTTTTTGTGTCACTACTTACTTACCCAGTTATTCTGCAGTTGCGAACTTGCACATAAGGGCCTGTGTATCTAACATCACACCTGACAACATTGTTCGAGAAATCAGACTCCTCCACCTGGAATGTGGGGTTCACTGTGACCTGCAGAAAAGACACAGCTTTTTAAGCAAACTCCACGTCTGCTTTATAAAACTAAGTTAAGGTAGACTACTTAAAACTTCACCTTCAGAATGTAATTTCCTGGAGGCACATCGGTGATATCAATCCACTGGCAATCAATGTTGGCATTGTACAAATCATAGCAGCCAGGGCCCAATCCCTATAACAATCACAAACACATCTATTACGGCATAACACAGCTAATTGCAAAGGACTTTCATCAAAAAAGCACCTCACCACGTTGGGTATCAGCACTTCACTACAACTGAATTACAAGACAGAGAATTGTCATATTTCTCTGGTAATTTTGTCACAGAAGCCTGTGATTAAGGAGCTGTGCAGGTCATTTGTTTTACCTGTGTGTGAGCCGTGCAGGCATAGCGTCGCCTTACACCGGGATCACAGTTTGTGTCCTCCAGACAGAAACTGGCCTTGTGTCCCTCAGCTACCTTTCTCTCAGTGGAGATTTCCAACAGGTCGTAATTACTGAATGCCTCCATGCTGTGGTAGTGCCTGAACGAATATAATTGTGAAGAAAAATAGGTTTACTTATCCGGGAGTAGCTCTAAATATAAATGCCATAAATCTTACTCAGTTCCCGCTCTCCACGCTTTTTCTTCTTGTTCTCTGAATACTACTATTGCAGGTGCTTGCATAATCTAAACACAAGACACACACAAAAAAGAAGGAAAACACATCCTACTTCCAGTGCACTTCAAAAACAGTGATACTAGTAGACTTCTAATTCTAAGTGCAGTCCAGGGCTAACTACATCAGTGGAACTTAGGTGTTGGAACAGGTTGTGTTGGGTCAAGCTACAAACATGATAATATGATGCTAATACTGAATTTAATGATTAACTCACTGATGGCAACTATGCCACTCCCACTGGTGTCTTGGTTTCAAAGGCAAGAAGTCAGCAGTTCCTTGATTCTTGACTCTCTGGGGGAATCGAAGTAGCACTCTGTAGTCGAGGTCTCTGATGCTTTGACTATAGGCAGACCTTGATGGAGAAATATAATTTTTGTATTAATGTCTTGCAACATGCACTGAAGAACTAGTGTATATTTATTCAACCACTAGATGTGATTCATAGCTGTACCATGATATGTTAATTGTGATTAGGAGCGATAAAGAGATTAAGTTACCGAGAGAGACAGTTCTCCTCAGCTGCGCATTTCAGTGCATACATCTGCACACGCTGGACATAAGATGCTGCCTGAATGTAATAAGGGTCAGGTATGAGGTCTGGAAGACCTGGAAAAAAAAACAAAAAAATAGAATAATATAGAAGTTATTACAAACACAGACATTATGAAATTATCTTCTTGGTTTAAGTCAGAGGTTATCCATTGGCCAGGGGACATTTTGTGAGAACAATTTCTAGCATCCCATCCCATCACCTACCATTATGGAAGTACCTGGTGCCATAACCAGAGGCAGGTGGAAGATGGGCTGGTGGTCTCATTCTCCCACTTGAGGGGTACATATTGTGAAAAATTGAATTTCTGTGATCCTTGTTGCGGGAACCATCATTGGTTGTATTTTCTGGATTTCTCAGCTGGGCGTCTTCCTCTGTTGTGTTATAAGAAGCAGCTGGAGGAAATACTTCTTGAGGGAACTCTTGAGATACCTCTGTACCTCTTCCTTCTGGAGGTAAATACTGGCTTACCTCTTCAGTGTTGCCTTCAGTCTCAGGTCCGTTTAGTGACGTGTTTCTAACAGCTTGAGTTTCGTTCAACTGTGTCTCAATGTCTGAGTGTTCGTCTGCTGTTATTTCAGCGTTATCCTGTGGTGATGTTTGGTCATGCGGTGCTGCTGGCAAAAATTCCTCTTCGCCGTGACCTCGCTGTCCCCGCGATCCATCGTTCCCAGAATACTCCTGCGTTAAAGTTTGAACACTTGTGCCATATAGTGCATCATTCGTGCTAGGGTTGGTTGGATTTACAATCACAGCATCTCTGCGGAAAGACGCCAAATACCTCTGATTGCTGTCACTGGAGATGAGGTTGTTTGTCATCGTGTAGGGAACCCGAACTGCAGCATCCGACCTTAAAACAGCCTCTGATTCCCGTGAAGGCTGTGGCAAAGTAGAGTCCACCACACTGGGATGAGGTCGCCTGGACCCCGACTCTGTATCCGGTGCCCTGGAAGCGGCGGACCTTCTTGGAAATCCCAGAGCTCTTAATGTAGTTAAATATACTTGACTTCTTCTCCTTGACTGCACGGGTGGGTAGAATTGTGATCCGGTGCTCAATAAACTGTGGACATGGCCGTTACTCTCCCATTGCACTTTGTGCCGCCATGGTCCAGCACGCGCGCGTAAATGGCGCTGTCCGGTGCTTAAATCAACCCACGTATGGAACAGTATTAAAAGCAGAACTATAAACTTAATCATGGCAAATTGATAGCAGACTGTACCACTGTAATATTTCCTCTTGTAGTGAAAAGCTGTTAAACTTAAGCTGGAATATTCAAAGTTCCATTCTGGCTATTGAAGAGGGTGGTGCGTTATAAAGGACGGAGACGGCAAACCGGAGTTGTAAGAAACCTACTTGTTCCAGAGTTTGTCTACGCATGCACAGATAGAAGTGGGATTTCTATAAGAAGCACCGTATAAGACTTAACCATTTCGCTTCTGAAACCCTTACACAAGGATATTTGTTTAGTGAGCTAAACCTGGCGAGTAGGTGGCACCAGAGGCGGTTTTCACGTGGATGGCTGTCAAATTCAAACGTGCAGTCACTGGCAAGTAATATTGTGAATATAGTGAAACTGTGTGGTGAAAGTAAAATATTGACTGGTGATGTAAAAGTGATGGCTACCTGGACATTTTTTTTTAAAATTGTGCTTGGATATGGGCATTGAATTAAAGTCAGGGTATTGTTCTTGTTCCTTGCCTACGGTTAGGCCACTAGAACACCTTTATTTCCATCTGGTCAATAACAGAAAGCAGGGGGCGTCTGGGGGCGAAACTTGGCCCCAGTGCGCCACGCTTATAAAAGAGAGGAGAGTTTACATGAAGTGCAAATACCAAGGTCATGGAAAAGCAGAATTTTTTTTCTGACCACTACTGAGAGATCTTACATTTTAAAATGACCAAGACATGAACTGGAAACTGTGCAGAGTGGCTGCGTGATTGAGTTATTGTCGTTTGTAATGACTTCCTAAAATGCAAAGTGATTAGTGGAAAAAGAAAAGGAGTGAAAAAATAACTTGTTTGTCTGCCATCGATCACCAGATGATGGCGTTGGCGAGCGTCATTCCGAAAACACTTCTTGCCATGCTGGTTCTTGAGTCATATAATGATCAGAGAGGACTTCTGTGACATCCATCTCATTTGAGGGTACAAAACAATATAGGCCTAATTAAAAAAAAGTCTATATATATATATATATATATATATAGAGAGAGAGAGAGAGAGAGAGATAGAGAAAGAGAGAGAAACCATACAATCTACTCTAGGATTAAACTGTTTCGGAAGTCATAAATAAACAGTAGATTCTGTTGTTCTCTTACCGTTTCTCTTAAATTTACCATGTGTGAAATACAATGCCATTTTGAGACAGATGGAAAGTGTTATTTCAGATCACCTCACCTTTCCCCTGTATAGCTGTCCTCAGTCTTAGGGCATGGAGAATGGACGTGATGAGGACAAAGTGTCTTGCTGATAGGCTGAAACGGGCAAGAAGCCAGCCATGCTGAGAAGAACCATGAAGTGTCGACCATTATAAAAGCCAGTCTCTGCCACCCTGACATGGCAAGAATCCCAGCTAAATATAAACACACAGTCTGTCCATGTCCACAAGCACTTTCAGGTCTCTCAGCAATGTGTGACTGAAAGACAAGCTTTCAGTTGTGGGCAGTTAAGCAACTGCCATTTAGTGTGAGTGAATCGGAGGATTATTTAATTTCATTACATTTGTGACAAGACTATATCATTATACTATTTTCACAAGGGAATTTGTCCTTTTACAGTTCTCTCAGTGTTACTCTGCATATCCAGAGGAGAGGCAGACTATTTCTAAATAAAATTAAATTCTAAAAAGAATTTAAATGACACCTTGTTCTCCCTCAAGGAAAATGTCTAGACAGTATTTGTTTTTGCTTAGGTCAACCTTCAGTGCAGACACCAGTGCAAAGCCACTTTGAGTATTTCTGGCCCTTTAAAACAGCAAGTGTGGAAAAGCTGATCACCTGGCTGGCTGACTTTCACTCAGCCCTCCTACCCACGTCTGCACGTTTGTTCTGGGATTCATCACCATCCATACCACATTCATAAAAACCCATGGAAAATATTTAAGATTATTTTTGTCACGCCTCACATGGTTGTTTGGTCATTGCTAGCTGCCAAGTGCATACTTGGCATTTAGTTGGCTTGGGCTGAGTTGTGGTCTGTCCGAGACGACCGCTGCCCAGAAACCAGTAAACACAATGACACATCCAGGGGTTGTCCCCTCACACATCCACACGTCACTGGCACCCAGTTAAGAATGTTCAGGGGGGACAGTTGGAACATCATGCAGAGACAAATTTATGGCCTCATGCAGATGGGGGTGGGGGACTCAAACTACAACTCTACTGTTGATTTCCCCTTATTAAGATATAGATCATTATGTTTAGAACTAATTCAGACCTTTATCTTGCTCTTATCATTAAGTCAACATGGAGCGTCTTGGATAATGTAACATTTTAGAAGTGTGTATCAAATAATGGCATAATTATTGTAGGTATCGTGTTTTACACCTTAAGGTGCTTAGTGGAGATACGTTTTCCTTTACTGTGTGTAAGTTTGAAAGAGGTCTTATGACTGCAATATGCTTTTTAGTGCATACATTCCGTGTCATAAGGAGGAACATGAGAAACATATAAGCAGGACCATGTGGACGCCCCTTAGGCAGACATAAGCCACAATGTAACATAGCTGGCCTAAACAGTAGCAGGAAAGGACACTAACTTACACAATTGACACCATGGGATGGAGCATGTGATGACAACAATTGGTAGACGAAGGCGGAAGGATGTATATAGTGCATTGTGAAACCCCCCTTGAGTCAACACTTTTTTCTAGACTTGATAGAAACCAGCCAAAACTATTTTGGTCATACAGCCGCGGAAAAAATTAAGAGACCACTTCAAAATTATCAGTTTCTCTGGTTTTACTATTTATTGGTATGTGTTAAAGTAAAATGTACATTTTTGTTTTATTCTATAACCTACTGGCAACATTCCTACCAAATTTCAAATAAAAATATTGTCATTTAGATCATTTATTTGCAGAAAAATGACAATTGGTCAAAATAGCAAAAAAGATGCAGTGTCTTCAGATCTCGAATAATGCAAAGAAAACAAGCTCATATTCATTTTTAAACTACACAATACTAATGCTTTGACTTAGGAAGAGTTCAGAAATCAATATTTGGTGGAATAACCTTGATTTAAAATCACAACTTTCATGTGTCTTGGCATGCTCTCCACCAGTCTTTCACATTGCCGTTGGGTGACTTTATGCTACTCCTGGCGCAAGAATTCAAGCAGCTCGGCTTCTTTTCATGGCTTGTGACCATCCATCTTCCTCTTGATCACATTTCAGAGTTTTTTTTATGGGATTCAGGTCTCGAAATTGGGCTGGCCATGACAGGGTCCTGATCTGGTGATACTCCATCCACACCTTTAAGGGCCTGGCTGTGTGGCATGGAGCATTGCCCTGCTGGAAAAAACACTTCTCAGAGTTGGGGAACATTGTCAGAGCAAAAGGAAGCAAGTTTTTCTTCCGGGATAACGTTGTACTTTGCCTGGCTGAGGTTTGTAAAAGACCATAAGGATTGAACCAAAGCCGACTGGAGGGTCTCCTAGTTTGTCTTCTCTGATGAGTCCAATTTCACAGTAGGTGCAAGACTCTGTGGCTTGTAGGCCTCTCCAGGTCTCCCTCTAACCATCAGACGACCATGTGTTGGGCAAAGCTGAAAATTGGACTCATCAGAGAAGACGAACTAGGAGACCTTCCAGTCCGCTTTGGTTCAATCCTTATGGTTTTTTACAAACCTCAGCCAGGCAAAGTACAACGTTGTCCCGGAAGAAAAACTTGCTTCCTTTTGCTCTGACAATGTTCCCCAACTCTGAGAAGTGTTTTTTCCAGCAGGGCAATGCTCCATGCCACACAGCCAGGCCAGTAAAGGTGTGGATGGAGTATCACCAGATCAGGACCCTGTCATGGCCAGCCCAATTTCGAGACCTGAATCCCATAAAAAAAACTCTGAAATGTGATCAAGAGGAAGATGGATGGTCACAAGCCATGAAAAGAAGCCAAGCTGCTTGAATTCTTGCGCCAGGAGTAGCATAAAGTCACCCAACGGCAATGTGAAAGACTGGTGGAGAGCATGCCAAGACACATGAAAGTTGTGATTTTAAATCAAGGTTATTCCACCAAATATTGATTTCTGAACTCTTCCTAAGTTAAAGCATTAGTATTGTGTAGTTTAAAAATGAATATGAGCTTGTTTTCTTTGCATTATTCGAGATCTGAAGACACTGTATCTTTTTTGCTATTTTGACCAATTGTCATTTTTCTGCAAATAAATGATCTAAATGACAATATTTTTATTTGAAATTTGGTAGGAATGTTGCCAGTAGGTTATAGAATATAACTAAAATGTACATTTTACTTTAACACATACCAATAAATAGTAAAACCAGAGAAACTGATCATTTTGAAGTGGTCTCTTAATTTTTTCCGCGGCTGTATGTCTGTTAGCCATGTACCTTTCACTGAAATAATGGGACTGTATGTGTGACATGAGTTGAGTTTGTCCCCTTTGCCCCACAGAGCTTTGAATATGTTGCTTGACCCTTGTGGTGCTTGTAACTTTCCCCGGTGCGGATGCCAGTGCCGTGAATACATCTGCAGTCTCAAACCTGTGTTGCCTGAAAGTTTTTCCCACATTACCCTTACCTGGACACAGATTATTTCTCTATAAAAGGTTTTACCTGCATGCTATGTTCTGAGAAATAAGTTGTTCCTAAACCACTGCCCTACAGGAATGTACGTAAGTTATTTTTTATCCACAAGCTAAATAAATCTAATTCCATGGCGAGCCTGCAGGTTTTAGACCAGGTCTTGCATCAGCTCTGGCCAGTGGTGCAGCGATCCTTGGATAAAGGGTTTCTATGGTCCCTGGGGAGTTTAGCCTACCAAGTAGCCGGTTGATGTGCCCTCCGCAATTATTGGCACCCTTAGTGAATGTGACTTAAACAGGCTATGAATAAATATTTATTTGCTGTTTATCCTCTTGGTCTTTCAATCAAAATATTCACAAAAATCTTTTCATTGGAATAAAATTATTGAAAGAAAACATTTTAATTTTACATTGAATAAATATTATTCTCCTAAACAGGTGTTCCACAATTATTGGCACCCCTTAATTTAATGTTTTGAGCAGCCTCCCTTTGCCAAGATAACAACTCCAAGTCTTCTCCTATAATGCGTGATGAGGTTGGTGAACACATGGCACGGATCTGAGACCATTCCTACATACAGTATCTCTCCAGATCCTTCAGATTCTTAGGTCAACGCTGGTACAATAGGTTTCGGCTCTTTCCACAGATTTTCTATGGGGTTTAGGTCTGGGGACTGTGATGGCCATGGTAAAGCCTTTATTCTGCTGTCGGTGAACCATTTTTGTGTTGATTTTGAGGTGTGCTTCGGATTATTGTCCTGCTGGGAGGTCCAACCACGGCCCATTTTAAGCTTCCTAGAGGGGGTTGTTAGGTTCTATCTGCTGGTATGTGATGGAGTCCATGATACCAGGTATCCTAACAAGATGTCGAGGGCCTTTGGAAGAAAAACAGCCCCCCAACATCAGAGATCCGCCACCATACTTCAAAGTGGGTATGGGGTGCTCTTCTGTATGGCTATCTTTCTGTCTGAGCCAAACCCACCTTTGATGTTTGTTGCCAAGAAGCCTTATTTTGGTCTTATCTGACCATATAACTCTACTATAAAAGTCTGACTTACATTTGGCAAACTGTAGGCACTTTATTTTGTTGTTAATTGACAGCAGAGGCTTTTTTTCTGACAACCCTCAAAGATGTAGGTGCAGTCTGATGGTAGGTCTGGAGACTTTCCGATCCTAGGACTTAACTAACCTCTGCAATTATCCAGCTGTGATCCTTGGAGATTCTTTTGCCAGTCGAACCATCCTCCTCACGGTTCGTGGGGTCAATTTACAGACAGGTCCTCTTCCAGGCTGATTCCTTACATCTCCTGTCGCTTTTAACTTCTTAGCTATTGCCCTGATTGTGGAAGTGGGTATTTCCAACTGTTTAGATATTTTCTTATATCCCTAAATCCGGGTTCCAGCAGCTCAACAACTTTTTGGCGCACTTTGACACTGAGTTATTTTGTCTTTCCCATGTTGATACTGACTAAGGGTATTTGGCCTGTCACCTCATATTTATACCTCTGTGAAGCAGGAAGCCATGTTTGACCACTTAAGAGTTCCTAATCAAACAGGTGAACTCAAAAATGTAAAAAATTACTGTTAATATACTTCAGTTAGATTTTAATTATAGGATTTTCTAGGGGTGCCAATAATTGTGGCACCCATGTTTTGGAGAAAAATATTTTATGTAATGTCAAAAAAATTAATTCTTTCAAGAATTTTACTTCAATGAAAAGGTAAGATTTTTGTGAATATTTTGAGGGAAAGACCAAGAAGATAAACAGCAGGTATATTTTTTCATAGCCTGTTTTGGTCACATTCACTAAGGGTGCCAATAATTGCGGAGGGCACTGTAGTTGATTTTTTACATCTTTAAAGATATTTTGTGGTTACCACATTGAAATATACCTGTTCCCTTAGGGCTCAGATACACATACGCGTTTTTGTAAAAACGGGACGCGAGCAAATGCATTGATTCCTATGGTACGGCGCGTTTAAAGCGTGCGCCCCTTCTCCACCACGCGTTGCGTCTTTGAAGCGTTTTTTAGGTGCGCTTAAAAGTTGAACTATTCTCAACTTTCCAGCGCAAGGCAGGGAAGCGCACCGCTTCTGTTTTGGCCGCCGCACTTTGCCAAGGCGTTACTGAAGCGTTTCTGCCTGAAAAAAGACGCGTATGTGTATCTGAGCCCTTATACTGCCACTCATTCTAATCTCTTTAGGTTTTCAAGTCATTGTTCCAGAGACTAAGTTAAGTGTAGGTGTAGTGAATTGATGTCATACTAACCAGATTAAAATGTCAAAATAAATGATTATTTCACAAGAATTACAAAATTATAGCTAAATATACCTTCAATTTCATGGCAATAGTATCATCCAATGTCCAGTGTAGATTCCATTTCTAATCCTCCATAATAACCCTATTTATAACTTTTATTTATAACATAAGAATGTGTGACATGGTCATGTGCAAGAAACTCATATGGTGCAAATCTAGGGTACTGATGACCTAGAGCTTGTGTTCTGCCCCTCAAATTATAGCTGCTCTTAAGCCCAGTTACATTTCAATCACAGCTGGAGTTTATCAGATAGTATTAGTTATTACAATGACTTCAAACAGTAGGTAAAATAAATTCACTTAATATCCACTATCATAAATTGTTTTAACTTAACCAGTTTACATTTATCTCTTAAAGTTTTAATAGACTGACTGGTATTAACAGCTATTTTGTTAGCTTTTAGCCGTGTGACATGGCGGGCATACAACTGGAAGTGTATTTCTGGCTAATTCAAGGCTAGCTGTTATGTGTATTTGGAATGTCAAATCTGCACAATGGTTGTCAACTTCGATTAATATCTAAAACATTAGTAAGAGGATTATCAGACAACTGATATTGCTTATTAAAAGGTGAGGTATATAGGATTTAGCAGCATTTAGTGAGGCTGCAGAATGCAACCAGATATATCGGGCTAATTTTAAGATAACGAAAACATAATTATGAACATTCAATTTCTTATAGATCATCACCCTAATTTCTTTACACCGTACCTTTAAGAAAACTGGAATGGACGTGAATGATCTGTAGATGGCAGTATTAGTTACATTATAAACACCAAGATTGTACCGTTTTGTTGGACTCTTTATAGCAGGGGTCTTCAACAGGGGGTCCGCGGAGGTACTGCAGGGGGGTCGCGAAATCTTTGGTTGATAAGACAATCATTTTTTATATTTCTAAAAAAAAAAAAAAAAAAAAAAAAAAAGAAAGAAAAAAAAAAATTCAACCATTTTTTTCCCCCACAAATTTAAATGTCTTCCGAATCAGAATTGTATTTATTCCCTTTAAATTTACATTAACATAAATCCAAAATATTGTAGCGAACGTATGAATTGATCCAGAAGATGTTATCTTTCAGTCCAATCGACACATTCAGCTACCCACAGGAGCTCTCTCAAGCTGGGCACCGGTTCACTCACAGCACCTTTCATGCAAATACGACAGCACAGGCACTAGCCAATCAGATCGCGTTTCTGCTCAAGTCTTAATAGCGCGAAGATCAAAAATAAAAGATGGCGGACCAAACTCCGTAGCTGGTCTTGTTTGTACCTATAAATTGTTAGTGTGACATTTTTTTGCTTAGATTTTTAAAAATAAATAAAGAGAAATAGACACTGTACAAGGTCAAAAAACGTTAATTGTAACTGAAAAATAATTGTAACTGAAAAATAAGTTGTTATATATTGTTAGCTCAGAGTTGTTTGCAAGATGTATGTTAATAAATGGCAGTGGCCCGGCCACCCTGTACCTTTCATGTTGTTAAATGTTGAATTAAATTCAATGTTAAAAAATGTTAAGTTAAATTCGTTGTTCAAAAATGTTACGTTAAATTCAATGTTAAAACATACAAATGTTAATGAATATATTAACCTTTGTATTATTTGAATAGCTTAGTATTGAATACACAATAACAGGGTAGCTATGTTTATTTGGCACTAGGCCCAGTATATTATAAACAAAATTTTAGGCAATTGATATAGTAGGGGGTCCCTGCTCATCTCGCCATCAGTTTGGGGGTCCCTGGCCTGAAAAACGTTGAAGACCACTGCTTTATAGTATTACATTGTTTGGTTATATTTGTAAACATTAAGCTTGTGGTATTTATACAAACCAATGTGTAATTTATTTCCTTTCGATCATTGCATCTTTATTAGCCATGTTGGCGGACCCAGAGTTTGAATCCTGTTCATTACTGTGACTGACTCCATATGGGTTCTTACTTACACACCAGGGCGACACCACCACACCTGAACCACACATATAGTTATTTTTTTCAGTTACCAGTTCCATTCGTGGTTTAATGTAGAGAGCATTCACAAAATTGTGACACTCATTTATTTGGGCAAGGTCTTTGAAAATAGGCAGGCTGTAACCGGCATGAGTGCACAAATAAACCACTACAAACAAATCTTACAAAACATTACATAATCAAGTAATAAATGCAATTAGTAAAGTTCCAGAAAAACAAAACTAACAGAGTTCCTCAAAAAAAAGTGATAAATTAAAATGCATTACTATATACAAAACTGTAGGCAAGAAGAAGGAAAAAAAAAAAAAAACATCCACAAGAATCAGACTCTTCAGACGGAATACTATTTACAGTTCTATACATGGCAGTGTTGTGGAGTTCTTACTGAAAGAGAAAACATATCACTGTTACTCAAAACAAAAATGTGAAATTGTACAACATGGGAAAAAAAAAAAATCTGGATTCTATTTAAATTCAGTCACACAAGCCAGTTGATGTCCCACACCAATTTACACTTACCTATAAACAATTTAACAATGTATTCTGAATGCCTTCAAACACCAGGTTGAAGATTTCATCTTTAGATTTCAAGCCATCGAGATATTCTGAAATAAGAGACACAATTAATGAATAAACTCACCGAGATGAAGAAAAATAAAGATGAAATATTAAAACTCTCTGTAGTATTCCATTTAAAAATGTGTTTGTATTCACTCCAAATTCCAGTTCAGTTTCACTCGTTTCATTTTAGTTCATGTCATGGACTTTCAATTTCTTTTCAGGTTATTGTTGTCTGTTTGAATTTTAGTTGAGGGCAAAAATTGTCAGATAAGGGGGTGATTATGTTGTGTGTTCTGTAAATACAAGGAGATGGAATGGTGTTGAAGTAAACTAGGGGCGATCTTTTAACTCTTGAACGGGAATGGAGTTGTCTCTGAGTTTCCCCATCACTCAACGTCCACAATGGTGACGCCGTTCAGGACAATTCTGCAGTTTACAGTGCATGACTGCTAACGCAGGCATTTCTGCTCATACATCAGACACAATATAACTACATCTCAACAACCCCCACAAGTTAGTTTGCATAGCACAAGGCCACAGCCATCAGGCTTGGCGCCTGACCTTTTGTATGTTGAGGAGCCATCAGCAGGGTTTTTCCTGCATAGAGAAAATTTCGGCGCGCGCCTAAAGGCTGATTCATGCTTCCTTACGTAAGCGTAAGCGCAAGAGGCCGCGCAAGCCCCTTGCGCGACTTCTTACGTCTTGCGTGCGTCGGCCCCTTTTTCTAGACTTGCGTCATTTTTTACGTAAGCCCTTACGCGAGCCTCGCAGCCTGCATTCTATCAACGAAGGTTACTAAAATATTCTGCATGTCTACTCAGTTTTACAGTGCTTCCCAAGTAAAGGTTTGAAAAGAACTTCAAGCTTCAGACTTTCTGTTAGGGAACCTGTTATCTATCTGCAGAGCAAATGTCAGGCTCATACAAAAACATTAACGTGAATTACTTGATGCTAATACCTAGCGCGGTGTCTATAGGATTTTCCATATACGTTAGCATTAAGCTAACGTATTTTCTACCACAGTTAAACATGCAATACTATGTGATTGTTTTTAGAAAACGAATGTTACGTGATGAGATTACTCAAATGTAGTCTGCATGTCTGCTCAGTTTAACAGTGCTACCCAAGCAAAGGTTTGAAAAGCACTTCAAGCTTCAGACTTTCTGTTAGGGAACCAGCTTTCTATCTGCCAGGCAAATGGCAGGCTCATGACAACACGCGCAACCTTTGGGAGCATGAACTGCACCGAGTAAATTTTGCGCAACCGTTAACCCCCAACGCTGTAGCAAGCAGCCGCCTTAAGCCGTTTTCCCATGCGCCTAAATAAAAAAAAAAAAAGAGTCTGCGATTTAAAAAAAAAAAAAACTGTCATCCAATTCAGTTTAACGGTGTTTTGAGCCCTCACGTTGAATTCAAGACAGCAGCAGCAGATCCCGCCTCCCACCCCCTCAGCCAATCATTGAACAGAGGCTTCTCCAAGTTGCCAGTTTAGAGAAGATGTTAGTTAAAAATGTTGTCCGACCTATTAGCACCATAGACATCCTATTAGCACCCACGACCTATAAACACCTACGCGCTGGTACACGTTACTTAATATAGATTTCGGTGTCAATCAGGATAACGGATTTTAAACAATATACGCTCCAGCCCAAAAGGGGTATTTAAATTGTATGTGTGCAAAACATTACAGTTGTAGAACGTTATTAAGTGTACTAGACAGCCATTTATTTCTGTGTGTACAAACTGTCATGGAACGAACTGAGCGAATTCGATTTCGCAACGAGAACTTGTGAGGGTCATACAGTTTTCAACCGACACCGATACCTCTATCCCTCTTTAAATTGAGGTTTACCCGCTTATCACAGGGACGACAGCTGACGACCGAGTGAGAAGATGTTCACGAGAGATTACGGATTTTGATAGAGATCATACTTGGTCATATCGGTAATGTTTGGCTAATCTCTTGACATGTACCACAGGTAGGCCTAAATCACGATTGGATCTTGATACACAATACCTCGTGTATCAGCTCATTTTGCGTGTTGGTCTACTACACAACGGGATAAAACCGAAAACATGTTTCAGTTGAAATCCAAACAAGTTACTTGTCGTAATCTAGACACCCACCGCTACTGAAATATTTAAAATTGATTGATTAAAGATTTTTCTATCTATCAAGGTTTATAACTGTTTGTCACCTTTTTAATAGCTTGGGTGTTAATAGTGTTTACTATAACATTAATAAGTGGTGTTAACATAACGTCACTTATTGTATGGCATAAATATTATTCTAAAACACCTTCACTAGTTGTTTTAAGCAGATTTGTAAGCATATCATCACGTATGCAATGCATGTCAGCGAATATGTTCTGAATAGTAGCCTATGTTTCAAGTAGGCTACAGCCAAGCCCTCGTTCTGTTTTCATCAATAGTAATCGAGTTGATAAGTCTGATCTATACGCAACTGTGAGGTGCGCGAATGGACAGAGCGGCCAGCTGCCAATCACTTAATTACTCAACCTGCGTATGCAACCTGACTTCATCAGTCGGCGGTTTCAATATTTATGGCGCTCCATTTCTGACCACTGGTTAGTCCTAGATTCTATTGATATAGATTTCAGTAGTTTGGATATATACAGCCGCGGAAAAAATTAAGAGACCACTTCAAAATTATCAGTTTCTCTGGTTTTACTATTTATTGGTATGTGTTAAAGTAAAATGTACATTTTTGTTTTATTCTATAACCTACTGGCAACATTCCTACCAAATTTTAAATAAAAATATTGTCATTTAGATAATTTATTTGCAGAAAAATGACAATTGGTCAAAATAGCAAAAAAGATGCAGTGTCTTCAGATCTCGAATAATGCAAAGAAAACAAGCTCATATTCATTTTTAAACTACACAATACTAATGCTTTAACTTAGGAAGAGTTCAGAAATCAATATTTGGTGGAATAACCTTGATTTAAAATCACAACTTTCATGTGTCTTGGCATGCTCTCCACCAATCTTTCACATTGCCGTTGGGTGACTTTATGCTACTCCTGGCGCAAGAATTCAAGCAGCTCGGCTTCTTTTCATGGCTTGTGACCATCCATCTTCCTCTTGATCACATTTCAGAGTTTTTTTTATGGGATTCAGGTCACGAAATTGGGCTGGCCATGACAGGGTCCTGATCTGGTGATACTCCATCCACACCTTTACTGGCCTGGCTGTGTGGCATGGAGCATTGCCCTGCTGGAAAAAACACTTCTCAGAGTTGGGGAACATTGTCAGAGCAAAAGGAAGCAAGTTTTTCTTCCTGATAACGTTGTACTTTGCCTGGCTGAGGTTTGTAAAAGACCATAAATAATTCCCCAACTCTGAGAAGTGTTTTTTCCAGCAGGGCAATGCTCCATGCCACACAGCCAGGCCAGTAAAGGTGTGGATGGAGTATCACCAGATCAGGACCCTGTCATGGCCAGCCCAATTTCGAGACCGGAATCCCATAAAAAAAACTCTGAAATGTGATCAAGAGGAAGATGGATGGTCACAAGCCATGAAAAGAAGCCGAGCTGCTTGAATTCTTGCGCCAGGAGTAGCATAAAGTCACCCAACGGCAATGTGAAAGACTGGTGGAGAGCATGCCAAGACACATGAAAGTTGTGATTTTAAATCAAGGTTATTCCACCAAATATTGATTTCTGAACTCTTCCTAAGTTAAAGCATTAGTATTGTGTAGTTTAAAAATGAATATGAGCTTGTTTTCTTTGCATTATTCGAGATCTGAAGACACTGCATCTTTTTTGCTATTTTGACCAATTGTCATTTTTCTGCAAATAAATGATCTAAATGACAATATTTTTATTTGAAATGTGGTAGGAATGTTGCCAGTAGGTTATAGAATAAAACAAAAATGTACATTTTACTTTAACACATACCAATAAATAGTAAAACCAGAGAAACTGATAATTTTGAAGTGGTCTCTTAATTTTTTCCACGGCTGTATATGAGGTAAACCTTGATAATCTTTGAACCATACATGATAGCACCATGGGGCTTGGACTATTGTCAATGTATTAGCCTATTGTCGATTTTGATTTAAAGTGGAAGCAAAATGATAACCTCAAGCATATCCTCCATTATTTATGAAATGTTAGAAAAGGGGAAAAAAAAAGACTTTGATGTCTGCTAATACGGTGATAGATAAGACAGACTGTGCGTGCGCAGCGCGCAATTTTTTTTGGGGTGCACCGAAGAGCCATTTTGACCCAGGAAAAACCCTGATCAGACATGGTTCCTGGCTTTTGTGTGTCTTGGAGCCAGAGCTTTTAGACTGATTGTTGGCTTTTGTCTACAGCCACGACAAGATAGCTGAAGCAGGCATGAGCATCCATATGGCCCTACCTGGCAAAAGGTTTATTCTAAGCTAGACATCCCCTTTTGACCTCCAGACACACCCATCTCCTCCCCTACACACATATATTAATTTTACAATATAAAATGTCTGTACTTCTTGTATGAGAAGAAGACCGACCCGTTACCAGCATGCTCGTGTTGTGTCGCGGTGACCGTGGCTAGTGGCTTGAACCAATCAGGGGCATCCGACGAGTCGCCCGAGAACAGCAAATTCTTTCATATGGAATCATGAACACACTAGGGCTGCTCGATTATGGGAATAATCACAATCAAGATTATTTTGGTCAATATTGAAATCACGATTATTCAAACGATTAATTTTGAGTTTGAAAACATGATGCATTTATTTACTGAGAACTTTGAAATTTCCCTTAAAAATTGTATTTGTTGTGTACACACTATATGTCAAGGTTGACGGATCCCCATTCAAAGTGAATGATAGACAGCTCAGACACCTTGCAAATCCTCTCAGACATATTTTTGAGTTACAATAATGGGGTTTTGACATTGTACAGTGTCTATTTCTTGGTAACTTTATAAAAAATAAGCAAAAAACAAACAACCTTTAGGTACAAATGCGACCATCTACGGAGTTTGGCCGGCCAAACTTGTTTTTGACTTTGCTTTTGAGACGTGACCATAATTGTGATCTGATTGGCTAGAGCCTGTGCTGTCATGAACATCTGTCAACGGTTGATGCTGCTGATTGGCGGCTCACTGGCAAGTCCCGCCTCCGGCCAGTGGCATATAACTTCCTGATGCCACATGCCAGTTTAAGGTTGAACTCCCTCTTGCCACGATGAATGCTTTTGGAGGACTGAATTGCGGAAATTAATCGTTTCAACTCGATTATATGAGTTTGAATATCGTTTGACCCAAAAATTGAAATCGTGATCAAAATTAAATGAATTGCACAGCCCTAGAACACACTGCCACATATATCTTTATCCCCAGATGATTTCTTCCAATTACAAAAGCAGGTTATAAGCCATATGATTTTATTCCACAGCCAGTCTGCCACATGCACATAATATCTATTCAATGTTATAAATGCTACAATGACTCCCATCACCAGCAGCTCAGCTTTTACCTTAGGTTTTTTTTGTACTCAAATACATAAACCAGGGGTTAATCTAAACCGGGAAAGAGGGGCGCTGCGCCTCCTTGTTTCAGACCAGCGCCTCCTTGTCGAAATTCGGATTTGAGCTTTTCCCCCAGCATAAAGCCTTCCCTCAGCGATCGATTCTTCCTTAGATACATAAAATTGATGCCAGGAAAATAGCATGCCTGATCGTAGTTAACAGCGAAATAATTCCACAAATACGAAAAACATGGCAAAAAGTGGTAAGAAGGGGTACAAATGTCCTATTTCACGCAACTCCCATGCTTGTTCTTGTTCCGACTCCCCTCGACTTCGACGCAGCCATGTTGGTTGTGAAATACGTAGATATATATATATTTATATATGTAACCCTCTCTCTCCACTTATTCAACGGCCCGCTGAAACGCTGCGTTGTGTTGTATTAGTGTATTTGTATCTTTGTTGGTGGGTGGTTGGGCGTCCAAAGTATTCGACACGGGAGACGAGGAGGAGGTTTCGTAATTTGGTGGCGAGATTTATTATATTCAGCAAAGCAGCTATAGGGCCAATAGTTTTCCGCGAAAACGGAAAACGGACGGAATACGCGGAATGGACCATCTGAAACGGAATGGACCACTGAAAACGGAATTGCAACTTTTCAAACGGAAACATAATTTTGTGCATCAAAATCGCCCAAAACCCCCTGTATTTTACCCTGTAAGACTGAATGTCTTTCAAATAAACACAACAACGATCGCAACAATGAACAAACATTAATTAAAGAACAAAAGCAGTCAGAAAATGTCACGTCTGCGCTGAACTCCGGCCACGCCCCCCTTTTCAAGGGTAGTCACGTTCATTTGCTCATCTTCCCAATCGCATTGAAAACTAAAAATGTTAAGTCTTCTGTTGTGTTGATGGCTGGCAAACAACAATCTAAGAAGGGCACGTATTATTCACTGAGTTACCAAGCAGTCTAATTTATGGGGACTAATTAGCACTGCACTGAATTACATTACCATGACTTATTGCTACACAATAACAATTACACAACTAATATTACTAGATACATATAATAGTGGACATTACACTAGGCAACATGGATGTCATTCATATCTCATCCAGTCGAAATCTTAACAGGATTGAACCCATCTTTATTACAGCGTATCAACATAAGAACAGAACATAGCTAAATCTCCGCTTAGCATCATGCTAATCACTACTAATAGCACGAGCAGGTAGCCCAAAATTTGGTTAATACACGATCTATTACAGAAGCAACTTCATGAAAACCCTTACTTTCATTAAGTATGCACATAATGCCTCACATACAGGTCGAACAATGATGATTTAAGCATTGGAAATGTATAAGGCACAGTATGGTCAACTACTTAGCGACAAACTGAACTCGACAGTATCTTAACTGTGGGTGCTGCACGCACGCAAACAGCGTTGCTAGGCAACATCACTATCAACAGAGTTTTTCATACAGTTAACGTGCAGAAAGGCATTATACGGCTATTTTTATTTTTTTGACGCGGAATCACGGAATTACCAAAAACGTGACACGGAATTTGCTTTTTTTTGACGCGGAAAACTATTGGCCCTACAGCTATCTCGTTCATCTGGCACACACATTCAAGTCCCATTCATCGCATCTCTGACCTCAGAACTCATGAAAACTTACGGGTCACCCCGAGGTACAAAACACACCAGCGGAAACAAATTAACATTTACAAAAAACAGCTGCCGTGCTGCCTAGTTGCGTGGCACATTCACTACCTTACATATACATTACATTGCAGACATCCCAAGTCTCCCGGATATTGATAACGACTCCCTGATGCCCGCAAATTACTTAAAATCTCCCGGAATGTAGAGCGAGCAAGACCGCGCACAGGAGACAGACGTGCTCCTAACCGCGTTAGCATCTGTGTAGCGAGCGCACAACAGAGAGGGATTTAGAGACTGTGCATGAGGCAGTGTGCATGTGTGCCTCAGGAGCATCCTGATTGGCCTGAATCGGTAAGTCAACCAATCAATTTACAGTGTAGGCGGGCTTGTATCTCTTGTATCTCTTCTCCCGAACCAAATTAATCAGTTCAGTGATTTGTTTTTGTTGATTTTTTTCTATATACATTACATTGCCTCAGAATGATCCATTTCTACCTCAAATTTTCAAAAGCTCCGCACCATGGAAGTGGAACCCCCCCTTCCACACCATCCCCCCCGCTCGGTCGCTGCGCTCCCTCGCCATTGATGTTTTCCCCCTTGTGAATTTTTTTCTAGAAAAACCCCTGCATAAACCATATACCCCGATGAAATGTCAAGGCATGGCCGTATGCAATAATAGATACTGCCCATACAGGTTGTTAACATACAGGTTGTTAAAAATGTTACGTTTGTCACTCATGATGTCTCACTACATCCTTTCCCATAGACAATATGTATTGCTTGATGGTAACTTTGAAGGGGAACTTGAAGATTTTGGGAGATTTTCTCCCTTTGATTTCTACGCCACAGATGCCGTTACCTGAGTTCACCGTGCATTCGCTTGTTCAGCTTACACTATTACGTTTTAAATGGTCCCATACAAAACACATGTTTCCTCCCTGACATCTGATTTCTTTACTTGACAATAACTACTATTACTCCGAGGAGTTAGTGAGTATATACGCTATATCGCCATCTTAAGGTTGTCACCTATAGTTCCACACTGTACACAGAAGTTTTGGAGCGACACCCACCGCCTTAAATGTATACAATGTTCACTGTCTTGAAGTGATACCAATTATATATATATACATTTTCAGCAATCATTATTAGTTTTGCTTTATTGTACCTTTTCTTCAGGTACATTATTTGATTACTTTTCTGTTTCTAATAACCCTCCTGTGAATTTGTCTGTTTATACTGAACAATGTCACTCACCGATGTTCAAGCAGCTGTGCTCCATCGCCGTCCGGTGCTTCAGGTACATGGGCCACACATGGCCATCAAACAAGCCAGGGGGGTCGGGGACAGTATATTGTCTTGTACTACAAAACAATCATCATATTTTACATTTAGCTCTTTTGGAGATGCATGAAGATATGTAAAGTGCAGATGAAAATATGTATCTTCATCATCGGGCTCTCTGCAAATCTATAATAAACATGTAAAGCTGTAAAGATGTACAACTGTACATTAACAAACCTCCTTCTCCTCTTGCATTCTTCATATGGAATGCTGATGAAGTAACTTTTGTCGAAGACATCAACCAATGGCCTTGAAACAAAACAGAAGAAACACGCTCAGTGTGAAGATCTGTGTGCTATGAATAAAGTGTACCACAACCACACAACATACAAACCCAGTGAAGATTACATAACGTTAACATCAGTATCTCATTTTATATTAGGGGCAGTGTTTGGAGTAACGCGTTACAAAAGTAACAAATTACTGTAATGCATTGCTTTTTGCGGTAACGCAGTAATGTAAGGCATTACAGAAACAAAATTGGTAATATTTACCTCGGTACAAATGTCAGTAACGCGCGTTACAATACATTTTTAACCTGGAATGAAGTGTTTTATTTTCCTTCATCCAAATTCGCCAAAATCACCGCGAGATCAGCAGAGGTGAAACGTTGGCGCAAAATGTTTCACTTCCTTTTCCTTTAGGCTAATCGATGCCGCTTTCAACGGTGGAATCGCCAGCTTTCCCAAAAATTGGCAGCAAGATGTGGCCACTAGCAGCAATGATGGCAAGGTAAGGCTAAAACGTTCAGATATGGTATCCTTGCAGATATGATACCCACACTACCATTGCGTCAACATGTTTTTTTTCTTATTGGGCTAAGGTAACTTTCCTTCTGAAGCCATGTCACAATTAAATTAAATGTGGTTAGGAGCCACAAATGCATTGGTTCTAACAGACATGAATGAAAATGTACTTTTCCATTCTCAGAATATAGCTTAAAAAATGAATCACAAACGATTAAATATGTGGCCATCCATCAACATGATCAGACAAGTTCAGAGAATTAACGTTAGCCTAATTTAGCACCAAGGTTCTCCCTCCTAGGCTAGGCTATGTGATGTTACTTCACCCGCCACTGTGGCTGTATCGTTTGACTTAAGACTCTAATCAAAGCAAAAAAATGTATTGACAGTCTCTAGTTCTGCTACATATCTAACTGAACACAGGGATTTTGTTTCATATCAAAAATACGCCTAAAAGCCCACCTCTTCACTGAATAACCCGTTAGCTTGTTAGCTGAAAATACTTGGTAACGTTACTAACTTAAATCTTTTACCATACAGTGTACATGTAGGATAAAGCGTCTTTCTGTTAAAGTGCACTTTACCTACAAATACCACTACTACCTACTAGTTTAGCCCAGAGCCCTAGAATCTTTCTATCTTTCTAGAATCCTTCTATGTATCTGGTTTAACCTACATAGTTCTAGATCAGAACAGATGTGCATAACGTCATTGTGAACCACGTCAATGTATTAAGATGAAACGTAGTCTACAAGAAGTATGTTTAATACAATAAACCATAAGATGAACTTGAATTTGAAGGTTAATATTGAAAATGTGTGATGCACTGCCTGTTTCTGTCCCATATGGATTTTTATTTAATTTTTTAGACCTAGCCTAGGGCCTATACATGTATGCGTTTTATACATTTGAAATATAATGTGGAGCATTTTTGTAAGGGCGTGCTGAACTGAACATGAACATTGGGGTGCACTAGCCTGGGCTACCTGTCCCATAGAAAAAAATATTTTGACACACATTAGGCTAATATTTCAATCTTCATGTTCAGCACAGCCATACCTTACAAAAATAGTTGGTTTCATTTGGGTTGTACATTGTAAGGCCCCTTAGCTAATATGTAGTGTTTATATCTTAGACTCTTGAATTTGAAATCTGGCTATTTTCTTATATTTTCAGCATGTACTTCAAAGCCGAAAAACCTTCACAAAGGACTTGGATGCCCAGGTGCTATGTGTAGGCCTACTGCCTCCCCACCATAGGTGTACAGCCCATACACTAATCCAGTTGCAAACTATTTTTATGACGCATAAACTATGCTTAATGCTGTGAAGTTGGAAATAATAAAGGCATAGAAATGCTAATTTTGTATCCTGTCATATTTTTAGACATTACAATACAGTACAATCAGATACCACATCACCTTCCACTGGATGTGTGATTCACTAATTGAGCGTCTTGAGCTTCACTACAGTAAGATTGCCAAATCCATACTTCCAGTGATTTTGGTGCGAGTAACTTACAAGTAATACAATAATAGTGTAATGCCTTACATTTTAAAAACAGTAATATTGTAATGTAACGAATTAGTTTAAAATGACAGTAACAAGTAATAAATAATGCATTCCAGTTTTGAAGTAACTTGCCCAACACTGATTAGGGGGCCTGGACTGGAAGTGTGAAGATATCGCACTTCGTAGGAAGTTCTGCTCATCAGCCATGTCCAATCAGCAGCCACCTCACTTATCTACGGCTCTACAGTGCTGTGCTGTGCACTGAGCAGTAAGTTCCCTTCTGCCTACAACTCACGTGATGTTGGCCTCAAACCAGGACTGTACACTCTGTGCCCTAAACCTTATCTCTTCCAAACGCTCATTTTGGCCTTTTTCCAATAAGAAAGCCCATCAAATTTTTTGCCACTAAATTCTTGGTATTCTAGTCACACATGGTCATTCATTAATGGTAGGCATTAAGGCTAGTAACCTCTACTAAAGGGGTAGTGCCAAGTAATTACAGATAAGATAGGATGGAATGTACTTTGTTGATCCCTGCCAGGAAAATAATTTTCGCAAGTAGTCTTAGCATTTCTAAACGAGATGTGCAAGTGGACAGAAATCTAATTATCTAGACCTCATGTCAGATGATGCAAAACTGCTGCAAGACTCACTTGTAGTTGTAGAGCAGGAAGCCCTCCACAATCAGTATGTGGGTCTGCCTCTCTTGATGTTCCACATCTGCCGTAGGCGACAGCCTCACACCGTGGGAACGCGCAAACTTGACCGGATTCTCAATCCAGCCTTTTATAGTGTTGACCATGGCCTCCATATCCAAAGCTGTAATAACTACACATGGAAATGTGGAAGGCATAAATAGTGTGATGGTACCGAGTGCAGACAAAATTCCATTGTGTGAAGTTACTACAATAGTATCTGGTTGGAATACAACAAGGAATAGACGTATTGCTGGGTTTCCTACAGTTAAACACGATCTTACCATCCCATTGCCTAAAGCCGTCCTCTCCAACGTCTATTTGATCCGGTGGCTGAAATAACAGTGACCAGTAAAACACTGCTGCAACCTCAGGTTGACCAGCACACCAGACGGCCTGATCACATTCTGAACTAATGCTAACACATACTCTAGCCACACAGAAGCATGCAAAGCAGACTTGACTGGAAAATCTTGTCTTTCACAAAATGAGAGTGAATGGGGGTGGATGTGGTGAAAGTTTATATTTCCTACATCTGTTTAACATCATGCTGAAATAAATATGCAAACTGTAGCAATGGCCTTAATTGAAAGATTAATGGAAAGCACCAATATAAGACCAAGAATGCTGGAATGTGTCCCTGAACTCATGTCCTTCATTCACTGCTACATAACCTTGGTAGAGCAAACTGAAACAGCACTTACCTTGAAGAAATCATCTTGATGGATCACACAGCAATTAGGTAAAAGTTTGACCAGGCTGTTCGTCAGTGTGGTTTTGCCACCATTTGTCACACTGCCAATAAAATCGAACAGAAACGTGCACCAATTACAACGGTATTAAAATGTGAAGAGGACAAATGGCTTCCTGTAATTCACATTAGCCTGCCTGGCAATACAATCACTGAAAAGTGGCGGGACTAAGGTTAGCTTCAAGCATGGTAAGGTTAAGTCGTATGTCATCTAACGTTAGCTAGTGTCGTCGTTGTTATAACTTTGCCACAACGGAAAGGTAATAATATAACTTACATTAATGGCTTTTATAGTTACTTTCAAAATCAGCATGTCTATAAGGGTAAAAGTTGGTTAACGTTAACGGTATAGCAAAGCAAAACCAGTTAGCCTTTGTCCAAACTAACGTGGTTGTCATATCGTAAACATTGGACAGCATTCAGGAACAACGATTCATCATAGTTATTGATACTGTATCTCATGACCTTAACGAAGAATGCCATTGTGCAACATAATTAGCAACAACTTTAGGGCAAAGTATATACAGACATTGGAGTTAATGACACCGGAAACAACTCATCCTGTGTCTGGCTAACTAGCAGAAGTTTAAAAAGTGGTTGTCCCTCCACTTTCTACATGATACCGCGCATTATTTTAAATCTCCCGCTTAAACTTTCAAAGCTACCAATTTGATGCAGGTGGATATTACGTACTAACATACAACATAATTCTCAAATATGTGCATTATAGCTCCTGTAATGCCTGTTTTTAAAGTAACTTTAGTTAACAAATGACCAGTTTAGATTTTTAGGAACATTTCCAGGCTATAACTTTAACTTACGTGTAAATATCTATTTAACAATGTTTCTAGCGGTCGTTGTACATTATACATTGACTACTTAAATAGCTGGCTAGCATATCTTACAGTTGAAGATTCAAATAAAATTCCAACTTACCCGCCAATTCCTATGATGTACTTCATCCTGAATTCGGTTCTACCGATTATAACGGTTATTAAAAGAAGTAAGAAAACTTTCCAAAGATTCTGACCAAAATCCTCACGACAAGCAAACGCTACCTTTCTCTCAAACACTGGGTAAAAGTTTCTGTAACATTATAACTTCCCACGAAGCAGTTCATTGATGCCTTCAAGAGACCACGAGCTCAATACTAGACCTCAAACAAATCACTTGAATATTTACCCCTCGTGGTCTAGGTTGAGGGCGCGGCTCTTTTTGAGCTGCCTATCATGCTTAACGAAACAGTGTCAAGAACCAATCAGCGCTCAGAGGCCCCTAGGGTTTACATTATCTACTGCCACCTGTCCTGTCCTGTGTCTTTAGAAATAGTAACTGCTGAGTGTGTACTGAACACGAATGGAGCAGTCAATGAGACCTTTAAGGAGGCACATTGTGTTTATGTGTCCTTTTGACGTGACTAGTTGAAATGTACACAGGTCTCTAAATCAAAATTGAATAAGATTTGCATTTGTTTTTTTGCTTTGTGAATGATGGGCACAATCACTAGATAGGCTATCAGATGATATTTGAGTTTTTTTAGTCTAAAACTAGCAAGCTAACTACAGTAGTTTAAATGCATGCACCAACCTTGCAAACACTTACAACAGCAGAGCTGACACTGATAAAAGCTTGCATTCTAACTGGTGCCTTTCAACAATATAGTTTGCAATGTCGTGCTGTGAAAATTCTCACAATGGTGGTCCGTCCCAGACCACAACACTACAACGTGTATAGCCTGGGCATCTAGTGGGAAATCTGTCCTCCGCACAATTCATTTGAAGATCACGTCAAACTACCAAAGTTTCAACTATTATTACATTTTATCAATATATAATGGAAATAGAGAGGGTCAGTGGATGGGATGAATTCCAGACACTGTCCCAAATGTCATATAAATCATCAACAGTAATGAGAACAATATCTATGAAACATACACCTGCGTGCCATTCCTGGCCAGAGGACATTTGACCAGTGAGCTTAGCTTAAATGTGTGAGCAGTTAACTTTGCAAATACCTTCACTGATGTAAGAGATAGCGAATAGCTTTAATTGACTCATATAACAACGTGTTTCCATAACCACACAACCTGTTGTGAGGATCTGTTGTGTTCCCAAATACTTATTACTTTATACAGATATTCTATATTCCATGTATATAAATTCTGTTGTCACTGGCATCAATATAACATTAAAAGAGGAGTCTTAAAATGGTCATATTCAGTATGCGAGAAGCAGTAAGTAATTACTGGGTAGTATTTATTTTTTGTACCATATCACAAATTCAAAACTAAAGTATATCTTTCCTGTTTACAATACTTGTACTTCAAATTAAGATTTCAGTATTTTCCAGCTTCTATAGAGGCGCCAGCATCTTCTAAGTCTGAAGTCCAAGAGGGGCCTTGTTTCCAGAAGATTGGGCATTGCTGTTTAATTTTTCTTTGTCAGACAGTGCTTTTTAACATTGCTTGTTTACGGTTGTATTCCGCAGCTGGTGGCATTAGCTTTATTTTGTTACATTTGGAATACATTTGAAAAACGTGACTTAAGGATAGGTAAGAACATCAAAATCCATGCCAAAGTTACTATGATGCAAATGGAAACAAGCAGGTAATAAAATGACTAATTTAAGATGCACTTAAGATGTGAAAATTAATCCATACATTCAATAATACATATTTAACAATGCATATATAAAGTAAGGTCCCTACTAATTCAATTCAATAAACACAAGAAAAATAAACAATTTGTTCAGGTTTATCAATGCATGTGCCTTCAAATGACAAACAGCAATGAGATCAACATGCA
Source organism: Sprattus sprattus (assembly GCF_963457725.1). Lineage (NCBI taxonomy): Eukaryota > Metazoa > Chordata > Actinopteri > Clupeiformes > Clupeidae > Sprattus > Sprattus sprattus. Next base: position 33,862,638 of record NC_137921.1, on the reverse strand, counting down.
TATGATAATGAAATACAAATGAAAATAACAAAAGAAGAAACTTGGCATCAATTTACACTTTAAGAAAATATATAAAAATAACATTTCACTAATGACAAGGCAAATGAAAGCTTGGAGAATAACTGCTAGAAGCAACACTCCAATCTGGCACACATGGATCTTCAGATGAATGCTGGCAGAACAGAGGCACGTCCTGTGGTAGAACTCGGATGTATGATGGTGTGGGATAGCATTTTGAAAAAATCTAAATGGAAAAGAAAACGATGCCTGTTTTATACTTCAAAACAAAGGATACATCTCCATAAGAAACCACAAAACTGTAATTGAAAACAAATATAATTCAATGTCTAAACTGGTATGAAACTCTATCCTGTTGGTGTTTGTCGTCGGCTTCCTGATGAAACCTGCTATGTGCATTTACACCATTTTTCAGGAAAGACAAAAAACTGATTTGAGGCAATGGATAAATTTGACTTGTACCATCAATAGTTTATTTCATTTTAGAGATGTGTGCTGGATTTAATCAACAAATGCAACTTTTATCAAAATGTTGCATTTTGGGACAGAGTTAGGGGAGATAGCAGGCTTTTATTCTGTATATATACATATATTTTGTGGATAGCAGGTTTTAAAGGGTTTGTAAAATGCCAGATCTCATCATAACATCAGTATGACCCAATCAGATCACTTTTTACAACTCTTTAACATAACATAACAGGTTTCATTGCAACAACTTTGGTTAAATGTTGGTTACAACTTTGACCCAAGTGGGATATAGCAGTTTCATCACAGCATATTTCAGAAGATTAAATTAAGATTGACATAGTAGGTTTTATCAGGATATGCCCGTCCAATTTCGGTCCACTCTGATGTTTAATCTAATTTTGGCCAAAATGGCGGATAGCAGGTTTCATCAGGAACTCGACGATGTATAAAGTATAGGCTACTCCCTCTGACTTTGTGATCTATACATTTCAAGTATGGTGTTGTTACCTAATGGTTGTTTGAGCTCTTACCACCCTCACAATCCTTGGTCCTGCAATATAGCTTTAGGCCTGTAAAACATAATAAACACTTCAATTGTTTGAATATGAATGTGATTTTTTACATTCTAAAACATGACAAATAAATAAGGTTATGTCTTACTTTTTCTGACCTTTCTGAGTGTGATATAGCCTGGTCTGGCTTTTGCTGTTGCTGTGCCTGTTGTTCCCTTTGTTCCTGTTCCAATCTTCAAACAGAAATATTGATTATAGCATTATCATTTAATCAATTTCATGCATACAGTATCACTGTCATTATTAAAAAATAGTATTAAACTTATAAGCACACCAAAACATAATCAGATAAACTAAATACCCCAGTTAAAATAGCTCTACCTTTCTTTCCGTGCTTTAATCCTTTCTTCTTCAAACCTTGAAATAATAATTAAAACAACATTAGAATAATGTTATGGTATCTTTATAATAAAACATATGATATATAATGACAAGATAACAACAATAATATGTCATGGCACAAACCAAATTAGTACGGTACATCACACAGATTTGAGCCGCTGATTATAATTTCCAACCATATCCATATCCCGTATCCTTATGCCATGGCATAACACTCTCAGTTTAAAAACGCTTCTGTTGTTAGAAAAATCTTTCTCCCACTGATGCCTACGGTGATTTCTAGTCCTGTATTTTTGATCAGAGCGTTGGTGGTGACAGATCTGTCTTCCCCTGGTGGCAAAAATACTCACTGAATGACACACTCAGGGATTTGCACATGTTCCATTGGGACAATCTGCTCCAGTTCTTCTAGGCTGTGCACATAGCGAATCTTGTTCATGAACTTCACGCTGTGAAAGCACAGTGAGAGGGCGTTACACACACCGCCATGCCATAGTGAATGACATCAACATGAAGACTGATAATTACCTTATGAAAGGTCTGGAAATGGCCACCACCGTGCGAATGAACCAGGAAGGGTGAGCAATGATGAGAGATTTCAGGTTCTTCCTGAGCCTATTTGAAAAAAAGTGAGGGAAAGTTAGCATTGCTATCTAAAGGGAACTGCCTCATTAATATTTGGACAAAATGAGTTTGTGCAAAGATTACTTTAATGTGACATAAAAAATGAGCAGTTACATGCAGTCATATTTGTTCATTGTGTGTGGTCTGTGTCATTCATGCATCACACAGTGAAAACAGGCAGCTTGCCCTTTAGCACACTGATTCATACCTTCTGTCAATCATTTGATAACACTTCTTTAGCCATCCTATGCCTGGCATCTTACTCCGTGGTGTGCCTCCATTCATGTAGATAATCAAATAGTCCTCCGCTACCAGCATTTCTAGACTGCTCACCACATACCTGAGAGTGGGTGGGTGAGTGTGGTTTAGAAGAGGGGGAGTGCGTTGAGGGATTTCAGTGAGGTGGATAGGCAAGCAGGAGGAGGATGAAAACATTCTCTGAAATAATCCATGGTGGACCTCTCATACTCACAGAAAGAGATTTTCCATGATGTAGTGATACTCTGTACAGCTACTGTCAGGGAGGTAGCACGCAGTAAACACAATGATGGCATTTAACCCTTCGCCATAGTAACCTGTAGAATCATACATACAAACCTGACATAAAAATACACATACCATGACCTTTAAATGTAATTTTAAATATGTAAATGAATTGTTGGCTGTCTGGCTAAGCCTACCTCCGTGAGATACGACACGCAGGTACGGCCGAATGACTTGCATGTCAATGCGGTGCTCCTGCTCTCCAATTATCACTGTTCTCCACAGTCGTCCATTCCCACCTGCGCCATCATCATCTTCCACTTCAGGCCCTGCTCCGTCTGCTGAGGTTTTTGCAACAGGTGTGTCGTCTGCGCAGGGAAAAATATTGCCGTAATTTATCCAGTGATTTCAACCACGAGATACAATATTTACATCTAGACACACAAACATATAGCGCATCTGGTATAGCAGGATCATGTGTGTAATCAATGCGAGTGTTAAACTCAAGGTCGAAGTGACGAACCCTCCCACTCAAGGTCATTGCCGTTTGGGACAAACTCAAGAGAGTCTGTCTCATCCGGTGTCTCAATATCATCCACGTTGATATCGAGGTCATCGGGCGTGTCCAGGTAGTCATCGGACAGCAGCGATCCCTCACTCTGGTCCAGAGAAAGGTTCATGTCTGGAGCCACTAAGGTGCGCCGCTTTCGGTGGGATCCTGACCCCCCTGCCCCGCCCAGGTGAAGGGAGTTTGGTGGAGCTACGAAGGCCAAGAAAACATAAACATGATGGTTCAGTAGTGTAAACTGGAAGAAGAAAATGGCTGACAGGTTGAGGAGTGTGATTAAAGATGCTCTCTGAGCTTGTCTGCCTCTGTATTACTGATGCTAACGAATGTGTACATCATATACTGTAGTTGTGATACATCATCTACATACAGTATGCAGCATCTCTTTTGGAAGATAATTAAAAAATACGTGATTGATAGAGGATTGTAACATTGAAGGAAAGGTTTGATTTGTTGAAGAGTGTATACGTATCTAGCTGTGTGTGATTGGTTACAGAAAATGGTGTGCTATTACTAATAGTATGATTAAGAAATCGGACTGAGAAGTATATTTGGCTATAACAAATTTGCTTGACTGAGGAATGTGTGATAGATCAAAAGGTGTAATGACGGCTTCACTCACAAGTTCTGTCATCAGTAAGGCCACAGGAAGACTCCATTTCACCGTCCTCTGGAAGGGGTCTAAACAAAATCACCAAAATCTTCACATAAGAAAAATTCTACAAAGGGCAGTGCATCAAAATAGTACTTAGTGCAGCAGGTTTGCCTTTAACTCAAGGGTAGGATTTCCTGACAGGCGTGAAACATACTTGCCACTTTATTTAATTTATCACCCACACAGTATAGTCACTGATCAATTCTCTCTTCATGGAGCCCCCATGGAGGGAACAGAGACGCTGCTATGGAGCTAAGCCCCCAATAACGCATTCTAATGAATTCAACAGAGAAGGAGGGACAGCTAGTGGCACTTAAAGGGGTGGTTGTATTTGGTAGCAGCTGTCTCCCTGCTACTTAACTTGCATGGGGTGTCATCTCCCTTCACCTCCCACACAATGTGCGGGCAGGGAGGCAAAGGGAGAGGGGGCAGGAGAGACACAATACCATAGGGGGTGGGAGAACAGAGATGTCGACAAAACAAAGCGCACGCTTCTGGAGGAAAACAACAAAGAAATGGATGTTCTAGGCAGACGCAGCAGCTAATCTGGTGAAACAGTAAGACATTGCAGGTTTTTAATCAACTCTTTTTCTCCCTATGTAGCTGCCAAAGGCAGTTAATGCACCTTATCTGAAGTCAGCATTTCTGGTAAGCATGATTTGATACACACTGAGCTGTAAACAGAACTATTAGATGACTGATTATTCCCTGAATAGAAGGAATAGAATTCCCTGAAACAATAAGCCCGAAGAGCATATGGTATTGATCCAGAGAGATATGACTCTATGATTACACTAGAGGGCAATACAAGGCAAGCTAATATGGGAAATTAAGTGTTTGCACTTACCTTCAGAAAAACAGAAGGAGGAATGGATCAGATAAAGACTGATTGTCCTGTGTCTCTGCTAATTCTCACACTATACCCCTCAAAGATAATCTTGTCCCTATCAGTTGTAGTGTGTTAAGAACCACATCTCAGAAAACCTTGCCTAAAGATGCTAAAACAGCCTCTCTGCTTTTTCCTCTCTACTCCTGACCTGCCTCCATTTTCCTGGTGATGCTGTGTTGTTGGCTGTCGTGCACGTCACATGACGTGGCTGATTTCCATTTAAGGAGAGAGCTGCACCTGCTCATCTCTGCAAGACCACAGAGAGAACTGCCACTGAATCATCTCTGTCAGATGTATTCCTTTTCTTAGTGACCATGGGAGGATTTTAGGAATCTTTAAATCCCAAATCAGTGTTTTAAAATGACTTGATTTCATTGTGAAGGTTACAATATGCTACTTGATGTTACTTTTCCTTCTTCTGTATTAGTTTTATTATAAATCTATTATTTTTCATTGAGATATTTGTTTTTATTGCTTATTTATTGAGATGCAAAATACATACAATATAATAATTAAAAAGTCTGTTGTGTAGATTTTAGTCGCATCTATTGGAATATAGTCATAATAAGCATGTATCATATCATATAAGAATCCTTGTGTTTTCGTTAGCTTAGAATGAGCCCTTCGTATCTACATAGGGAGCTGGTCCTCTTCCATAGAGTCCACCATGTTGCATTGCCATGTTCCTAAAAACAAAACACTGACTCGAGACGTTTTGCGTTGTTATGGTATTTAACGGCTACCAAGGTGCTCGCACACGCTTGGGAAGGGTTTTCAGCTGGTTGCAATTCACTAACCTCACCAGCAGATGCCACTAAAAACTACACACTGCACCTTTAAGCTAATAGCCTTTCAAATACATAACAGCATTTTTACTGAGGATTGTTTATGTGTGACTCTGTCTTTAAAACACAGGGACAATTCAGTAATCTACGAAGGGTCCCACCTGGGAAAGTCTTCATCCTGCCACTCATCTCTCACTTCCATGTTGTCCAGCAGTGAGGTGGCCTCAGTAGGGGCCATCTTTAGGGAAGGGAGAAGAGGGGCTTGTGTTACAAAGGCAGGCAAACCTTGACCCATTGGAATAACAGAGAATAAGAGCACTAATTTGAATTGAGGAGTACATATACTCTACATCTTGCATGAGGTGCACATTGAGGAATCACTGAATCACATCGAATGTAGTGGAGGAACATGTGCTGTTCAGTACTGTAGACTGGAAGTACTGGTTTCAGCTGTCTCTTTTTCAATAAAATATCTGAATATTTTATTCAGGCCACAAGACTATCCCTTGAGAAGCATGTGAGGTGCATGTGACCAGCCCCCTGACTTTCCTCGAAGTTGTCCTAAATAGAAGCAAATTTTAATCTTCCTTCACAATCCTCTAATCCTAAATTGATTTGATACTTTTTGTTGTGTTAAGTCTCATCACTTTTGGCAACAGAATTTGGAAGCTAGTGATTTCAAGGACAGTCATTTTAAAATATGTAACTACAATAAAAGTGAACACAGTTCACTGGTGGGCACAGTCTGCAAAGTGGAGTAGAGCAGAGATAGCCTAGTACTGAAGACTGTCTGAGAGTGGATGTGAGAGACATCCACAAAGACTGACATGATGTGATTAATGTACTTATTATACATTAATTTGTTTCATGTTTGAACACTGTGTGAGCTTCGTATAAATTTACTTAATGTTTGCAAGAACATGTTTTCTGTATGAAATATATCACATAATAGATTTGCCTTGCTTGATTTAGTTAATCTGGGAGCAAACACCTGGACTGCTGTAGGCAGAACTCTCATGTGGGCGGGTTCTCCTAAAAGCATCTGAGAAGTTACAACATAATCTGAATATTCATGTTTACGTTAACAGTGAACTCTAAGGTTGCTTCAATATCCTCTCTTGGATGCCACAAAAACAGATGTGCAGCCATGTAGGCTTATCAGAAAAATGAAACTCGCAGAGGAATGCATACGAGCCAATTTCTCTAATGACAAAAACTGAAGAAAGATTTAAGAAAACATGCTTTAGAACATGATAAAGTGACAATAAATAAGCACAGCTGATAATGATACTGGTACTTACAGTAGCAGATTCCAGGTTGACCTTTATTTGTCCCTTTCCTTCCATCATATGTTAAAAAAAATGGAAAAAACGTAGGCCTATGTAGAATTACCGAATCACGGAGCATTCTTCAAAACTTGTTATGCTCCATTAAAAAAGTTAATTTGTAAGGCCTACCAGATTATATTGATTTAGCCAAAACTCCGCATGTCACCCACTTTAAATGAAGCCACCTGTTTTTGTGAGGTCGTAACTCCAGGAAAACAAGCAACATTTCTCATTGGTTGTCACAATCTGTCTCCCATTGCTATTTACCGCGCGCTTAACCTATGTCGGTTCAATTGCGCTCTCATGCAGCGACTTGCTTGTTTCTTTATTCCACGGACTACTTATTTTAATCATATGTCTGTATTTTCTTTGCTCTGCCTGAATGGAGGGCTGTCCCTGTTCCATGGCAACAGCATCTTCTACTCAATCTGCACACATTCACCCGACCGCCCCGAAGTGACTCCTTCCAATCACATCACCGTGCACCAGGTTTGTGTTCCCAAAGAAGGACCAGAGAATTCCTAAATAGGAAATTCTAATTGACTTCAGAAATAGCCTATGTTGCAAACAAGTGAGCTAGACTGCACGACATTTCCAGTAGGCTACTGAAGATCCAGCCATAGTCGTACGAAGTTGCTTTATAACAAGCATTGTCACTGTCCACTGTATATAGACGGCAATTCCTGGAGAGACTCTTTAAGTGATGTTAAAACAAATATAGAAAGTGAGGAGGATAGAACTTAAGCCTGCATACGGTTAACACAAACAGTGGTTTGCAAGTGGTTAGGTTTTGTCACATGACCACAGACCGATACAGCGGTTCTGAAAATGCCAAGATGGCTGCAAGTAATTATTATGGGTTCACACATGGTGCCGGTCCGCAGTACAGGTAATTGCCGGGTCAGCGCTACATGCAGTGGACATATAACAATGTATTGTGTCTTGCAGACGTACTGTCAATCTGAAACATTTGCGTCGCTTTTGTGTTGTTGAAATGGCATCAGAATGAGGAAATGGCTAAGCTAGCTAACATGGTTTGAGCTTGCTAGGATAACTGTTAACGGTAGTTCAAAAACCTTGCTAGTCATGGTTTGGGCACAATGTGCAGAATCAGTGCAAGACAGTTTTGTAATTATGTGATGCTTTAAGGGCTCAGTGTAACGTCAGTTTGTACACATACGTGATTATGTCAGTTGAAGGCTTGACATTGCCAGAATTTCATTTTACAGCCAAATTAAACGGCCAATGCCAGTTATAGCAGCATTTGAAATGGATGTATACTGCCATGCTATTGGCAGAAGCTGTGACAATTGCGCTGTGCCTCAATCGCAGTATTCTAGCCTACATCAGAGGTTCAACACAGACTTATTCTTGTGTCCAACTATGTTCATTGACCAAAGCAAATTATGTCTGTGTAAGACGTTGTATTACCTACGAAATCTGTAATAAAGCCTTAGTTAGTTCGTTATTGTCCCCGGGGAAAATGATTGTCCACAGCACTGTACATCACAAGGAGATTCATCTCAGGTGTTGACATACAACAACAGTACATACCACAAAGCATTACACAACAATAACATACAGTACTCAATAGCATACACCAACAGCAGGCACACACACACACAAAACATACTCATAGTTCCCTCAGCGAGTCATCCTAGTGCTACTCTGGCTGTGGGTACCAGGCTTTTGCCAATGCGAGACCCTCTGCTCTTCAGGGACCTGTGCTTGCGCCGGGGGGGGGGGGGGGGGGGGGGGGGGCGCAAGTACATTACATTGAAGTGGCATTTGAGTGGGTGTGCGAAGTCCTGTGCGATTATGATTGCAATGCGTCTTAGAGCTCAGAGGCTTTGTATCGGAGGACCTATTTTGGCTGCAGTGTAGGTTATGCTTGTTAGTTTTGCACAGTTTGTGACATAGCATGTTGAAGAAACAGCTGGAACATTACATATTATGTAGCCTAGTGTTGAGTTTAATTCAGTGTTGTTGTCAATGAAGTGATGGAAGCCAGGTTTACTTTTTTCATGAACATCTCTCCCCAAGAGGGGCTCAATGAATAGTAAAGTCAAGTCCCCAGTATGTTCCTAACACTTTGAGGCTTGTTATCTGTCTGTCTCTCGCAGCACGCAGCCTCCCAATGCATACTCACACCCCACCTCAGCTAGTTACAGTGTGCAGCCGGTAGCAGGTGTGGCCCATGCTGTGACTGCCTCCTACGCCCAAGCTCCCACCCCTCAGGCAGCCCGGCCTGTGGCATCTGCCCCCTACCCTGGGTACCAGACCCAACCAGCTCCAGAGTACGCCTACCGCCAGCCGGACCCAACGCCTCAGCCCACTACAGTACCACAGACCTACCAAGTCTTCACTGAAGCGGTCAGTGCCTGTTGACCTTTATCTTCACACGTTTACCCCTCATGTAGCTGATAAAGGTTTTTTCAGAGCCAAATTCCACTTCCTTTGTTCTGTTCTTTGTTTTGTAAAAAAATTAAATGGGTAAGCTCATGTCAAATCAAAATGTTTTAGAACATTTTCCAATCTGACCATCTTTGATTTCCTTCATACATTATGCAAATAATGTCATTGTACCCAACAACTAGTGAGCAAAATCTTTACTTCTTTCGTTTCTGAGATATGGAGGCTTTAAAAAGGGGTTGTGGCTCTAAGATTCAAAAAAAGTTCCATGAGTCAATACTTTTGAACTATTCATGCTAGATGCTTGAAATTTGATCTACACTGTGCATATTTGCCTAAGTTATGGTCTACTGAAAATTGTATTAAAACTATTATGTGCTTTGGAGCAATAAGGTGTGTGTCTGAAAGAAGAAGATTTATGAGGCTTTAAATTTACACCTGAATTTCAAGTGCATATTGCCTATGTATGAAACAGCCATAAAAACAATCATACCACTGGAAAGAGCATGTTGTTATTAGTAAATGCACAAAATATAAAGTTGGTACCTTTAACCAAATTTTATTTATTCAGGCATCAACATGCCATGTCACATAATATAATAACCCAAATATATTTTACTATCTTTTGGTATTAATTATTAATTACAAGCATATGCTATGCTAATGTAGCATCATGCTTTCATTAGCTGTCTGTTATTCAGTCCTTATGGCACACTTAGTTACATGATGTCTGGATACTGTATCATTACAGATGTCTCAAAGCTGAATGACCTCAGCTTCATGCTTGCAATAACCTCTCACAGCTTTGCCTGTTTGTTTAGGAAAAACTGCTGAATTTCTATGAGCGAAAGTTAGAATGTAAAAATTAAATAATACACCATGATGTGTAAGACTTTAATCTAGTATGTCTGTTTGACATTTTATGTTTATTTATTTATGTGTTTATTACATTGCTGTTTGATAATATACAACGTATTTGTCCACTTTTGCTTTGCTCTGAAAATATTACAGGACAACTACACTTATGGCCGTGCTGCAACCGTTGGCAATTATGAAAACAAACAGTACTATCAGACCACCATAGCTCCTGCTCAGCGGGCCCCAAGTGACACCTATTTTCAGCCTGGTGATTATTTAGCTCTTATTTAGCCCTTAATACCACACACAAGTATCTGCCATTGACTCTGAAAGCACGTTTCAATTGTGAGAACATATGGGACAATTTTGTTTTATGACTATTAGTACTTATAAGCACCACACAATTTTGCTGACGTAGAACGGCAGCAAATTAATAATTTACTCTTGTCTCTGCGGATGCTAAACTGACTCTCTGCCGCTGGATCTGATTTCTCGCAGGCCTGAAAAGCGGCTACAGTCCAGTCAGCACAGGCTACACCCAGCCGCCCCCTCAGAGACAGGTGTCTGCCTTAAAGCCACTCGCCCCGGCCAGCTCCGTGGCCAACAGCTACAGCATCTACCCGGTGTCTACCAGTGTACAGCAGCCCCCCACCCCCATCTCCACATACACTCCCAGCTCTTCCTATAACGTCAATTCCACAGCCACATCTTATTCGGGTAAGGAAGCCAAAAGCATACATTTCTTCCTGTTAAGCTCACATCGTCAATCAATCAATCAATCAATTAAATCAATTTGTTCATTTGATCAAGAGGGACAGTGTACATTCATGAACATTAAAATGTAAAAGCACCCGGATATAGCCAAAAGGATAGTTTCCATTGACAGTCCCACTGCCAGAGTGAAAAAGGCTATACAACCTAAAAAAAAGGCATTAACGTATACAAAGCTGGGCTGGTGACAAAGTGTCACCATCTCAGAGGATATGACTTTATATACGGTAGTTTGAACAATGTCATTGCAAAAAAAGGTGCAGAGAAGGATCTTAGGTAAGGGATTGTCTTGTTCTACATATAATCTTCTTAGGCATATAGTCTTTTCGCCTGTTCTCTTTGCAGGCATAAGCTACTCCAGTTATGATTCAACTGGATACACCTCCACCCCTTCCTACTACCAGCCAGCCCAGCTGCCTCCCCCCCAGTCACAGCCACCTCCTCAGCAGCCTCCCCCGCCACAGCAGCCCCCCAAACAGCTGACCAACTCCTCCTGGAGCAACGCGGGCAGCAACATGGTCACGGCGCCAGCGGTGTCCTCCTACAAGAAGCCTGTGTTCCACCAGAGCAAGCTGCAGAAACCCAAAGGTCCGCCCAAGCAGCCCCAGTTGCACTACTGTGAGATCTGCAAGATAAGCTGCGCTGGACCACAGGTAGGCTTCCAGTCTGGGATTGATGTGTGGAAATCAAAAGGTAAAATAGCAGTAGTAGAGTTAGAAGTGATGTTGATGGACCACAGGTAGGCTTCCAGTCTGGGATTGATTTGTGGAAATCAAAAGGTAAAATAGCAGTAGTAAAGTTATAAGTGATGTTGAGGGGAAACTTTGCTTTGTTATTTAATTGTGTTGCACTATAGGGATAATTGATGAAAAATATGGTTAAGATGAAATGTATTTACATAAAGTTTATAAGTAGTCAATCAATCACAGAAAAGATCTTTCACACACAAAGTCACATTGTTCTTGTCTAGGGGTGTACAAAAATCTAGTTCTTTTGATTACCGTAATTTCCGGACTGTAAGCCGCTACTTTTTCCCCACGCTTTGAACCTCGCGGCTTAAACAATGATGCGGCTAATATATGGATTTTTCCCGTTTTTACAAGCTTAATGCCGCCAAAAACAGAGCAAAAAAAAAACCTTCTGTGACGTTGCTCATGAAGCTTTCATTAGATCAATGAAATTCCGAACAATGTTTCACAAACAAACTTTTTAGTTTAGTCTAGCCTACTGTTTAGATTAAATACAGTGCACTCAAACTTCCCATCATTCTGATTATCGTAGTCATTTTGTCATCATGGCATCATGGCAAAGACACAGAGAAATGCTTATGATGCATCTTTCAAGTTGAAGGCGATAGATCTGGCTGTTGAAAAAAGGTAATAGAGCTGCTGCACGGGAGTTTGGCCCAAATGAGTCAATGATAAGACGCTGGAAACAGCAGCGTGAGGAATTGACTCAGTGCAAAAAGACAGTTAAAGCCTTCAGAGGGAAGAAAAGCAGATGGCCCGAACTTGAAAATTAGCTTGAAGACCGGGTCAACACACAGAGAACAGGAGGCCGAGGTGTTTCAACTGTGCAGATCCGACTGAAAGCCAAAACAATCGCCACCGCAATGAAGTTGGAGGATTTTAGAGGTGGACCATCGTGGTGTCTCAGATTTATGAGACGTAAAGGCCTGTCAATCAGGGTACGGACGTCTCTGTGTCAGCAGATAGATAGCAAAGATAGCGGAGCATTCCATTGGCATGCACGACATCATCAACATGGATGAGGTTCCTCTGACGTTTGACCTGCCTCTCACTCGGACTGTCAATAGGAAAGGTGAATCATCAGTAACGCTCAAAACAACTGGGCATGAAAAAACGCACTTCACCTATGTTCTGAGCTGCACGGCATCTGGAGAAAAACGTCCACCTATGGTGATTTTTAAACGCACGACGATGCCAAAAGAAAAATTCCCGAGAGGAATTGTTGTGAAAGTCAACAAGAAAGGATGGATGACGGAAAGCCTAATGCATGAATGGCATATGGAGTGTTACGGCAAGCGACCGGGAGGATTCTTTCACAGGAACAAGGCATTGCTCGTTATGGACATCATGAGGGCCCACATTACAGATTCTGTGAAAGAAGCCATCAAGAGGACAATCTCAATTCCAGCTGTGATTCCTGGGGACACAACAAAGTATTTGCAGCCACTCGACATTAGTGTAAATCGTGCATTTAAGGTGGCACTCCGTGTGCAGTGGGAAGCTTGGATGACAAGTGGTGATAAATCCTTAACTAAAACGGGCTGCATGGGTAGAGCAACTTATGGTAAAGTCTGCCAGTGGGTCCTGACAGCGAAGAGCATTGTCAAAAAATCCACTATCATCAACAGGTTGCGAAAGGCTGGACTGCTGCGTGTTGAAGAGGGCAGCAGGGAATTTGCCTCCGGATGAAAGTGACGAGAGTGACCATGAAAATGATTCAACATCGGATGAAGCAGTTGAAGCAGGCTATTTAACTCCGACACCGAAGGAGGTGACTTCAGTGGTTTCAGTGCACAGGAGGAGGAAGATAGTGACCATTGACTTTCTTGGTAGGCTAATGTTTACCACAATTTGTTACAAGCCGTGTTTCGTTAAAGCATATTTATTTTTTGTTACAAGCCGCGTTTCGCTTAAGCCTGTGTAAAGTAAATGTTTTTCAATGTACCGGTAGGCACCTGCAGCTTATAGACACGTGCTGCTTATTTATGTTCAAAATCATTCTTTTTTTTTTTTTCAGTGGGTGCGGCTTATATTCAGGTGCGCTCAATAGTCCGAAAATTATGGTAATCACTTTTTAAAATGAGTTAAATTCGATATTGATCTGTAAAGTTTCTGGATTAAACTTTTACATTTTTTGTTTTTCTAGGTTATTTCCACAATGGTAAAACATTACCTAATTGTCATATTAAAGAAAGTCAAATTATAACCAATGCCCCCTTTATTTAAGTTTTTCTTAAACATCTCAATATGGCTCAACAGCTAAATATGGAAAACTGCTATATTGTCTTTCAAATCTCATTCCTATCGAATCGTTAGCTTCATCAGGGCTTCTGTGCCAAAACCCAGCCTTATTCTTTTCCTTCACAGACATACCGTGAGCACTTAGAAGGCCAGAAGCACAAGAAGAAGGAGGCGAGCCTGAAGTCAGGCAGTCAGCCCAGCAACGGGCCACGTGGGGCCCAGACTCAGCTGCGTTGCGAGCTGTGTGACGTCTCCTGCACTGGAGCAGATGCTTATGCAGCACACATACGGGGGGCCAAGCATCAGAAGGTTAGCATGGCAGCCGTAGCCACTGGTCATGTACAGTACCAGTCAAAAGTTTGGTCACACCTTGAATTGAGAAGTGTTTTCTTTACTTTTATTATTTTATTAATACTGAAGACGTTTAAACTAAAAAAGAACTTAGGGTAGAGACCACTAGTGATGCAAAAGTTTGATTCTCTTTCAGTAACTGACAAAGGCATGTACACACGCTGCCATGTTTTGCCTTAGTTGTGTTATCGGTTACTCTCGATGAAACCGTGCCTAATTGCTCGTTTTACTCTCAACTAAAACAGTCAGTGGGTAGTGTCTGACTCAAGAAGTCCAATGTGGCTCCAATCAGTGAGGAATCTGTTTTTCTACAGGTAGTGAAGTTGCACACAAAGCTTGGCAAGCCCATCCCCTCTACTGAGCCGGTGTTGGTGAACTCAGCTCCCATCACCACTACAGTGACTGCTGGAAAGCCTACAAATCCCAGCGGCACGTCTTCCGCTACTCCTACCACCACTGCTGCTGCTACACCTCCAAAAGCTACTTTACTAAACAACACCAAGGCCTCAGCACCTGCAAAAAAAACTGTCCCACACAAAGCACCTATTGTTGGTAGGAGTCAGCTGTAATAAATCCCACACCTTATGCGTAGTGATTGCTTTGGCAATATAGCTGTACAGAGAATCTGGTATTTTCTCTACTGTGTTGCCGAAATGTTGTGATTGTTGCTTATAATGTACGCCTGAGAGTCATTTTTCCATATAAATGATAAAGGTGAAGAAAGACATTGCAAGCACATTTATGTAAATGATATGTATAGATGTCTGATAAAAAAAAATCATGTCCAACCATTTCACGTCTTTGATGTCCTAGCAAAACCCACCCTGCCTATCCCGGCAAAGTTGGAAGAGGCCAAACAGACACCGTTCAAATCAGATGAACACAGTGATGATGATGGGGACAGTGTGGGAGGCCAGGGGGACGTTCAGCCCGTAGGCCACGACTATGTGGAGGAGGTAAGTGGACAGACTCAGAACAGCATGATGCTCTCTCTATGCGCTTGGCCCACAGCCATGTTTTAAAGGAATGCTTTCTACGGTATAGATTTGGCCTGTGACATTTATTGTCTTTTTGTCTGGCTGGGATTACATTGATTACTCTCTGATGATTGCATGCCTTCGATTTTGCAGGTTCACAATGAGGATGGGAAGGTCATCCGTTTCCACTGCAAGCTCTGCGAATGCAGTTTCAATGATCCTAACGCTAAAGAGATGCATCTGAAGGGACGGAGGCACCGCCTGCAGTACAAGGTGGGCAAACAACGATAAAAAGATGACTTAAAAGAATATTGAGTTGACTGGAGCCTACACATTTAGTAGTCCATTGGTCTTACAATGCCTTTACCACAAGGTGGCATCCTTTACAAGCAAACTGCTTACCTACATCATCCTCCCACTCCAGCATTATCTTAGATGAGGCCTACAGTGCGTAATGGTGGCGTCTGATATGCAGAGACATTTTTCCGCCCACCTGCAGAAAAAAGTGAACCCGGAGCTGCCAGTGGAGATTAAGCCGAGCAACCGCGCGCGGAAGCTGCAGGAGGGAAAGCTGAGGAAGCAGAAGCAGAAGGCCGTGCAGAAGAGACAGCAGGAGGACGAGCAGCGCTGGCACATGGAGATGAGGTCAGACCTGGAAGGGTACAGGGGGGCGGGGCCTCTGAGATGAGGTCAGACCTGGGGGGGTACAGGGGGGCGGGACCTGGAAGGGTACAGGGGGGCGGGGCCTCTGAGATGAGGTCAGACCTGGGGGGGTACAGGGGGGCGGGACCTGGAAGGGTACAGGGGGGCGGGGCCTCTGAGATGAGGTCAGACCTGGGAGGGTACAGGGGGCGGGGTCTGTGAGATGAAGTCAGACCTGTGAGGGTACAGGGGGGCGGGGCCTGTGAGATGAGGTCAGACCTGGGAGGGTACAGGGGGGCGGGGCCTGTGAGATGAGGTCAGACCTGGGAGGGTACAGGGGGGCGGGTGCCTGTGTGCTTATGTTTGTTGGGTGAATGGGGAACCTCCATCACAGAGGAAGTTTATCAACACCATGTGCCAAACATTGAGCCAGACCCACGAGGTTCATTTCAACTGAAAAAAGCGGAAAAGCCACCGTGCGTCTAAGAGGCATGTGACTGTAGCTTCACATGAGAGGGTTCTCCACACAGGGCATCATTCATGTACATACATGTAGATCCACGGCAACAGAGAAAAAAGTTCTTCCCACCATGAGTTACTCTTCTTCCTTTTCTCGTCTTCTCCTACTGTGTGGGTCTTTTCTCAGAACACGGCTGATCTTTCTCTGTGCTTCCCCTATCCTACTGCAGGCGCTATGAGGAAGAGCTGTACTGGAGGAGACTGGAGGAGGAGCAGATGTACTGGGGGGAGCAGCGGCGCAGGATGGGGCCTCCCCCCCTCATGAGCCGGCCTGGCATGCCTGTGCCTCCTCTTCTGGTCAGTGTCAAATAGTCTCATTCACAGGGGAATGATCTGGAGGGCCGTGTCAAATAGTCCCATGAGCCGGGGAATGAGGTGGTGGTCCGTGTCAAATAGTCCCTTGAGCAGGGGAATGAGGTGGTGGTCCGTGTCAAATAGTGACATCAGGGGAATGAGGTGGTGGTCCGTGTCAAATAGTGACATCAGGGGAATGAGGTGGTGGTCAGTGTCAAATAGTCACATCAGGGGAATGAACTCGAGGTCAGTGTTTGAAGCAAAGACCCACTGAAGGAGGTTTGCTCGATAAACTCTGAAGTAGAGTCGGTTGCACATTTATTAAATACACTTGACATGTGCATACACGTTCACTTTACACACACATATATTTAGACTGATATTACAGTATATTTAGACTCTATGACTGAGGCTGTTGTTAGTCTTTTGAATTCGGTTTATCAAATAAGAAGCTGAAGAGATGTGCATTTCGTTTTGTTGATGTAGACACACTTAAACCAGGGCAAGGCAGGAAGTATGTATGAATGCTTGTATGTGGTATTCACTAGAAACGAACCTTAAGTGGTTGTGGGTTATTATTGTGTCATGGCTTTTGTAGTTTCACAATACAAATATTCTTAACTGAATTTGAAACCTCCCCCTAAATCTTCTGTGTTTCTGTCCTTATCTTGTATTAGAAATGTAAAAGATGAGAAGGCTGTCGGTCACTAGATGTATTGCTCAGCTTGATGTGGTCATAAAGTACAGCACACGTAATTTTCTGACCATATATAATATTGATAGCAGCTAGAAAACAATTTCAGGTTCAAGTTTTGCTGTGGGTCTGCTTTGGTAGAACGCTTTGTTTGCTTGTGTTGCACTCAGAGCTATGACTATTTTCACTTATAGGTTGTATTCTATATAGAAACACCATTATAATAAGCCTTAGTCCAAAGCTCTTTGTAAATCCTCCCGTCCTGCAGCCTGTCCGCCGGCCTGTATCCCCAGACGACCGGCACATCATGGCCAAACACTCCACCATCTACCCAGTGGAAGACGAGCTCCAGGCCGTGCAGAGGATCGTCTCCCACTCGGAGAGGGCCCTGAAGCTAGTCTCCGACTCGTTGCTGGAGAAGGAGGCCTGCGGCGACGCTGAAGACGCAGAGCAAGAGAAAGTGTAATGCTCAGTCTGGTAGTCCCCTGTGACGATACGGACACAAAAATGATGCCTATCAATGTGTAGATAGATCTAAAGATACGCATTTGCCTTTTAGGAGTTTTTGAAAATTTTGATGTGAGTGGGGAATATTTGAGAAATTACCCTTGTGTTCTACCACAACCTGATTATGTGCGCAAAACATGTAGACATCAAGGTTGTCAGTGACCACAGATGATGAAGCAACATCGCAGATAAACCTGGAAAGGGTATGATCTGTCAAAGCCATTGTAATATGTTTTAGCACTAAACTGCTGTAAGATTGTATGTTGAACTTGAGAGTGACTCACTCACTGTATCAGCTTTCAGACTTCACTGTTCGTGATGCTTGGGTGGTTTCTTATCTCTTCCCCTCCTCTGTGTTTCTCCCGTCATGAACTCAGCGCTGATCCCCAGGCCCGGATGCTGAAGGGGGTGATGCGCGTGGGGATCTTAGCCAAGGGCCTGCTGCTGCATGGCGACAAGAACGTCCAGCTCATCCTCCTGGCTGCCAAGAAGCCCACCGGCTCACTCTTGAAGATGGTCGCTGAGCAGTTACCCAGTCAGTTAGCGGTAAGAGCCGTCTCAACAGGGGTTGTGTCAACAATGGGGACACATCAGCACACATGTGCACACTGGAATCGAGTTTTTTACTTTTTTTAAACCTATCATTTGTAAGAGAATTCGTTTTTTTATGAATTGGCCACTTATACAGATTCACCTTGAGCTGATTTGCTGTGTTCAAGGAGATTTTGAGATGCACCTCCTAAAGTGTGTTGTTAGACTTGAGCCGACACTGAGCTGACAGCTGATGTGGCACAGGTCCAGAGCAAAAGCCTGTTTAAGACTGCCACAGATTAACAGCGTGCAGAATGGACACTTCATTGGACCGATGGCTGCTGGTGTACGTTCAGTGAACTATGCCAAACTGCATATGACACCAAACTATGGAGAGAAAAATCTAATTATTTGTAAATGCACATTCCATGATCAACAAATATTAAACGATTTACAGATGTGTTTTTCTTTCCACGGACACAGAACTCCTTACTTGTGACTTGACTTGTGATTTGACAAATAAGTATCGACTTGTAAACATATACTTCTTAATTTGTATAAAAAAAAAACATCATCTTCACACAAATAGGTCTCGATCCACACAAATGTGCCCCCCTCCAAACAAGGGGACATGGGTGGTCCATATATTGCAGATTCAGCACTGCACACACAGAATTACAGATTTACAAATAACTTTTCAAGACAAATACACATTTTTACAAATTATAATGTGTATATTTCCAAACATTAATCTGTACAAATCATAGTACATTTATTCAAAAGAGAACTTAAAAGTCACAAATAAGAAGTTCTGTGTTTGTGGATACAAAAACACAATTGTAAATCGGTGAATATTTGCGGATTACGGTAAGCGCATCTACAAATACAGAGACATCAATACATACAGAGACATTTTTCTTTCCTACCAATCACCTTACTGAGTGCAGAGCAGGTTTGGGTAATATATTATTATTCACCATGTCATGTTATAACTTCAGAAATGCTGTGATTTTGTTGATGGTTTGGCAAAAACTAATTATAAAAAATAAAAAAGATAGGTAGTAAACTGATTAGTTTGAAGTATGGATATGACTAAAAGGTTCAAACTGTGTGTCGTCCTGTTGTGAAATGGTGGGATGTCAGCCATTTGGTTGAGTCATTTGAGTAGTATGGGGAACACAACATTGTTAGGTCTTTTTTTTTTTTACTAGAGACAAATAAATGAGGGACACAAACACTTAACAAAAACAATAGGGATTCCTGGAGATACTGTGTTTGCACCTCAGATGAACTTTCAATAATTAGAGGAGTTTAATGACTTAAAACTGCTGTTCAACTCAGCTTTACAGATGTTTGTAATTCCACATCATTTAAAGCTCACTAATTCCCTCAAATATGTCAAAAGAAATACCAAACAAATGCACAGGAGTAGCCTGAGGATGATTACCATGATGTGTTTGAGTGAATGTGTCATTGCAAGTGCTTTTAACTGATCTTTAGTGCAACTGCCTGGTTACGACACCCAAACCCTACAGAGTGACCCTGGGGCAATAATTTGTGTAAGAATTACAAAGTGAAGTCACAACACATCCACAAAATCAAACAATCTGATCTGAATGCAAGGACGTATCCCCTGTTTTGTTTTATATTGTCCGGATATTATTGAAATATATTGTTGTGACAGAAAGTCACCCTGAGTGCATTATGCACTCCAGATGTAAGAGACCGGCTGAAACTGCCCTCTAAAACTGTAGCAGCCCCCAGCAGCATCTCCTCTGTAGTGAGTAATCTGCAGTGTCCTTTTAACCGGCAGACATTTTCTGAAGATCAGTATGAGGTGCAGGCTCACCCAGACGAAGCCAACATCGTGATTTTTTCGAGCAAGGAACCAAAAATGCAGGTCACCATCTCTCTTACATCGCCAGTGATGAGGGAAGACCCTGACCCTGCCCCCAACAAGGAGGAACAGGCAGGAGCCAAGGCGGCCGAGAAAGGTTAGAGAAGCCATGCTTTCAGTCCAAATGCACTGTGTGTCTCTCCTGACCCAAAGACAAAAGTCTGCTGCCCCCAAAGCATCTGGGAGCAACTTGAGACCGGACTTTAAAAACGTCCAACTGGTCTCCCCGACCCCTTCACTTTGGGTATAATGAAACGATTGGCCAGCCTTGATATTTTGTCTGTGTTATTTGGTTCAGGTCATTAGAAGTCCAGACCCCCTCTACATTGTTTGTTTATTTATATATTGTTTATTTTCATGGAATCTCAATTTACATTGGAAGCGGGATCTCTCACCTTTCTATGCCACAGTGGCATGTGTTTGCTGCCAACATAGACTCTCTTAACAGTGGACAGGTGCCGTGGTGGAAATGATCATCTGTTTGAAAATGTTATACCCAGGGACGAGAGTCTGTTTACTCTTTTCAGCTTAAAGATACTGGGTTTGGCTTGGAGCCTCATTGGAATCGGCCAACTTCCATTTAGGGATAGATAATAACTTTTCCCATCACATTCTTATGTGGCATTTCAAATGTTTCATATTTACATGCCACATAAAGTGTCTATTGCCCAGTCTTGTAGGAGTACACTATTGAGTACTTATGCAGTATTTATTATTGCACCCCTTCCCTCTCATCCCTGGAAGGTAGAAGAGAATTGTAAGTCATTTTAAGTTTCAATAAGGTCACATAAGGATGTGTTATGTGATCTCTTATTTCATCATGCACTTTATTGCACACAAATATGGATTTTTGAGTTAAGGGTTTTCCGTACCTTGTAATAATACCATTGTTTTGCATTTGCAAAAATACCTTTGGGAGTTGTTTTTCTATTTTGTTTTAATCTTTTGTTTTAATATTTTTATTAAAGCCCTGGCCTGTCTGGGTTTGTTAAGTTCCTCTGTATCAACAGACCTACACAGGTTGTTTTGTTTTCAGTGAAAATCTGTCCTGAAATTTGTTTCATTTCGCACGATTTACTCAAGTGGTCACTCTTTCCAGGAACGTGGACATGAAATGTGGACATCCCGTAATGACCTTGAGTATTCATCTTGAGGTCATTATCCTCACTGGCTAACTTGTTACATCTATACATGCGATATCCTTGTTTATGTACTGTCTCAGGCATACAACTCTGACTCTGACATGAAAGGAGAATTGTATTTATACTCTTACGGTCTTCACTGTGTTAGCTTATGTTGCTCTAAGGTATCACAGTTTTTTTCTCTTATGTAAAACGGCAGTTCAATCTGTTGTAAAAGCTTTGTATTTGATCAACTTATAGTAGTGACTAATTAACAAAGGTCCTTTCTTTCCCTTAGTAATGACAGAAAAAGACCCACCAGATGTTCTCAGCAAGAAGAGGTGTTTAGAGTACCTAGCAGCTTTGCGTCATGCCAAATGGTTTCAGGTAAATGAAGACTAGGCTTTGTTTGTATTTTGTACATATATATGCACATTGTTTAAATTGTGTGCTAGATGTGTGTAAATGTTAACATTTCTTTTTTTATATGAAAATGTGTAGTTTGTGATGTGCCAGAAATACATTGCATGAACATTGTATATGCTGTGTATGTCATGTCTCAGGCTCGAGCCAATGGCCTACAGTCCTGTGTGATCATCATCAGGGTGTTGCGTGACCTCTGTCAGCGAGTACCAACCTGGGGAAAGATGCCAAGCTGGGTGAGTTGTCACCGTGTCTTGGGAAACAATGTCATGGTAAGGTCCATTGTGCTAACTGTTATCCCCCCATACTGGCAGGCTATGGAGCTGCTGGTGGAGAAGGCCATCAGTAGTGCCTCAAGTCCTCTGAGTCCCGGAGAGGCCATGCGCAGAGTCCTAGAATGCCTCGCTACCGGAACCCTCATGCCAGGTTAGCGCTCGTTAGCTTTCCCTTCCTTCACTGTGGAACTGTGAAGGTGAAACTTCTTTCAAATTGTAAAAAAAAAAAATCCCCAATTCTCTTTTTAAGCTTAGCAAGCTGTAATGGAAGAATAAAAAAGAGCAGGGATTTTTGTTCAGTTCTGTATGCCACAGTGCACCTGAGACACTCGTTGCGTACTAACACACCTCTGCCTGTTTCCCTCAGAGGGCCCTGGTCTGCTGGACCCCTGTGAGAAAGACCAGACCGACGCTCTGGATGGTATGAGCAAACAAGCCAGAGAGGATATAACCGCAAGCGCACAGGTAATCACGCTAAGCTGTGGAGGCAAGGGCTGTGCTTCTGTATCAAGTGTATTTTTTAAAGGCTTTTTTTTAACGACATCTGCACCTCTTCTTTCTTTAGCACGCCTTGCGGCTACTCGCTTTCCGGCAGATTCACAAAGTTCTTGGCATGGATTCCCTGCCGGCATCGAAGGCTGGTGCCCGGAACCGGAAGAGGCGAAGGGATGGTAGTGAAGCAGGGGAGGGAGAAGGGGAAGGCAAAAAAGACAAAAAGGAAGATTTAGAAGATGCTTGAAAAGCTCTTCAAGGCTAAGTGCAAATCACTGGCAGGCATTGGCATGGTTTATGCTCTTTCTTTCCCATATACTCTACACAGACACCTTAAAAGACTAGACTGATGACTGGCCCTCACGTAGGACTGTGAAGGCTGGGGAACACACTGCTGTTTCTCTTCCTGAAGGTACTGTAAGGTTGACTTTGGTTAAACTTAACTCTGAATGACTGTCACTGAAATGAAAAGGACATCATAGCATCATTCCATGTCCAGGATAAGTGACAGTGTAGCTGCTGAACATCCCAATGAGTAATCTTGAGTCGACTATTTTTAATATTATTCTATTACTGACTGTACGTTTAGGTTTAGCCATTCTCAGATGTCTTCTCGTGTATAAGCATTAATCCCACCAAAACCGGCCAGTTCAAGGCTTTTTATAACGTACTAAAACTACATTAATTTGAAGGTCTTGAAAAGAGATGGGATTTTGTAAGGAACTTGAACACATTAAGTAGGACTGCAAAAAGACAAGAAACAAAGAAGACAAGAACAAATTAAGATAAAAAATTAACAATCAATAAACATTAATACATGATAGAACTTGTAGCTAAAGTATGCCTATGTGGTATTCCAAAAGGAAAAATATAAACTGTATAAAACTATTAAAAGCACTTTTCCACATAGTGGGAAGATGTTCTTTAGGTGTGAGGGTTTGTAAAACAAACACCTGAATAGTAAGGTTATACCTTGTGAAAATAAGAATGTACACCAAAATGAACTGAATACGTTTATAAGCGAAATCATAGGATTAACAATGCTGAAGCAGTTACCATGGTCTCAGTAATGGGACTTAAGTATATTTAGAATTGTTAAATTGCACAATTACGAGCCAAGCATGCTGCAAATAAGGCACTTTCAGAGGGACATTTCTGACTTGAGGTGAGGAACGTATGCGGTCAGGTTGGCTTTTAAAGCCCGCTATTTTAGTGTGGGCTATCTAAAAGCAAATGACATGCATGAACAAGACAGTGGTTTGATGTCTTGGACGGTGGCTCTCTTCTCAGTGGTATGACCTGGTCTTACGAGTTTTCTTTCTTTTTGCCTGATGTGTGTAGGATGTGTGTGGTCAATGTGAGTTTTCACACTTTTTTAGGTTTGGAAGTGAATATTTTGGTAAATAAACTTGACCTGTACGATGCAATATGGGTGGCTCCAGTCCCTAAAAAGGTGTGATGACAAACATGAACAATTTCCTTAACGGAACAGTGCACTTGTGCATTTTATTGTCTGTGTGAGGTGTGTGTTTTCACTGTAATATGCTTAATTCACTTTGCCCGTCTGATTAATTTGTATTATTTTAACCCATTTTATTTCCATTTTATAGTACTGTTGTACTGTGTTACAAGCATCTGTCTAACAGATATTGTTTCAAAAGACTGTGTGGCCGTATGTAATTTCAAAGTCTTTGTAGTGTTGCCTAACCATCACAATATTAAAAAATGTGTACGAAACCAAAAAGCAAGAAGGTTTTTTTGTGCAATATCAATTACACAAACAGCAGGGATCCCATATCAGAGAACTACATATGTTAAACCTTTTCAAATATTTCTTGAGAACTACACGACAGATTACACAGGCTCTAAGTAAGTAAACTTTACCAGACTGCTTGCCAAATATTTCACATCACATTGAAGGGAGGTCTACTCTGACTAATATGCGTTTGACGGAAGTTAGCTGTCAGTGGCTTTATAGTTCTTTCAGTGACGTGAATGCGTGTTGGTGACGTGATCTATTAGATGCTCAAGAGAGTGATTAATCGCAATGGAAGGTTAGTCGAAAATCAATGTAGGCTACTGTGCTCCTGTTATGGACACACGGTATCAAGTCTTATGAATGAAAACTTCTTCAGCGGGAGACTCAACTGTGTCATCCTAACAGCATACTCTTGAAGATGGCAACGGTAAGTAACAAGCGTAAAAGTTATTGCGTTTGAAATACGACGGTTGTTCCTGTATATCATGGACTAAACATCTACTCAACTATTAAACATAATTTACTGAATTTTACATTACTTTTGTGCTTCTCTCTTTTTTCTGTAAAGAAGTTTTTGGTGGCAGGTGTACAGTGTTTTGCCAAAAGCGACCACTTAAAGCTTAAGCCTGGTGAAATTGCTTATCAAAAAGGAGATATCATTACTATAGTGGAGCCAACACAGGTAATGTCAGCTTTGACCTATAATACGTTTATGTACAAACGTCACTTGACATCAATTTATGATTGTGACTTTTTCAGGAAAAGGGTATATATAAAGCCCAAAACAACAAGACAGGGGAGGAAGGGCTGATTTCTAGCACCAATATGAAGGAGAGAGAGGCCATACGCATAGACTCCTGCCTCAGCCTTATGCCGTAAGTTCCTAAACACTTTTGTTTTAATGTGCCTCAGACAAAAAGTACAGCATTTGATCTACAGATGGCAAAACGCAATCCACTTTTCTTTCACTCTGACTATAGACTTGTGTAAAGGTTTAAATGACAGTGCCAAGTTTGTACCTATTGAAATGAAAAAGAAAATACCACACATATTGTGCGTTCTGGGTGAAACTGGAGGCCTTATAGTGTATTATTTTCATTCAACTCGCCTTACTGTTAAGGGTCCAGGTACTGACCTGCATGGCTGAACTTTGGCAGTACTCTTATTCTGTCATGAGTCACTCTCCAGTCTCCACATTATTCGATTTTAGTTCCTCCATCACCCATTGAAATACCCTTTTTTCCCCCTGCACTCACTGTAAGTATATGCTTTAGTTGGTTTCATGGTAAGATTTCAGGCCAAGAGGCTCTGAAGAAGTTGAAGCCCAGAGAGGATGGCCTGTTTCTGGTGCGTGAGTCTTTCCGCCACCCTGGGGATTATGTCCTATGTGTCAGCTTTGCTGGGGATGTCATTCACTACAGAGTCATCTACCAGGACAACAAACTGACTATTGACAACTCCCAGTACTTCTATAACCTTATAGACATGATTGCGGTGAGTACTTTGGAAACCTGTCTAGACTTACAGTTTCTGAAGTTATTGCGCACTTTCTACGTCAATAACATCCTTTATACACAATAGAAAAAAAGTTAAATTTCAGTTGTCCAACCTTTTAGAAATAATTACTCCTCAGAATATTGACAAGGACAAACAGGGATTATAAATTACATTATTTTGAATGAAGCAGTGAACTAATTTTTGGTGAGTGGAAGTGAAAGTGAGTGAAATAATCTTTATGTAACCTAATTATTGAACTATATGATTGTCAGCTAAATGTTACCTCCTATTTTAGGTATTTTGAACTATAGATGCATACATATATATGCATATGAATATAATGGAATGAACGCCTTGGTTGCTCATATTTCTTAGAAGATTACAGATTCCAAGAAACTGTATGGGGGAGTACCATGAGATAGCGATTTGAATGAGTGGTGGTTTGTTGCACAGCAGCTTCATGCCATATCTGTCCTGTAGAGCCTCCCTTACTTCCTCAGTAGTTTAAGCCTTATTTTGAGAGTAGTCCCCTGGCAGAGGTTTCAGTTGGTGCAGAGCCACTACAGACTACATCTCCCAGTACACCAAGCATTAGTTTACACCTCACCTTATCTCAACACCTCAAAGTCCAAAAATCCCTCCTTATCAGTCATTTGTTGTTAAAAATGATTCACTGCCCTTTTTATGATGAATCTCACCCCATCTCACCCCATCTTTTCCACTGATTTTTTTTTTTTTAGTTTTATTCTAAAAATAAGGGAGCCATTGCTACCATTCTGCACAGACCTAAAGAGAAAGCAGGAACCAGGTCAGCGGAGTTAGAGATATCTAAAGGTAAGGGTTCCTTTTTTGATATACATAGTTTCAGTTTCAGTGTTAAGTTTGTTTATTTGACATTACATTAATAAACATTAAAATGTAAATGCACCCAATTATAGCCAAAAGGCTAGTTTCCATTGGCAATCCCCCTGCCAGAGTAAAAAAAGGCTAAACAACCTAATAAAAGGTGTTAACTTATACATCAAACATAACATTGACAAAAAAATCTAAAATAAAATAAGTGAATAAAATAAAATAAAATAGAATTCCAATATACAAGTTCTGTTGCTTACCCACTAATGATCACATTTTTGGTTATTTATTAACCATGTTTTAAGATTTCTTTAAAGCTGTTGAATGAGGTTGATTCTCTAAGGTTCTGTGGGAGATGGTTCCCACATAGAAAATGTGTGTTTATCTTGTTCTCTTGTAACTGTGTAAAGGTTCCTTTAGCCCGCTAATGAAGAGTTGTAGCTATGTGTGCTATTTGGCTTCCAAATGTCTACCATGTATGAAGGAACCTATTATCACCTAAATTGTCCTCTTAAAGAATTCCATGTGGAACCCTGGAAGTTACTAGATTGATGATGTATTTCTCTGGGTGGCTGTACTGAAAGAGGACAAACTGACATACACAAATCAAATCAAAGTAATCACTCATAGCCTGGCTTCATTAAGCACTTTATTAAGCTTGTGTTTACTGCTCCTTTTTGTCTTAGCGGGATGGCTCCTCGATATGGACAAGCTCATTTTAGGAGCAAGCATTGGAGAGGGAGAGTTTGGGGGTGAGTCTCTCCACTTTTAAAAAGAAGACATTATTTTGGTGTCATGTCTTCCTGCACCCATGTCTGAGAATTAATTTGAGAGGAAGTATAATAAATTACTATGTCTGTTGTTCAGCTGTCGCACATTCCTTATTAGTGACTCGACTTGTCGATGTAAAACAGTTTTCCACATCAGGCTCCTAGACAGACAGCAAGTCCTTTTTTGTCCACAGAAGTGTATGAAGGGGAGTACTTGGGCCAGAAGGTAGCAGTAAAGAACATTAAAAGTGATGTCACAGCTCAAGCTTTTTTGTCAGAGACAGCAGTCATGACGTAAGTTCAATCCCCCTTACAAAGTGTTGATATTTTCTTTCTATATTTCCCAACGTATATTTCTATATTTAAGTGGTAACCTTAAATATTCTGGAAATTACAACCACTTTTACACAGATCTCTCAAACCACACATTCAGTTGGTCATTCAATATGGGTATTTTTTTTTATTTTCATCTAGTTTAATTACCTTTGAAAATTTTCTGGGAAATGTCTTAAATCTGTACACTAAACATGTAATTGTTTTCTTACTGTATCAGAGCTAAAGTAAGAGTAAAAAAAGTAATTGTAAGTTAATTATATTTGGTGGAACATTTCTTTAGCTACCTTCATCACTGTTTATCACCCACACAGGAAACTACAGCACAAGAATTTGGTGAGGTTGTTGGGTGTGATTCTACACAATGGATTGTACATAGTCACGGAATTGATGGACAAGGTATGTTTATATCCAGCCAGGTTTATTGGGGGATTGTATTTAGGAACTTTGGTCATGTACTACTCCACCAGTGTGAAAACGTGTTAATATGTGTGGTGATCAGTAATAGCAGGAATCCATAAAAGCCTGACAGTGGCTAGTTTTCTGCTCTCTAGGGAAACCTTGTGAATTTTCTACGCACAAGAGGGCGCTCTCAGATCAGCACTGGCCAGCTGATGCGGTTTGCACTGTAAGTCTTTTACTTTTTCCCCCCCACTTATGTTTTTTCTGATCTCCACAGCCATATAATTAAATCAAACATTGTATTATGGACCACAGTAGACTGTGTGACACTGTTTGAGAGAACAGAACAGACAGCTGTTGACGTTGTTTTTATCAGAGACGTTTGTGAGGGAATGGAGTACCTCGAGTCCAAAAAGTTGGTTCACAGGGACCTGGCAGCCCGCAACGTCTTGGTGTCTGACGAGACGGTGGCCAAAGTCAGTGATTTTGGGCTCACCAAAGGGGACTTGAAGGGCTCAGAGCAAGTAAAGTTACCCGTCAAATGGACTGCACCAGAGGCCTTGAGGAAAGAGGTGGGCTTGGTGTCCTCCACACAGGTTTTTAAGTCTGCACTTTGCTTTTAGCAGCACTAACAGCAGTATACATGTAGCATTTCATATTCAGTACCTGTTTTGCTGACTCTTGTTTTGGTCCTAGAAATTCTCCACGCGGTCAGATGTTTGGAGCTATGGGATCTTCCTGTGGGAGACCTTCTCCTACGGTCGTCAGCCCTACCCAAAGATGGTGAGTTAAGGCCAGCCCTCTCCGGTCAAGACTGTCAGAATAGTCGGTAGTCAGTCACCTACTCACTAAGCTGCATCAGTGCGGAGACACTATAGGAAATGTTAAAGGAGCCTATAAGGCCTTGATGGGTAATGGGGAAAAAACAAGTAAACCGGCTCAGTTTGATGGTGGTCAAAAGTCGGATTTGCTGAAGTAGACATAGCCGTTGCATATTTGCCTCTTCCAAACTGATTCATTCAATAAAAGCACACTTTATTTCTCCATATTGTTTGAGAGTTTGGATGCGCTTAAGTCACCATTTTATAAAATCATTTTGAACCTTCTTTACAAATTGCTTCAAGGCGGCCAATTAGAACAGTGACTCATTAATATATCAACTGCATGAAGACTATATTCTTTCCAGTGTGTAAATTACATCAGACACACATCAGTCTACACTTTAGTCTGAACATTCTCAAAGACTGTAGGAAACATTCTGAAGTACTTGTTCACCTGAAATGAGTATACAGCACATGCAAACTTGTTTTGGGAGTCATTTTTATCATTTCAAAGCCAAACGCTGGTTGTGTCTTAAACTTCCTAGTATGCATGTGGTAGTCTGATGATGGTCACCTGCTTCCATTGCATGAGCACATCTTCTCCTTCGCCTGTGTTTTTGTCAGTTACTCACTACACAGGTATGTGACACGGAGAAATCAAAGCGGTTTCACTAAGCAGGTAATAAAGGCAGGGATAAACCCGGATTAATGCTTGTGGGGCTTGTTTCTACGGCAACAGCCCCTCATGGCAGCAAGCCAGCAGAGGAAATGCTGAGGGGAGGGCGGGGTGGAAGAGCAGCATGGGTCAGGGATTATCTTACTTACAGATCCCTGTGTTACACATGGCCATAAAGGCTCATCCAAAAAACGCCTGACCGGTGTCCCCGTACTCCAGTTACTTTTTGGGTTGTCATTCATGTCTCAGGGTCCATGCACAGAAAAGGTCAGCGAAGGTCAGCGAGAATGTGCCTGAGTCAGTTGGGTCAGGGGTTCAACAATTTGTTTCTTAGTGCAAAGTATAGTTAGTTATATAATAGCTCAACCCTCTTTTTTACATTCTTTTATCAGTGTATCCCTCGGGTTTCTTCTCTTTTCTTAGTTTATAATGATACGAGACACACTGTGACCATGGATTAAGTTCCTAGAGAGAATGCGAACCGGTGCCATGTGAATCGTTAGTCTGTTGCAAGCCTGCATTACCACTGATCCTGGACTCCTCACACGAACCCAGACACGAACAAGCCAGAGTTTGCCAGGTAACCCATTCAGCTCCAGTGCCACTACCACCTCATCTACATAAAAAGACATGGAGATGGGTGGATAAGGTTTGAGGTTCCAAAATAGTGGAGACTTATAATGGCATCAAAATGAATGCTCTTTTTAAACCATGAAGTGAACTGAAAGTGACTCTATGGCCCCTCAGGAGGTGGTATTAACACAATCACTCTGAATTCCACCTCTGCATTTAACCCATCCAGGGAAGTGAGACACACACAGTGAAGTGCAGTTACACACTAACCCGGAGCAGTGATTGGGGGTAGGGCCTTGCTCAAGGGCACTTCAGCCGTGGAGAGCAGTGATCTACCACTTCCCCCGCACACATTTTTCCTACTGGTCGGGGATCAAACCGGCCACCCTACGGTTTCCGGCCCTAACCAGTAGGCCCTAACCAGTAGGCCACGGCTGCCCCATTAAACCGTAGAAGTTAAACTGCTCTACCAAATGAATAAGTAAGGGACAGATTTAAAGCAGATCAACGTGCCAGAAGTGCAGCTTTCTTGTGAACAGTATAAGCCTTAATCACCAAAGTCTATTGACAGAGGCAAGGTTAATTCTGAGCCAATAATGAGTGTAACGTCAGACAGTGGTACACAATCCAGCCTTATCGCTGCTGATAGCTCACTGCTCTGGGACTGACCGAGTCTCCTCAGGTGACTCCATGTCTTCACTGCGCTACTATACGTAGCAGGTTGAACTATAGGTCAGCAGCAAACTGTCCAATGTACTCTATATGTGGCACCTAGATTGGCAACGGGTCTTTCTCTGAGGAATGGACTTACCACTACATGCATGGACATATACAGTACTCGTATGAAATTACCCAACCTGATGAATCTAATGGAAGGTGTAAAACCTGTGTGCAGGACGCACAAAAATATATGAAACTGTGCAAACAATAACCATGTTAAGTTTATTATTCAAAACGTATTCAAATATTATTCAAAATAGATGAAAAAATATACTATAATACAATTTTCATTCATAAGGAGAATGACGTGACCCCTTTCTGTCTTTCTTGTTGTAGTCACTAAAAGAGGTGAAGGAGAGAGTGGAGCAGGGCTATCGGATGGAGGCACCTGAGGATTGTCCTCCTGCTGTTTACCACCTCATGGGGAGCTGCTGGCAGGAGGAGCCGGGGAAGAGGCCCTCTTTCCACAAACTCAGGGACAAGCTACAGAAGGAGACGGACAAATAGAGTAATGGACATTGTGTCCTGTGTGATATACACTCTACTAATATTGTATACCATACTATATGCTAATCATTATTTAGACTTGCTCTGACCTCCTTGAGATTTTCTTCAGCCTTTATACTGTGTACTGAACTGATTGTTGTTGAGCTTTTCAGTTTATTATTGTGTAAATATTTTTGGAAAATGCAGCTTGTATTACTAGACATAATTTTTGTTTTGTAATGAAATGTATTACACATGTCCTTTTGTGTATAATTTTATTTTACTTTATGTTGCATAAAATGTGAAAAGATGGTACAGGTGGTCAACAGCATTTCACAGCATCATCTGCCAAACACAGAGATGAACGGAATAGAAATGAATTCACAATTGACAAAATGTCTTTACTATAGGTATCGCAACAATCCACTGTAATATACTTCTGTTACTGCCTCTACAGCGGCATGTGGAGGGGACAGGGGAAATGCTTTATCCGGGATTAAAACTCAGATCAACAGTATCTGCTTGTGTTGCACTGTAATTGTCCAGCAATATGCCCAGCGCCTCAGGGCTTAATATGCAAAATCTTGAATGTTATTGCTGATATAAGTAAGGAATTACAGAGCCGACAGCAGCCTGTGTGGAGGGGCTTTCTGGAGTTACAGGGGATTGGGTAGAGATATCCTCTTTTCTTCCCATCTCATCTGTGATCTCAGGACAACAGTTCCTCTGACTCATCAGAGTTTTGTAAGACCTCTTGGGACCGAGGGACATTTGCTGTTTTTTTTTTTAGATAGTCTCATGCATCTCTCTTCACACTTGACACGTAGCTTTGAAACATTACATAATGAAACCTGCTCTCGCTGTCGTCCTATAGAACTGATGAGATTTTGAAAGATTTAGGCAGGGAGAGGTTTTTTTTCCCCTTTTGTTTTGTTTCGTTGTCACGTTACATCCAAAATTAAATATGTCATTAGTTTTAATGCTTTGTAAGCCTGGTATTTGTCTTTTACCCATGGGATAGACCACAGATTGAGTCTTTATCCTCTTTCTTTTCATTACGATAGGGCCTGAGTTGGATTTGCTTTGTGTTTCTAAAGCTTGTAAAAGGATGAGATCTAATATTTAAAGAAGTAATGAAAATCAAGTGGAAAATTTCAAACATATTAGAGGATTTAAAAGGGCATTTGCCTTCTTCAGAGTGAGATGTTATGGCTTCAGGATAAATACATTTTCTGATTGTTCATGAATCAGTTAACTTGTATGTTCTGTGCCAGAGACATATCCAGGGCATGTATTACATGAGTCTATACAACTCGGAATTTCCTTGACATTCTCAGGTTTCTCCTAGAAAACAGTTCTGTTCAGGAAAACTCTGTTCAATTCATTTTGAAATCAAAAAAGCATGCTTACAGCATTAGTAAACAAAGCGTATAACAAACTACAGTAGTGCCACTATGTACTTGTGCTGAACACAAAATATCCATTGATGAATAAACAGGGTGGAAACATGACTGGAGGTCATGCCTCAGAGCTCTGGGGTCATGTTGACACAGTAAGGTGAACTCCTCATGGTTACTGTCTTTGGCTACACGCAGAGCTCCCAACACTGTGCCAAGTTCTTCAATTGAGTCTCTCCATCCTCTCAGAGGAGCTGCCTCGGTCACCGCGGGTGTCCACCTTGACTGAGCTCTGAAGTCCGGCAGCAGACTGCACCCAGCTTAAGTTGCTCTCTTTTCCAGAATTCGTTCTTTGTGAGTTGTAAGCCAGAGGTGTTAGCCTGCTGTAAGCAGCCGCATTCTGAAGGATGGACAGCTGGCAGCTGGCATGTATCGGAGAGGCAGTGATCTTCAGGTATCAGACACCACGTGGGATTCCATGGTCTTGCCGTATCCCTGCTTACAGGTTGTGAACATGAAATGCATCTTGAAACATGGAAAGTTTTTACTCTAAGACATGAATCTTTGGAATCTCAATCAAAGTGCACATTTCTTAACCCAAAAGCATATTCTTTTGTACTACCCAATAGCATGCAGGATCAAACCCTCTTTTACGTTTCCTCTTATTATCACTGTTTTAAAGGGATTAAACTGCTGAGGTCAATCAAGGATTACACCTCGTTTCACCTGCTTAGACTCTCAGGCAAAGATCGTGTGTCCCTTAACATTTTTGAACAGTCAGAACACATGCTAGTGACCGGTAGATATAAAGTGAGCATTATGGCCCTTTTTTTTCATGGTGTTTGTTATAGCATGCTCTGACAGTTTCTGCACCCACCAATGCATCTTTAGCATCATAACAGAGAACATGCAAACAGAACCTGAATATGGCTCTGACAAAGTGGATGGATATCAAAGATGTACTGTATTTCCCAGGTTGGTATAGAATCAAGCCAATACCATTGCTGATTTATGTGATAATACTGTAATGCCTTTATGAAAAAGACATCACAACTTCTAAATCCAACAGTAATGCTGAGTCTACTGTGTAGAGGAAGGCCTTAGTACAAAAGCTTTCCTTTTCCGCTCTTGTAATGAGCAGGAAGGGATTCATTTATCTTAAAAAAAAAAATCTGATTTGTTAACGTATATGGCCAGAATGTGTTGAAATATTTGTGTCTGATTACAGCGCCCAGAAAAGAGCTTTATCTTAATGTTACCAGAGTTTAAAGCAAGCTAACTTAATTATTTTGACAAAATCTTTTAGCAAAACGAAAAGAAATTATGGAGAATTTGGAAGAGAAATTGTTCTTTGGAAGATGTCCTGCTTCATCAGGAGAAACCCCTCCTAAAAAAAAATCGTGATATGATGAAAACAGCCATGGTTCATCATTTTCATTCATCATTCACAACACAAAATTGCAATTTATCATTTAAGGAAAGTGGTCATGAATTGATCCACACAGAATGACAGTTGTCTTTTATCTTTCCTTCATATGATTATACACCATAAAAATGAATTAAGAGAGCTGAACATGAATTTGACACCAAAACTAGTCACCTATTTAAAAATGAAAGTGGTAACATCCAGCATACTGTTGGTTTGAGTACAACCTAAAGACCTAGATAGATATGTATATAGAGAAATGTACATAATCTAAATAAATAATGAAACAAATAAATTATTTATTTCATATGGAGGGGGATTACCCCAGTGTCCCTTTGTGATTTTTTATCTATGCGTGTTTCTTGTGATTTGTGCCCTTCCTAATCCCCTATGGGAGTGCAATAATCCAGGGCCATAAAACTGACCAGGAGGAAGTGATCAGACAGGGAAGATGATATTAAAATATGTCATTGCAGGACCTGCAGACTGTCTCAGCTGGCTTGACCAATTTGTGCGTTTTGTGGGTGTAGGGGGGGAGCAAACGAACATGACCTTTGCTACTCAATCGTCCTTTTCAAAATCTGCCCCTCATTTCCTATGGATCCAGGGCATCTGAGGACAAAGATTTTTTTTTTTTTTTTTAAGGTTTATTTGGGGCTTTTATGCCTTTATTGGGACAGGACAGTGAAGAGTTGTGGACAGGAAGCGAGGCGGAGAAGAAGTGGGGAGAGGATTGGGTGAACCACAGCAGGCCAGATTTGAACCTGTGTCCCCACGGGCAATGAAGCCCGTAAATGGGTGGCTTATCAGAAGGACAAAGATTTGTTAATGAAAAACTACTGCTGCCAAACACTATCAGTGTTCACCAAAAAATACTAAGCATCGTTTGAACATGACGCATGGCTGAAATCAGCCAAAGCTGCTGTTTCAATAAATCATCCAATGCTAGAGAAAAGTTTTGGGGCTCCCAAAAATCTCAACACCCAGTGAGTACACCGAAGTGAGTTTAGCAAGATAGATAAAGAGGGGAGGTAAAACTTGATTGGCCTATGATTTGCCCCGAAGGCCCAGATTTAAAAGCAAACATTTATAATTTGATTTAGTTTAATCCTATTAAGGCTGCAAGCAGAATCAGTGATGGTGTTTGGTGGCTGGAATGATTGACTCCTTCGGCTGGTTCCTGCTGGTTCATGATCACTTCCTCATGCATGGAATGAAGGTGTTGTGCTACCTCTTGTAATACCCAAAACAGCGTATACGTATACGTCAGTATGTGACATCAGCATCATGATCTCGTCCCTACAGAGGCAGTTCGTCTTCTTAGTAGAAAGGTTCGGAGGTGAACAAATGACAGGTAAGGCACTTAAACAACAGATTAAGGGCTGACCTACGTCACTGTCTCAATGAATGTCTCCCCTAATAACTTTAAGAGTATCGGATTAAGTGATAAGACTGGAGTCTCTTCCTGATTCCATCAGGCGATTTTAAGTGTTCAGGAGCATCTTATTGGGCACTCACTCTAAAAGAGCTTCTTTAAACTTCATTAAAATTGTTTACCAACTCACGTCAGTCATTCTCGTTAGCGTAACTAATGCCATTGAGAGGTGAGGTGGACGGAAAAAATATCCTGATCAAGTTAACTGATTTTATATCTTGCCAAACCTCATTGTGTTTTGCTCATTGGTCAAACAGACCTAGATTTTATATAGGCACTTTCTTAAAGCACCTAACATGCTGTAACTACAGTGGACATGATAATATATGATATTCTCATTGTGGTTGTGTGAAAGTAAGTTGTACTGAAACTAGTTTGGTTTTATATTTTAACATAATTATTCATTTAACCATGTGTTAATTAAAAATTAAATATTTATCTTCATTTGCAGAAATAATCAAGTATCACCCTTCACAGTATTGAAGTAAGACTTCAATCAATGTATGAACAAAACACAGATAACAGATAATCATAATGTTACAGAAGTTTTTATTTTATTTTTTTTTATATCAGATTCATTTTTAAAGTATTCTTCCAATACTTTCTTCTAAATGAGTCGTCATGATTGTGTTAAACACGCTAGTCACTCGACAGCTTTTTATCTGTGGTCTCAACAATGGAAAGTTCTATGGTAATACCCCTCATACGAGCAAGTGGCTTACCTCCCACTTCTACCATTCAAATTCCCATGCAGGACAAAAACTCCATATTTTAAGTGACCCTTAAGTGTCTGCTGTGAAGACCCGATGAAGTTATCAGTGCCTGTAAGAGATCACCTTGTCACGATTTCCTAGCGTTTACACAAAGAGGAGAATACTGGTGGACAGTATGAATCACATTTGTTCACTCCCATTCCAGTCATCTCCCCATTCTCTGTCTGCCCCTCTCTCTCCCTCTCATGTTCTTTCCCTCTCTCCAAAGGCCTGTCCCCTGTAAGCTGACACAGCGCCTTTAAGCGTTAGCTACTTTGTCCCTAATAGGATCAGAGGGGCTTATTTTGTCATCTGATAAACCTAAGCAGCTTGATAGCTCTGCTGCACCTTCTTAACCAATTTGTACTCAATTACGCTAATGGGGAAACAACAGTAGAAGTTCAGAAAATGCACAAGCTTGATGGAATAATCACTGATAACTGGACAAATACGTGAGCTTGATTGATTGTGCTCTCACAGATGACTTTTGGATTCCCTCCTCACTTATCCATTTCTTATGGATCACAGAGTACTCTGAGTACATCTACTAATCAGTGATCTCAGAAAGGAGATCCATGAGACCTAATAACATCTAGGTTTTAATGTATAATGCAGCTAAATTGCCTTTAGGATAAACATGCAAAAGATGGTGAATGAAGGAAGGCAAGGAAAGTTCTTAGGTCGAAGTGCCAGGCGGCTATGGAGTCATGCTATCTGTTGATCCTGAGTAAAGTATTGTTTGCACACACATACATTATGCCATTAAGGTCTTTACTGAGTTATTCACGTTGTTTCAAGGAGCCACCTACTCCTTCTAAACTCCTGAAAATAGCTTGTGTAGTGTGACGATAACTAAATCAGACAGATTGTCTACAGCTTTACGTGACTAGTTTCTGTGGCAAAAAGATAAACAATCTAATCTGAAAAGACACCATAGTGTGAAGTATCCTGAAAGTCACCCTTTGTGGTCCAGCTTTCTTGGCTCTTGACATCCTGTCTTAATGAGCTGCTGAGCTGCATAGTATAGTATGGTCTGCGTATCCTGTTGGTTTAGCTGGATAGGGAAGTTCAGCACAGTGCAGTAAAGCCTAATTTACAGAAACATCCTGGGTTTGCCAATAACGGTCTCTCTTAGCGTTTTATGAACACTTGAAAGGTATATCTTACTAAAGTTGTTTACTTTTCGATGTATTATGTCATCTCTCAGCTCTTTGTTCCCCTTAGTTCCCCTAAGAGCATACCTTGACCCTTAACCTTAAAGAAGCATTCCGGATCAATTGCTATTCGCTAACGATATGCTAGTGGCTAAAACTAACGAAATCTCTTGAAATGTGCTGACTTTGACAAACTAGTTACTCAACAACTGTCCTAACACAGTCAAACATTAAGCAAGCACAACACAAGACAAAGCAAGACGGCAAATAAGCTACTTACTAGTTCGGCAGACAGTAGAAAGCCGGGCGGCGTTAGGCAGTCTTACATTTAGCGGTTATATGCCTATGGACCTTGGTATGGCAATGGCACGGAGGAGATTCTCCATATTAAAAGTCATTGTAGCGCCACAATTTTTTTCAAGTTGTTTTTTTAAGGTAAAACTGCTTATCCTAACCCTAATCCTGAAGTATAATTGTTGCATAGTGTTACTTTAATAGGCTGAATCCATGTTTCTCTAATCGATTATTGTCACATACAGTAGGTTTGAGCATGCGTGAGATGAGGAGGATGGACATGACCCAGATTGGAGCACAGTTGATCATTTTTAGAAAGATCTTCAAGAAGTAATAGCCTACTATGCAAGTCAACATAAACTTAATTCCCAAATAAGGATGGTTGTAGGCTATGTGTTACTCATAGATTCGAATTCACAAAGGATTAAAATGTAATAGCTTGGCAAAATATAGCATAATAACATTTTAGCACAACTGTTGCTTAAAAGCATTGTCAAGTCTGGAGTTGTGGTGACTGCAATGATCTTCTCACAGAACATCTTCAACACTAAACATGCAACTACATCACATCATCTAATAGCAAGGGTAACCACACAACCATAAGACAGCAACCATAAGATGGCAACAAACCTAGATAGCTAATTTTTGACAGCTGTTCTTCTTCCTTGATGGACTCTGATATCATGCCACCCGCACTCATTTGAACTTTCATTAAAAGTGACAGGAAGTCTCTCTGTCCATTAAGCTACTTTTCCTATTAATTTCAATTGTGTATGGAAATAAAATTATGTTATTTTGAATTTGCAGCTAATACATTTGTTTTTATTATACTGGGTGCAGGACTCCAGGGGCCCCAACAAAAGACTGAGCATGGACCCCCTAACCCTTCCCCCTGACCCCCACTGTCTACACATCTACAAAGGGTATCTATTCAAGCAAACCTTTTTTGAGGGAGAAACTGTTCCTACCTTCTTTACCTATCTGTGGAGACATGCATGCACTTATTGGGATGCATCAAGAAACCTAAACAAATCTCCTCCAGAGCAAAGAGCATAGCTGTTGGTTCACTACCTTTGAAAACAGATTTGATTTCTATTTCTTTGGAGAGAACAATGTCAGGACAGTTCACGTCCACTATTAGGACTATTTTTAAGTCTTTATCCATAGCCCGGCTTCAATCATAGACAGTAAAAGAAGGACTGTCATAATTGGAGTATCATTAAAAAAGCTTTGGGAAATCTACCCCCTATCTTTATCTTCTTTCATACTGAGTTAGGGCACTGAGGAACGGCTAAGTTTGTATTGGCATGCTCCGAAGCCGTTTTGAAAAGATGCATGACATTTGCCCTTCCCTATCAGATCCTTTGGGATTTTGTGAGTGACCATATGGTGTTCTCTAGTCCTATAGGCCTTCCAAGAAACATGGTCTTCCTCTTACTGCTCTACCCTGAAGACTGAGCAATAAGTACAAAATCTGACGTCATTGCATCTGTTCTGCAAACCCCATTAGACTCTTTTCACCCCTTTGAGGGGTCCCTGGCCCCAAAAAGTTTGAGAACCCCTGCATTAGAGATTATGTAGATTTGCACAGGGATATTGTAGTTGAATTGATACTTTCCCTATCTGTCATTGGCTACTTAGATTGTTTTGGTTATTTTACTTTTAAACATAATTATTGCCAAATATTAACATCAATTCCTCACTTGTTCCCCTAAAACAAATGTAAGGCTTTTAAAACCTTTTTGGGGGATTTCAGTAGGGTTAAATTAAATCTTTAGTTTCAACTGAAGGAAAATAAGGAAACCGTTTGGCTTTTGGTCTCGGTAAGAGCAGTGCTGATCTCTCTGATACCTCTTTTAACCTATCAAGACATCCAAATATCAAGATGACCACACACTCTTTAAGTGCCAGTTCCCCTCAAGGAGACATATAAACATGAAAGTAAAAGTATAAGCACCTTGAGACATCTTTGTATGTGAAAGTGTGCTATACAAATAAAATGCATTATTATTATTATTTATGAACCTATCTAAAGGTTGTTAAACATCTGCAAAATATATCTGGGTCATCATCCCAGTAATTATAAATAATACATTAGGCCTACATGATAAAGGATACCTTTTCCGACATGAAAGAGTCAGATTGTGAAAGAGGCAGGGTAATTGTTTATTTCTCATGACTTCTCGTTTTGCACTGAGAAGCCACGCACTGGGGTTAAACCCTAATAACTCAAATGTGGTCAAACAGTTGTTGATGGACCACATGGCACTTGTTTAAGATTTTGATATTCACTAGACTAGCATTACATGTTATTTTTTGTCAAATGCACAACAGACAGCCTATTATGAAGGGAGATTTTAATAAAGTTTCAACACATTTTCAGTGAATGAAATCATAAAATGTCCTCTTCCATTCAAATACACATGACATGCATGGGTAGAAAGTTTATATATAGAGAGGTATAAAGTCTGGGATAATGAGGGGATTAACGAAAACTTTCGGTCAGTCCATTGTCTTTAAAACAATAGATTTTTGAAAGACAGTCTTGTGTCGGCTTCATTAGCCCTGGCCTCCTCCTGTGGGGTGAATACGAGCTACATTTAGAGCAATTACTTGACTAGAAAACAACTGTCAATCATTCTTAAAGGGGAAGGATTCCAATTAATAAACCTCTTCAGTCCTCGTGTTAGAGCCATTCTTCAGTCTAGTTCGGTGGGGTTGAGAAAAGGCACGCAACAAACACAGACGTTATAAACATTGAATATTACCAACTGTTGATTTAAATGAATTTGGATGAGCGTCTAAAGTCTTCCCAAGTGGAGATTGAGCGGCTTTACGAAAGCGAAGGCGTGTTCCGTTCTTCTGCCAGAGAGGAACAGGTGGAATATCCTCGTACTTCAGATTGGAATCAAATCCGCTAGAAGGTAGGTCCCAACTCTCACGTCTCTGTCGTTTCAATTAAAAAACACAAGTAAAGTCGACGTCTAGAAGTTTGAGATGCATAGAAATTATGAACTTTGATATTAAATAAGGTTGATAAAAGTTTATGCATTGAGGTCTTCATGTCAGTCTGTATTCTAATGAGAAAGCTTTGAATTTAGATACAACGGATATTGTTTGGATTGGATTTATCTAATTTTGCATATAGAGAAAAAAACCTGTTGTGATTTGGAAGTATTGAATGAATTATTTGCGTCCCCCAAAATATTGTTTCGCTGTTGACAGCGCCGTAGCCTATGCTTCTCGCGATGCAAATATTTCCATTCTATTTCTATCAGTGAGTTAATGGTTTACTTCGTCATGAGCTAACAATCAACGTTGGGGTTGTCGGATGTAAACACTGGTATATCTGGACATGATCAAAAACTGTGCCTCAGAATTATTTGTCATTTGGAGAAAAAAAAACCTTAATCATTTCATGGCAGAGGGTCCAATACAATTACATCTTTCATTTTCTTTTGCAGGTTCTGATATCAGCAGACCCCTTTGAGTCCTTCTGAAATTTGGATTTCAGCTGGAGCCAACTTAAGTGCAACTTTCTATCCTGTAGGACTTGGGACAATCCCTAACGTTCGAATGCATTTATCACTGGATAACATGAACATGGTGGACGAAGGTTGCCTCTCGCCCAATAACTTCCATGAGCTGGTCAAAGGAGGTGGGGTGGCTGTGGGAACCCGAGTCCACAGCATTGATGTCATCCTAGGCTTCAGTAAGGAGCAGGACCCCTTGCTTCACCCCAATGGTCAGGCTGGGCCCCATAAAGTTGGAGTGGATTGCCTGGGAGACCCCAGAAAGCAGGACCAAACCAACTCCTATGAACACCTCTCCACCCTGAGGGACAACCCCGAGCAGGCCTCTTTTCATGGTAAGGTTCTCCAAGTCAATGCACTTATGCGTCATGAACATAATGAGGTGACTTCAGAGTGTCAGCTGAAGAAGAGAGGGGACACACGACACAAGCGCTGAATATTAGATATTTGAAAAGACTTGTGTTCCACGCTTTATCAACAGCTCAGAGTGCCATAGGCTTGTTTAGAATGATACTTGCAGAGGGTTTATGGAGAAGAAGATAACATGTCCTGCTATCATCACTGTATCAAGGAGTAGCTTAAAGAATACGTAGACAAATCAAAAAAGCAGATACAGTAAAGCATCCATAACTCGTGCCATTTGAATATTCTCTTCTCTACAACTCTTCTGTTGTGTTGGCCGTGCAAAGATACAAAGAGATGTTTCTGATATCATGATATTGACTTCTTACGTGTGTCTCTTGTGTATCTGTTAAAAGATTGCAAGTACATTTGATAAAGGTTTCGGTTTTGCTCCATATTAGCCTAAAAGTACAATACCCAAACCACAGCCATTTATTGAAGAACATAGTTATATGAGAGTAAAGTCATATAATAATTACTTTTAAATGTGCTGTAAGGATGTAATAGCTGTATCCAATTATTGATGTATCCACACTCAAATGCATGTTCATATCAGCCACAAATGATGTTAAATGACTTGTTAAAGTGGTGAAGTACACCTGCCCCAGACCTACTTTTTTACACCAGCATTAAATTATTTTTATGAAATCAAAACTTAAATAGACGAATGGTTTGAAAGAGCTGTTTCAACTTTTGAGCTTCATTGCCTGCACGTTTATCCACAACACAAGGTGTGAAGGGACATGGCATCCTGGTGTACCTGGTTGATCTAATGGTCCTCTTTGGCTAATGTAATTATTTTCCTCCATGGACATACTGCCTGGCTGTGGCTTTTTTTCTTCCAGGAAATGTTTAAGGTGTTTACTGACAAAGCTGTCAACGTATAGAAGCTTGTAGGTAGATTAGAGTTGAGTCTACATGGAAACCATTAGACGATTTACTAGCCTGCATCTGTTTCTCACAGGATCACAGGTAGAGAACACTCAAGTGAAAGCCTCTGGGCAATACAGTTATGCTACTATGGGGCATGGAGAGTGCATTTTGATTGAACTGATGTTCCTTCTGGGACATTTCTATTTTTTCACAAATGTTCACAAAATTTGCTTATGCACTCTATGCAAGTTTTTGTAATCCCATTCTGATTCCAGTAGTAAGGGCAACATCTATTGTGTGTTGTCTCTGTTGATGGACTCCATTCTGTTGATGGTCTCTGCATTCCACTGTGTCCAGTATCCTTCTGCATGTTAATACTCTACCTCGTTTGGTTGACCAGACCAAAACATGTACTCGAACAAGTGCGACGGCGTCATGAATGAACTCCACAAGGGTGTCGATAGTGACAACAAATCCCCAGAGCCTGCCGACGAGGAGCCGCCCAAGAAGAAGCACCGGCGCAACCGCACCACCTTCACCACCTACCAGCTGCACGAGCTGGAGCGTGCCTTCGAGAAGTCTCACTATCCCGACGTTTACAGCCGTGAAGAGCTGGCCATGAAAGTTAACCTCCCAGAAGTCAGAGTGCAGGTGTGTTTGTTTTGCTGTCTTCACCTCTCAAGTCTCATTATGGGCTATACATGTCTGAATCCCATTAGACGTGTGGAGGACCTTTTTCCGCTCTTGTAAGACAATTAGACTCTGTCTTTTGAGTTGATGTTAACAGTGATCTAACTGATGTATTTCATTCAGACGCTGATGTTCCCTCTTCAAAAGAGAAGTGTTTTTAGTTTGGATTATCTCTCAATCGAATTGTTTGTTGTAGCAGTGAATTTAGAGTTATTATAAGGTAAATCAGCTGATTGCTCTTTTTCTAAACCAAATTAAGATTCATGTTTTGCTTCCCTGTTTAAAACTGTTTAAAAAAATGTACAAACTGAACTGAGATACTGAAAGCTGTCGCCATTTTACGCTATAGGTGTGGTTCCAGAACCGCAGAGCCAAATGGAGGCGCCAGGAGAAGATGGACGCGAGCAGTATGAAGCTCCACGACTCTCCGGTGCTGTCCTTCAATC
Source organism: Sprattus sprattus (assembly GCF_963457725.1). Lineage (NCBI taxonomy): Eukaryota > Metazoa > Chordata > Actinopteri > Clupeiformes > Clupeidae > Sprattus > Sprattus sprattus. The sequence goes on along the minus strand of NC_137921.1, from coordinate 33,818,861 downwards.
GGCCACCAATGCCCACTAACATGGGACCAGTGACCAACTCTTTGCCCCTGGATCCATGGCTTACATCCCCGCTGACCAGTGCCACGCCTGTACACAGCATCCCAGGGTTCATGGGCCAGTCACAGGGCCTTCAACTAGGATATACAAGCCATGGTTACCTGAACACCTCTCAGCCCATGGGCCAAGGGATGCAGACGATGCCCCCCCCTCCATACCAGTGCCCTGCAGCTTACTCTGATAAGTACCCAATGGAGGACGTGGATCAGCGAAGCTCCAGTATTGCCTCTTTGAGGATGAGAGCCAAGGAACATATTCAGTCCATGGACAAAACATGGCAACCCATGTAATCAGCTGATACATGGTTCACATGTAACTGTATACTGTCACTGTCCAGAGGGCTATTTATAGAGCACATGATGCAGGCATCGGGAACATTTTTTGTCCTGCTTACGTTTTTGGCATTGAAATAGTAAAACTGTGTTTCTAGCGTGCTCCCGTTGGAGCTATCTTGTGCATGGTAGCCACTGGTGTACAGGCTGGATGAGAGAGCATGTTACAGAAATGTGTCGTGTTTCTTGAGGGCCATTGAACACCATGCGTATTTGTGGAACAAATGAATCTGAGCTGAAGAAGAGCTACGTCTGAAAGGGACCATTGGGATTTTAAAAACAGGCGGGTTTATGAGAAATCTTGATATTTTATTTTATTTGTGTGCTGATTTGTTTTTAAATCAGCAGTAGTTTGTACTTTCCGACCAGCAACATTCATTTGGTTGTGTTTTTCATCTAATGGTTTATCTCAAAGACCTCACTTTGTAAAAGAGGATTGTATGAGGTTACTGGTTTTTCCCTGTTGGAGAACGGTATGCTGCATGATACACATTAATCTGGTCTATCATGGTCCTGTTGCTCTTGGTGTGATCTACTGTAGCGTAAGGAATATGATAACATAAATATTTTTATACCATGCTTTTGTAAGAAAATATATAAATCTATTCTACAGATCTTCCAAACTCCAAAACAATCATTCCTCGTAAAAGCTTTGAGTTCCTCCAGTAAATGCACACGAATTCATGCAACTTTAAAGTTAGACTACATTATGCAAAGCACACATAATGATGAAATCACTTTTTTACAGTATGGTATAACAACCACACTGTATTATTTACATTTTGGATTGTCATGTATAATACTTCTGGATAGAGTTTTTAGATTTGGGATGTAGTCAAGAACATTCTCTTTGCAGGTCTGTACATACCTTTTAAAAAGCAAGGTTAGGTACAGGTATATGTCACCTTTGTTATATTGTAATAATGCCTAACATGCATTGGAATTTGATACGCTTCATAATAATGATGGGATAGAATATGAATGATGGTAAATCCCTTTCAGGGAATTGCATACAGTAATTGACCCTGGTATTTTGGATGGATGTGAATACTTGATATCACAGGTCTAATAAACTTTTATGAATGACGACACCTGAATCATTGGCAGCAAGCAAAACAAGTTACTTTGGCACTCTGACAAAACAAGAATCACTAGAATCTGTCATGGTGTTTGGAGATGCGGGTGGGAAATCAAGGTTTAAGCATAAAGACTGCATCTGCTGAGTTTATGTCCTGAATAGGTCTCATTTAACACTGCAGAGTGTATGTCCTGGATAGGTCTCATTTAACACTGCAGAGTGTATGTCCTGGATAGGTCTCATTTAACACTGCAGAGTGTATGTCCTGGATAGGTCTCATTTAACACTGCAGAGTGTATGTCCTGGATAGGTCTCATTTAACACTGCAGAGTGTATGTCCTGGATAGGTCTCATTTAACACTGCAGAGTGTATGTCCTGGATAGGTCTCATTTAACACTGCAGAGTGTATGTCCTGGATAGGTCTCATTTAACACTGCAGAGTGTATGTCCTGGATAGGTCTCAATCCTGCTCAACAAGCTGGTGCATCCAAGAGCAGAGTCACAAGCAGTTTTAAATAGTGGGGCGATGAAGCAGCAGAGGTCACCCGTAGAAGCCTCTTTGCTTCAGTGGTCATGAGAGGAGAAAGGCTGTTGGCAGCTTGGCCCTGCCATCTCGGGCTGTACGTGCAGAGGAGCAGAAGGGGACCTGACTGATGTGTCACCCCACTAGGCTCCACCATTGTTCAGCTCAATTGATCCAAGCCCATCTCCTTTGTTTAAAGTTCCTAAGGAAAAACGGTCATGGACCACACTACAAGGCTTCTGCACCACAATTCAGATATGGAATAATGAAAAAAGAAAACAACATTGTCTCTGAAAGATGGAGTAAGGTCTGGGGCCGTATGGGCCCTTTTGCTGAGCTCCACTGACATGTAATTCCGCTACTATTCATCACATTAGTCATGTGAAAGTAATTATGCACACTGACCCTGATTGTAGTGATCTGTTTTAATTGAATTCCCCATTGTCCTCCATGGCTTCATTAAGTGTGTAGCATCACATTCTGGAAGCTGCCCTGAAGAAGAGTGTACTGTATTTTCACAGAGAGCAAAAGGGAGGGGAAGAAGCTTCTCCACTCAGAGGTGCCATATGCGGAAACTCATATAGTCTGTGCTGACAGACAATAGCAAACACAATGTCCACAGCCAGTTCCACATTTTTTCTACTCCTGCTCCTGAACACAGAGTCTGTTTGAAGAGGTAAAATTGTTTTGATTTTAATGGAGAATGTCATATTAAAAGTTTTGTTGTGTTGTATCTCTACTCTATGGAGAGATATAGTTATTTGAACACCAAATGAGCTATCCTGGATTCTCTTTCCCTTTTAAGCTTCATCACTTAACCTCTGTCCTCCTTTTCCAATGCAAAGAAATACCAAACCAACACCAATCCTGGAAAAAATGTCATTCGCAAAGCCATGAAAAAAGCTAATTCCTGCCTTTGATGACAAAATTCATTTTTGGACTGAATGTAAGCCAAAGTTGGAAGCTGTCCTTCCACCTGGAGTGAAATACCCAGGTGATCCATCCATGTAGTCCTCAGTTGAACATACTGTAGTATAGATGGTCTTACATTCTGTTGACATTTGATCATTTTTGACATCTTAATGTCCATGTCCTGCACAACTATGAATAAAAATAAGCTCTAGTTTGATAGATTTGACTGTTTTTGACACTTCTCTGGAGAACAGAATTCAAATGAAGAACAAGTAAAAAGAAATGTGAGCACTGAATGTAAACTGTGTCGGTATGCTCTTACAAACACGGTCCAACTCTCTTTGCAGGATGCACAGGGCACAGTCAGACACCCCAAGAGGAGATGGGCTGGCATCCCCTCCCTCCCTTCCCTCTACCCTGCTCCCACCTCTCGCTCCTGACTGGTGGCACCCTGCCAGCCCGTTAGGAAGATGAGGCTCCAATCAATCAGGCTCCCCAGGGGGGGCAGCAGGGCAGAGGGGCCAGTGCTCCCTAATTGCCCCCAGGTGCTGCTGCTGGAGCACATGTTCAGAACTAGCCAATCCTGCCGGATTCACATCTCCAGTGTGTGAACTGCACCCTCAGACAGATGGGAGGTAGGGAGGACATCTTTTGGGGGGGTTATCATCGCAGGGCCATCTGGGTCTGAGATGCATGCATGGATAGATGGGGAAATTAAATATATGAGTGACATTTAAGGTTCTGTGATGTCTATATTTCTTCTGGTTCCCTTTCCACCGTCAAGATCAGGTTCTGTTTTTCAAAACCACAGGGATCCAAATCACAGATGAAAAGTCTTGTGAAACTGACATGATTCTGAGAATAAGATTTTAGTTTTATTAGAATGATTTAAAAAGCTTTCCCTCAAAGACTGACACATGATGTTTTGGTTCATGTCTTGGATATATGTACCCCTCTATGCAACATAAAGTATGCATAACTAGCCACACAAGGCTCTGCCTGATTAAAACAACATTCTTGTGCAGCCTGTAAAGTTTTCTTCTTGCCTTGGGAGGAAGTATTAATAATTGTGAGGGGCGGGAGCACGGGTGGGATGGCTGCTCATCAGGGTTAATGATGTAGAAAATCCCCCAATTAGAGCCTTTTCCTGCGGGCCAGGATGAGTTCAGCGCGGGGTTCCCTGACAGCTCAGGGATTAGTGCCCAGCCTGAGACGGAGTAGACACTGACTGCTGGACATCTTGGCACAGTGTGGCCGGGGCCCGGGGTAAGCATGCGTTGAGCTGGTTGAGTGGCGCAAAAAGAAGCATGGGAAAAGAGCAGCCGGTCACCATAAAAGCTTCTGTGAGGCTCGTATTGGGCATAATTCGGCCAACTACCTCTAGGTCTTATGTTTCTAACCTAAGCCAAATTGTTTGATTTGGTTACAGCACATGACTCCATAGGGGTGCTTTAGATTGACAATGACAATGTGATGAGTCAGAGCTGACCTTCTTTGTACTGGGCAGACAACTGTTGAAGGTAAGACAATTCATCCAAGAACCAAACGTTTTACAACAGTGGGAAAGAACCACATCTCTCCCCGTATAGCCTGATATGCAAAAATGAAACAATGAAACCTCTGATAGTGGAGGTAGAAAAAGATGTCATTATTTCAAGTACTTCACATAAAATGCGATGACACCCATATGAAAACACCAATGACAACACCCTAGTCAATAACAATAGTAAATCAGAATACATTTGCAATGCAAGAGGTTTGTTCTGAAGCAGAACTATCTTTAAAGCACATGTACTCCACATCACACATCTGGTGGTAAGAAACATAAACCTTGGATTAATCCCTGACCTCAGACAGTAAGAAGATTGATGCAGAAAAACTCACTGTTTTCATGCTATTTTAGAACTACAGCGATTATAACTGAAGTAGTGACCAGCATTTGTTGATGGAGCTCCTCATTGCTTTCAAAAGGCTATAATTGGCATCAGAGACAGGCCAGAGTGATTCAGCTTTATTGTCACTCCGGTGTGTTATTTACTGGGTGCTGTTGTCACGCTGCTGTACAAAAAAAAAGCCCATAAAAAAACATAAAAAACCTGGGAATACCCGAAGGTGACTGACCAACGAGATTAGTAGAGCACAAAGGTAAAAATGGCTTACTCTGTGAATCACTCACAAGTATCCAAAGACTGGTATTTATTCATTAAGAACTATTAAGTCTCTAACGACTAATTAATTGCATAATCTATTATTTTGTTCCCCTCTCCATGGCCTCAGATGAGGCCCGGGCTGGAGTTAACAGGCTGATTGGAAAGACGCGTTCCTCAGTGGGGATAATAAGGGAAAGGAGCGGAATTAATTGGGTTTGATTAAGGAAGCTTTTGAATGGGAGACAGCTTTTTCGCATGACATAATTGGAGGTCAGTGAGGAAGGGGGGTGGAGGTGGTGGATTGGGTGGCTGGCGCCAGTTTCTGCTGTCCTCTTTTGCTGTGCACTGGTTGAGAACATGGTGATTGGCAGGTTATAGTAAACAGCCAGACTAGCCTCTTGGAAAGTATTGTTTGATTTCTGTCCCAGTAATCCTAAAATACATTGTTTTTTAATGTTGTTTTTTTTTTTCACCCAAAAAATGTAGGTAATAGAAAACATATATATAATCAATCCTTCGGATGACCACCTGTATCTCCCTCTGGAAACATCCATTAAATCTATAGAAAATCCTTGATTGGGGTCGTAACCAAAGTTTGATTAAAGGGCTTAAGAATTTTCTGTGAGCTACATAAAGGGTATTTTACTTGCTATTAATATCCCATGTGTGTGTGTGGTGTGTTACCTACTTCCATCATGCAGTTTCTTCAGTTCTTGGCTGACCTCAGAAACAGACTTATAGTACAGACTTATAGTATTTTTTTTTTTACATTTTGACTGATCTTAAGCGCCTTGAGCCAATTGTTTTGATGCTATATAAATGGGACACTGTGGGAAGTCCCCAACCAACAGCACAAGGAATTTAACATTTGCTGTGTACAAGTAAAATTACTGTTGGTTTGGACATTGTCAAAATTAGACCTGGTTATCAATGTGGCTTAGAAGAATTAATATATTTATTATTATTATTATTATTATTATTATTATGCACAATATTTAGGCCTAATAGTATATTCATAATAATACACATTGATGAAACCAGGAGGGCACCTACTGCTTCTGACACCAGTATATTAATCAAGTGGCAAAAACTATTTGGATAATCTGGTTACACTATAATCTACACAGGGGGCATGGGGGACTTAATTCTATGAACACCCCAAAAAAAAAAAAATCCAAAAATAGAACCCAAATGTGCAGTACCATGCCATACATAACTAGATTACTAAGCATTCATTTTGAAACTAGGGGATCACCCTGGGCTTTCATTTATTTCACCATTCCACAGCAAGTGAGGAGAATGGCCGAAAGGAGCTCTACTGCCATCTATGCTTAAAATATGTCTTTCACCGTTTGTATTTATCAGTGCTTTTCCCCTTAAAGTTTGTAAAACTCACTACTGACTATGCAGGTAAATTAACACAATCTATTCAAATTAGGGTTTACCTGTGTATTTATGGTAAAAGCCTGGAGGTAATCTGCAGATGTTACAAGATTCCAACATGAAACAAAAATACTTCAGAGGTACATTACTTTTAATTTTATCAGTACAATATGGAGGAAAAATAAGTCATGTTCATAGCCTACTTATTTTGACTAAAAACATTAAGAGTGTGACTTTTTCAAGATACCTATACGTCAGTATATAGAATACGTCAAGGATAGTTAAGACATTGTTTCACAGTTGTCATATAGTCTGTTTGAACCACTGAAGTCAGACTTAAAACCATAAAACATTTTACTAGCCTATCCTACGACTATATTAACGTGGCGGGCCAATTTTTCTATGGATTAGAAAGGTTATTTCCACCCCATCACAGGTAGATGGCACTATCATTTTGAGAACTTCTTCATGAAGTGGCGCTGACGGAAACAGTGTGATGTATTTCCGGTGCCTGGAACTTGAAGAAATACAGCGCCTGTTTCCAAATATAATACGAATTTTGCGTATGTTTTAATTTAAGAGTGTACCTTTTTGGTACACGTGATATTTTTGTCAATTACTCACTGTCAGCAATTACCATTGCTTCGCTCTGCTTGAAACATCATCATGGATATTTCGACACCTCCAGAAGGTTCGTAGTGTATGCTTGCCTGAGCTGAACAGGCTACCTAGCGTGCTGATTGATGTGGTTATCTTGATATTGATACCTGCTCTAAACATGGGAAAACATACTCAAAGTTAACTATTCATAAAGCATTGTGTGTCACAGATATCTGCTGTAAAAGTGAAAGTGCGATTACTTCAATTATGTTCCTTTAAGTTTTCATTCAGAATATCACCATAACGTCAGCTACCTATAGCCAATTGGCTAACTCGCTACCTATATTGCCGGCTAACAGCGAAATAAGGCTATTCAACTGTAGCTAGCAGCACAGTGATATCGTTTCACTCGAGTAGTAATTATTAAGCTATTATATGGTTACATGTTGATGGTTCATTTATAACAATAACTATGACTTCATGTCTTTTTAATTTAGTGACGATAGTCAGTTTCATTCAATGCTGGCACATCCTTAAACTTTGTTGCACCCCTCAACACCGTTTCTCTGGGATGACTTACCTGGAGTTTTCATTCACTGCACTTATTAACTTGCTTGTCATCTCACAGACCAAGAACTGAGAAATGTCATCGACAAACTGGCTCAATTTGTAGCTCGCAATGGTCCTGAGTTTGAAAAGATGACCATGGAGAAACAAAAGGATAATCATAAATTTTCCTTCTTATTCGGGGGAGAGTTCTTTGGATACTACAAGTACAAACTTGCCATTGAAACGCAACAGCGTAAGTAACATACACATATCTATGTCAGTTTCTGTGTTGCTCTGCGAAGGTATGGGTAATTGTAACCTAAGAACCTGAGATTGGAAAATAGATTCGATATTATATTGGTGTAACTCCGCCCTGTTGTAAGTTGTATAACGTAACAAATGTTTTGTATTAAAGATATCCCTCTTTCTTCATAGATTCTTCCACACACGAGTGTGAAGAGTATAATTTGGAAGGTATTTACTAAATTATGCCAAGCAATATTAAAGTGAACCCCAAACATATATTTACTGTTTTGCATTAGACATGCTTAAAAATGATATGGGTTCTAATGTTGTTTTTTGTTGGGCTTTAGCTGTGATTGCATATTTGTTTGCATTATGCATGTTTAGGGATCTGATTTGGAATGGGTCACTGATAAAGCATTTAATTTGCAAATGCATTAATTATTTGGTCAGAATAGTCAAATGAGTGTTTTTAGTTGTTTTAATTAATTTGTTATTTTAATGGTGTAAGTCTTTAATCACAGTGAGTTTAGCAGGCTGTTTCTATAGTGGACAATTCATGAACCAAAGTATATAATGTAGAATATGGCAATTGCACTGGTCTGGAGTGTCACAGAGATCCTTGCATGTCATACATTGCAGTATTGCAAAATAGTTTTGGTTAGCAGTTGGCAGTGAGTTCGTATTAGTACATTTTTTATTCTCACATCCACCCTATTATAAATGTTTCTCTGAAGATTCCCTATTAAGTGATAGTTGTAGTCTGTTTTTGTCCATGACTTCCCACGAAGTAAACATGGAATTACACATTGGCTTTCCTGGAGACAAGTGCATGTCACGCAGTGCTGATCCTTCCCCTGATGACTGGCCGTGCTTTGGCGCTTACTTTTAAGTTCCATTTGGTTTGGTCTTTCCGGCCTACTACATTTATGTAGGAATATCTCTGTCCTAAAATCAATTTCATGAGCCCACCTTAAAATGGTAAAGAATATACTCAAAATATCAGCCTTTCCCGTGCAGGAAATAACCCTTGTAGTGATACAACTCTGCTCTGTTGTAGTGATGTGCAAACCCCCTGGGAAGGAGATCCTAGATGTGCCACCACCCATAACCATGCTTCCTCCACCACCCATCCCTCCTGCCACTCCCGCTGTGGACGATCTGATCCAGCAGAGCACGTGGAACCTGCAGCAACAGGAACAGCACCTCAACACACTTAGACAGGCATGCAGACCACATCATAGTCCTGTCACACCTCAAAAAGATTGTAATCTGTTTTTTAGAAGTGTTTGCATGGTGGTGTGGTTGTCACATATTAGATGCTTTTTTATGGTAATACTGGTCAACCAGCTCACTGCTACCATTTTATGGCCATCCCTGGTTCTTGACATGAATTATTGTTGTTATCAGGAGCAAGTGACGGCGGCCATTACTCTGGCCATGGAGCAACAGACGCAGAAGCTGCTTGCTGAGTCTCAGTTGGACATGGGCGAGTTTGAGAACCTTCTACTGCCAATCATCGACACCTGCACAAAAGATGCCATCTCAGTATGTTGCATGAACATGTTATATGACTAATCTGTGTGATGTATGTACACATTCAATATATTTTTGATAACATATGCTTACATGTTATTGGCATACTATTTTCTCAGCACTTCAACACTTGCACTTCCGAGGGGCTGGTTTAGATTGAGATTTTTTGATTTGTATTTTTCTCTTTGGCCGTCTCTCTTAAGGCTGGTAAAAACTGGATGTTCAATAACGCTAAGTCCCCTCCGCACTGCGAGCTGATGTGCTCCTTTCTCCGCAATCGCATCACGGCAGAGACGGCCCACTTTGAACTTCGCCTCCACCTTATCTATCTGACCAACGACGTCCTTCATCACTGGTGCGTCTCTAACCCCTTAGCCTTGTTACTTCATATTGATCCTGTGCTGCTCTGCTCGGCTGATATGCACAAGCAAGCCAAAGTTCTCGGCTAACCTTTGCGGGTGTATAAATGTTTACTGTAATGTAACTTACTTGGATTGAAGGACCCTGCTTAATCATAACATGACTGCCAAATCATGCCACAAGGCTTATATATGTGTATGTGTAGGTGATCCACATGTTTGTTCATGTATATATATGTATGTGTAGGTGATACAGATGTTTGTTCATTTATGTATGGTTGCAGTCAGAGGAAACAGCAGCGAGACCTGCTGGCTGCTCTTCAGAAGGTGGTGGTGCCCATCTACTGCACCAGCTTCCTGGCTGTGGAGGAGGACAAACAGCAGAAAATAACACGGGTACCTTTGGATGACACCCTTCTCTCCTCACTGTCACTGGAATTTGGCTTGTTTTTTGTATGGTGACCAAAAAATCTTGCATTGTGACTTTAACAAATGGTTGATGTTATTTTAGTAGCAGTATTATGTATCAAATAGATTTAACGAATTGTTAGGGTCACGTTGTAGAGTTAGGGATATGCTTTGCACAGAAGACTGACTGCCTGTTTTATATATTACAGTTACTGCAGCTGTGGGAAAAGAATGGTTACTTTGATGACCTCACTATCCAGCAGCTCAAAAACCCAGCTGTGGGTCTGGGTCAGTACCAGGTGAGCTGCTCCACTGTCTGTTCATCCACCACTGTCAATGCGCCCTGTCAAGCTGTGTCAACAATTACAGATCAACAGACCTGACCTGTTATATAATGAATTCCTTGTCAGCTATTAGACGTTTTAAAAAAAGGAAAATTAATTTGAAAGATTTATGACTCAAACAAGGACTTGCTATCTTCGCTCAACAAAAAGGATAATTTAGTGCAAATGTTGATATACAGATACATAAGACAAGATGACGCAGGACTTTTTTTGGTTTTAACGATTTAAAAATGACAAGAGCCAGCAGTCTGCGCACCAGCCTATAATGTGTAATACAGTGCTTTGTTCTGGGACTGTTAATTGATGCCTTCTCCACCCTCCTGCTAACTGAGCTGCTGCTGTCATGTCTCCTCCTCCAGGCCTCGTTGATCACGGAGTACGCTGGCGTGGTGCAGCCCGTCCAGATGGCCTTCCAGCAGCAGATTCAGACCCTCAAGACACAGCATGAGGAATTCATTGCCAACCTGAAGCAGCAGCAGACGGTGGCAGTGGCGGCGGCGGCAGCAGCGGTCGGGCAGCTGACCCCAGCGGACGGAGAAGTAAAGACACAAGGAGCGCCACTTACCTCCCAGCCAGGTGAACCTCACAGACCGAGAGGTACACATGTGCCCTATTCAGGAGGGGGTAGTGGAGGCTAGTTACCACATTAGCGGGTCTTGTACCCTGAGCTACAAAACAAATGTGGCATTTCACATTCAAGTAATCCCACTAGCATGTCCATATTCCAGTTTATCTTGTCTTTCATAATGATATTATCAAGGTAGAAATAGAAACACAAACTGGGATGTGCACACTTGGCCAGTTATCTAACTGGACAGGCCGTTCCAGTTATGCCTGTATTGTAATGTAAACCTGTACCCTTGTTCTTCAATCCCACCAGGTGAGGGTAAGCCCCCTATGGCGGGCCCACCTCCTGGAGATTATGACGGCGCTCCCTCCAGACCCCCAGACTCCTCCAACCCTAGCGGCCCCTCCGACATTCCATCATCCAAGCCTGGCTGGTTCGATCCCCAGCACAACATGCCATCCTGGAACCCACAGCAGCCCGTGAGTCACCTCTTATAAAACCATGTGTTTAGCCTGTAGTTTGTATCTTTGTGTATTTAGTGCTTCAATGAGTAAATATGATGGAAGTAACACAAAGGGCCCTCTCTTCCTGGGAGCCTAGAGACATATGAAGTGTGAGTGTTGACTGAGCTGCAAGTTTATGGAAGAAGTGTGAGTGTTTAATAATGAGTGGGGATAGAAAAATCGATGCAGTGTAATATTGCAATATTACTTTTATTATACTTTATAATATTAATTTAGTTTTGGTACATGCGTCTACTCTGATAACATTCGTTTTGGAGTCCACAAGCTGTTCTTCTCTTGCGTCACAGTCATTAAAAATAGAAATGTTCCTTCTATGTGCTAGGTATCAATAATACACAACTTTTGTCTCGTTCATTTTGACACATTGCCTCTTTATTCATCTTCTCATGCATTTAAAAAAGTTTTTAACTTTTAATATAGTCAGGGTCTCTGTTAGGTTCATCGCCATATTGATAAAATTGAGTAAATGATACGCCTCAGCAAAGCCGGGGAGATTCACATGCAATTTTCAGTCGAAAATATTTGAGGTCTGAGTGGTCTTGAACGCAGCATTATAGGTTATGCTAGACGCTATGTTAAACGCCACACCTCTGCTACCAATGTAATATAGTAAGACACAAAGCTGTGATAATACATTAACACGTATTATAACCACACATTAAGACCATTTTCTATTTATTACTCGTTCACCTCATTCTGAGTAGGATTAAGTAGTTGCAGTTTATAGCAGTCAACACTGATTATATGTTGTTTCAACGTTTAGCCTCCATTCGACCCTACTCAGGCCCCACCGCCCTGTCCCCCGTGGAACAGCCACGAGGGGGGCATGTGGAACGAGCAGAGGGACCCCAGCTGGAGTGGCTCCCGAGATGGGGGCCCTTGGAGCGGCCAGTCCGAGGCCCCTCCCTCCTGGAGCGGCCAGTACGACCAGCCGCCCTGGAGCAACCAGCCGGATCAGCCCCCCTGGGGGGGTCAGAGGGAGCCCCCGTTTAGGATGCAGCGCCCCCCACACTTCAGGGGCCCCTTCCCACCCCACCAGCAGCCCCCGCCGTTCAACCAGCCCCCTCCGCCACACAACTTTGGCCGCTTCCCTCCACGCTTCATGCAGGATGACTTCCCACCACGGCACCACTTTGATAGACCCCCCTACCCCCCACACCGCTTCGATTACCCCCAGGGAGACTTCCAAGGAGGTAAACAACATGCCTTGATTAAGCAGCTAAGTTCAGCATGACTTTCACATGTGTTTCAGTGATCTGACTTCTTGTTTTCCTGCCTCACCCAGACATCGGGCCACCACCACCTCATCACCACCCCAGTCAGAGGATTCCGCCTCCAGGAATGGCTGAACATCCACCGTGGGGGGGCAACCAGCACCCTGACTTCGGTCCTCCGCCCCATGGCTTCAACGGCCAGTCCCCAGTCCACATGAGACGCCCAGCCCCTGCACACGTCAGCCAGGACGACCCCAGTCTAGTGCCCAACGTCCCCTACTTCGACCTGCCAGCTGGCCTGATGGCTCCGTTAGTAAAGGTGCAAATCATCACCAGCTATCAGCTCACTCTGTGGTGCAATCCAGAAACTGTCAAACTACTAATCAAATATTTATGGCTGATTTAGTTTGGTCCTGTACATTTTAAGGTCTGAATGTTTAAATGCTCAATACATTCACCTTGTGGCCTATATTAAAGTTGTTTTCTTTATCTGCCTCTTGTAGCTAGAAGACCATGACTACAAGGCTCTGGATCCCAAAGACATCCGACTCCCACCACCCATGCCCCCTAGCGAGCGGCTCCTAGCTGCAGTAGAGGCCTTCTACAGCCCCCCGTCACACGACCGACCCAGAAACAGGTATTACTAGAACACTATGCTGGACATACTGTATGTACGTCACGCACTGTAGCTCTTCAATATACTGAGTAGTAATTAATGAGAGGTCTCCCAGTTGCAATATTATTCAAATGTTGGTATACGAAAGTAGGATTTCTCTCCCATTCAGGTTAGCCATCTGCAGTCTGTTTCTCCATTATTATTTTTTTAGTGAGGGGTGGGAACAGAATGGCCTGTACGAGTTCTTCAGAGCAAAGATGAGAGCGAGGAGGAAAAAGGAACAAGAGAAACGCAGCACGTAAGGAGAAGCTTTTAGGCTGTGTCTCATTGCACATTCTCACTCTTCTCTTATTCTCTCTCACTGGCATTAACTCTTTTTTCGGTTTCATCTCCTTTCCCTCAGCATGCGAGGCAGCCATTCCCGCAGTCGTTCTCACAGCAGGGGGCGCTCTTCGTCACGTTCTAGTTCTAGGTCTTCCAAGTCCTCACGGTCCTACTCCAGGTCCCGTTCCCGCTCCCGCTCCAGATCCTACTCTCGATCCAGATCCAGGTACACACACTTAAAGCCAGTTCCTCAGGCTTTTACAGATTCCCTACATGGAAGAGCCCTCAGAAAATGTACAAAACCTCTGAAGGGTTGTTTGGAAATGATGCCAGATTTCACCTGCTTTAAACATTACCTTTCCCACAGAGGCTCTTTTTTGGGTTAAATATGTTTTTTTTTTTTTCTTCAGCCTTTGTTTTAAAGAATGATTGAGTACATTTGAGATAGGTTGTAAAGGTTGAGTTGAAATGAAATGCTTGTGTGTGCAGAAGCAGAAGTCGGTCACACTCGTCGCGCAGTCGTTCCCGGTCCCGGTCTCACTCCCGATCACCAGACAAGAAACACCAGGCCGGTGTGCCCGGTGTGCCCGGTGTGCCCGCTGTGAAATCTCGCAGCCCCACTCCCCCGTAAGTCTACCGTCAAAGTCCTCTATGTGTGAGGGATGAGTCCATATTTTTTGATTAGGTTGTGACATTTTTAAATAAATATCAAGACTCAAGGTATACTATTATTATATGACCGCAATCTATTTCATGGTTTCTTAACAGCTCGACGTCTGGCCTTGGTACAGGGGCATCGGTGCCCGTGGATTCGCGGCTCGGGGAGGAGAACAAGGGGCATCAGATGCTCATGAAGATGGGTAAGACTGGGGTGGGACTGTGTGACATCATTGTGTGTTTTGTGTGTGTGTTTTGTGTAGTTGGTGTGTGTGTGTGTGTGTGTGTGTGGTGGTTTTTGTTTGTGTGTGTGTGTGTGTGTGTGTGTTGTAGACTTGAGGTTGCTAGTAGTGTGAAACTGGGACTGGCAAACAAATGATTCACCTGAGCATCTTCTGTGTGTGTATGAGTGGACACATCACTGTTGCCCTTCACGGTCTGGGTCAAGCTTAGTTGTCTTTTTGTGGGTCTATTTGTGCTGTTTGTTGTGGGTGTATATGTGCTATTTTGTGAGTTCATTACTCTTTCTGAACACAGGGATTAAAGCATTCCGGCACCGTGCCGGATTTCCGGCGTGTGGCGTTTGGCTGCGGAAAAAAAGTCTAATATAATTATATATATATATATATATATATATATATATATATATATATATATATATTTTTTTTTTTTTAACACACGTCTCGATATCATCACCATTACTTTCGAGTTTATGAGTTCGTCTGCCAATGATATGAAAGGAGCACAACTTTCAGGCGCTCAAAATAACATTATTAGCCAATCAGAAGTAGATTGGGGCGGGTCTTGTGAAAATGTGCTTTCAGCACCGGCTTTTCTATATGGCTCTGCCTTATGCTACGTAGAGACAAACGTAGAGATACTGTCACACCGAAGCAGAGTAAATTCAAGAATCCTTGGGATGATGCCCTCCTAGTTGATAAAGGATTGAAAAATACATGGCGCTGGGCATGGATAGAAGAGATGGGGAAGGACGGTAAGCCTTTTGGTAGCCGGTGTAAGAAGTTAAGAGAAGCAGGTGCTCTCTTGAGCTCAAGAAAGCTTCTGTATGCAACTAGCGGGGGAAAAGTGCTTCCAGTGCTTCCACTTCATCACCCGCTCATAGAGCAGTTCGCGCTATCCAACACACAACGCTTTTACAACCACATCTGATGTACCAGCATCAATAACTGACCGTTAATGTGCCCTGAAATACGCTTGTGTACGTTCATCGCAGAACACAATCTGTCTTCCAGGCTCGCCCAACCCCTGTTGAATATGCCAAAAAATCGCTGAAGTCAAAATTGCTTTGAATAAACTGTCATGTTTTTCTTAAATGTCGACAAATTCACCAACAACAACATAGACAATGTCCTCGTTCGTTTTTTGGATGAAGATGACAATGCATTCAAAACGTAACACTTGCCAGGCAGGAACATGAATATAGCCAATGCCTCAGCACTTACTGCTAGAATAAAATATGTACATTTTAATTTACGATTATTTCTTTTGAACAAAGTAATTATGGAACTGTTGCAATATAAATCTGTATTATCTACGTGTATTATCTACACTGTTGCACTTCAACGGTTTAAAAAGTGGATCACTGTCCTTTTTCATAGATCCTCAATGAAATGGTTGCAAATCAAATCTTCTTCCACTGACTGAATTTCACATACCCTTATAACATGTCACCTTATGATTGTAGGTCATCTTGAAAGGACAAAGCTTAGCAGCAAAACTTGATATCAAGAGAAATCGTAAATGCTACATGTGTTAGTACCATATTGTAGTGAGGTGGAGTACTATTGCTGACCTTCTTGGGATTGCAGTTTCAAAAGTCCCACCATAATCTGCCATCATTCATTTCTAAATGTTTTTTTGTTTTTTTTGACCCTGTAAATGTGTGCACCACCGGACCACACACCCCCTCGCACTCAACCACATTCAAAAAAAGTTCAGGCACAGGATTTTTTTTTGCTTTAAACCCTGTGAACAGGTTGGAGTGGTTCTGGAGGACTCGGAGCCAAGGAGCAGGGCATCCAGGACCCCATCAAAGGGGGAGATATACGGGACAAGTGGGACCAGTACAAGGGCGTAGGGGTATCGCTGGATGACCCATATGAGAACTACCGCAGGAACAAAAGCTACAACTTTGTGGCCCGGATGAAAGCCAGAGAAGAAGGTACGGGACCTTCTGGTAGGAGCCTCTTTTTTGATTTTTGGAAAACGATGAAACTGATTTATTTCAAGCCAAAGCATCTGTCTCTGATTTACACCCTAGTTAAGAACTTTAACCAGTTTATAGAATTATATTTGGAATAAGGAAATAAAATGGTTACCAACCTGTTTTGATTGCCCCCAATGCTTGATCATTTGGAGATTGCTGTTCCATGAACAACTAGTGTTCTGGGAAATTATATGAGTGTATTTAAACTTTAACATGCCCCCTCATTTTACTTCACAGTCAATCGAGAACCGCAGGAGCCTCCACCAACAGAATGATGAAAATCATCAATTTCAACCCCATCCATTTTTTTTAAGCCTGAACACTGGTACAGTTGTCATTCATGAATGTCCCCCCCTCTTGCGCTTGTGCTGAATGACACGGAACTTGTGTAAAAAAAAAAAAAAAAAAAATGACTTTTGTGTTGTAGTATTCAGTTTTCTAGTTAAAAGCCGTAGTGGAAAGAAGATGTTTTAAACCCATGTATTCACATCAGGATTTCACCCTAGTAATTCCACAAAACGACAAATAAAAATATTTTTAAAATCATGCATCATGTGTTTGAAGTTCTTGCATCAGAGCTCAAAGGAATTAAACAACACCTCAACGTAAAATACATCATTTTATAATAAAACATTTCAATGGCACAAATGGCATTCATTTCTTGGCATCTAGTGTCTTCTACAGGTAGTGATATTCTCTCATCTCCTGTTGCACTTCCTCCAAGGCCTTTTCCATCGAGAGTTTGGGAGATCTATGTTTGCGTATGAACTAGAGAAGAAAATGTGGTAATTATTAGCAAGCATTCAATTTAGCTCGGCAGCAAGATTCTGGTCAGTGATTATTTCTTTGAAATACTGTGGTTAAAAAATACATACATCTTAACACATGTTAAAACCAAGATAGACACGTGTCCGTCTTTCTTACCTCTTTTGTGTCCTCTAGAGTCGTGTACTTGTAGTCTGGAGGCTCCAGGGACTGTAGCAAGGAGCTGTACAGATGTCGGCTGGACTCTATGAAGTGCCTGGTCATAGCCAGTTGCTGCTTCAGCATGTCATTGAGGGCTGCCTCAACCGGCCTCTGGGAGGTCAATGCTGAGAAAGCAATCATATCAGTCGCTGATTAGTGGAATACTACCAGCTGTCTCCTGCCATTACCCATCTACCGCTTAGAAAACTCAAGAGGACTGTTCGCCTACATCTTGCATTTAAGGAAGACAAGTGTCACCTCCAAAGTGGACAAACATTTTCAAAACTAAAACTTCAGACATACCTTCAAGAACCTCTGCACTGACTGTGTAGCGTGCCACAGGCGTAGGATCCATGTAAGTGGAGGCCAGCACATCCATTCCTAAAACATGAACCACAAAAGATCACTTCTAACCAACTGGTGTGTCTGCAATGATATTAAAACTAAAGTGGGGATGCATGACTTACCTGACGGCCAGGTGAGGGCTGGTCCCTTCTCAGTCTGAACTGCAGCCTCTTTTACATGACGTCTGTGAGGCACACTGGTGGGAGTGAGTGTGTCTGACCGAGAATAAGAGGAATATGACCTGGAGAAGGAATCTTTACTCTTGCCATCATATGACTCAAAAGACTTTCTTTTGTCCTTTTCTGATCCATCTTCCGGGGAGTTTGTGTCCCTCTGTGAGAGACTGTAGTGAATGTGATCGTCAGACTGATCCTCAGCAGCCTCTGATACTTTGTCGTCATCCGTCAGGTGCTCTGGTATCTCGCTTACGCTCTTGTAAGTTGCCTCTGACTTGATATCACTCTCAAAATCACTTTCATATTCCACTGCATCCTCCTCAGGTGGGTCTTCTGGGAGAAAGTCATCCAATGTGCGCTCACTAGTATCTTCAACTGTGTCGTCTCCTGTGCCTGTATCCTGGGCAACACCAATCTGTATCTACATACAAAGATGTCACAAACTAAAGGATATCACAATTCAATTTTATTTATATAGCGCCATAACAATACAATCGCCTCTAGGCGCTTTACAGAGCCCAGAGCCTGAACCCCCCTCAAATGTTTGTGAAATGTTCACCAAGTCATTGAAAGACACTAATACAGCAATTTAATCACGAACCCTCTCCTTTGAGGATGCAGGTAGTCCTAAGGGTTCAGCAGGAATCAAATCATCCAAGGTCATGACGTTAAACTTGACAGCTGAAAAAAAAACAGCAAAATGGGGCACTCTGTTGGAGCAAACCAATGAACACCTGCAACAGCTATGTTTATGATAGTGAGTTCTGTCTTACCATCAGAGGCTGCACTTATCTGGCTGGAAGTGTCATTAGTATCTGTGAAAAGCTCCTCCAGGGACCTAATCTCATTGTTTACTGAAGCAGATGACCGTGACTGAGAGGGGCGAAGGAACCTGACTTTTGGAGACCTCCTACTAGATGTCTTAATGTTCGGGGGCGATGGAGATGGAGAATACACAATCGACACACTTCTCAGAGAGTGTACTGGGCTGGCCTGCTCACTAGAGGGCGCTAGTGGGGTCCTTCGTCTGATAGTGTCTGAGACTTGCACAGTTGTGGGGGTCTTCTTGTGGATACTTTTCCTGTAAGACTAACACAATAATAGGAAAATTGCTGAAAACATCAAAAATGCAACCATGTGTGTATCAAAAATGAGTAGCTGGTCTTGTATTATCAAAGATATTTTAGAAACTTGGAGTACCTTGGGTCCGGGACTTTCCGCTGAAGAATTGAGATACTCCCCCAAAAGCCTTTCCATATCCTCTTCATCACTGTCTAAACTAACACCTTTACTGTGAACCCTTGACGGAGGAGCTTTGGCAGCTATATGTGGGACGTGGCTTTGTTTACTTTGTTCTGGAACAGATGAAGTCAGTTTATTCTTGAGATAACGTACACCTTTCATACTGAGGTCACTACTGGAATTGGCAGAAAGAGGGTCCTCCTGAGGAGCTGGCGGGCCAGGACTTGTAGTCTGTGCATAACTACCCTCTTTTCGGTGCCTGAAATGCTCCTCAAGCTGAGCAAATCGGCTTAATGCTGCACTTTGGGACCGTCGCTGAGGTGTCCGTATAGGCTTCTCCATCGACAGGCGTTGTGAACTCGGTGCTGAAGATTGTCTGTCGGCGTTCGAAGGCTTTTTTAAGAACCTAGAGCCACCACCGACTCTAGATCTCTCTATTAGCTCATTCTCCACAAGTGCTTTGTTTGGAGGCGCGACATTATCTTTATGATCTTCACTATTTAGGTCTGAGGAGATGTCGCTCAAGTCTTGGAACTCCATTTGCCTACCAGGCAACATGCTTTTCAGATTTATGTTGGTTTGAGATGACGCATTTTCCTGTGTGTGAAAGATGCCGTTTGGGTTATTTCATTCTCTTATTGTTTTGACATATCAACCAAAGTAACTCTAATTCAACAGGCTATATATGCCCAATAGTCAGACATGTATTCACACACACACACACACACACACACCGACAGCTACTTACATTTATTTTTGAATCTCCAGCACTTGCAACTTTTTTCGCCGCGAGCTGAGCCATTGCTCTGTCGAGCGCCGAGCTTCTGCTACCTCCCTGCTTCCACATCTTGAGACGGTCTGCCTTTCTCAATGCATCAACAACAACAAGCCCTATTTTCACATTCTATGTTAGAATCATCCCGATGCTAGCAGGCTTCCAAATAAAGTCGGTCGGACGCTCATGTTTGACTTGTGTCGACGGGTTTCATTCATACTTTCAAAGTCATACTTTGAGGTTTGTGAAGAAGTGATAACACATCTAATACATGTTTCTCGTAACACGATTTTAACCTATAGGAGAGTTTTGTAGTTTTATAGCCAGAGATCACAACATATTCTACATAGTAAACAGAGATTGTGGTTAATGTGGCGCAGATGTGGCGTCCTTCGCAACCATGGCCAATACGCACTTTGATGACTACTTCATCATGCGCCACATGGCGACGGCATGTCATAAGGTTCATTCATCCCGTTTTATTCCAACGCATAAAAGGTGGATAGGTGGAAATAATGTCGATTTACAATATGGTTACTTATGCTACAGGCCTTGTAGTCTGTCTCGTAACCTATATTTAGTATGAAATATGGACTGCTGTTGTTGGAACTGAATATTAAGATCAATCAAGTAGGCCTAGTGAATCTAATTATATTCAGTCAACGATTTTGATGTCAGGTTCAGTATTTGCCTTTCATATTTCAGTACGATTTCTTTTTATTATTATTTTGATTCGTACAAACTTTAATTCGTACAAAATACTAGTCTAAGTTTTGTTGACAGGAAAATCGCAATGAATGAGATGATTTAAAAAAAAAAAAAAAAGATGCGCTGTCATATCTTCTGACAACCCGTGGTCTCGTGTCATTGGTTAAGCATCAGACCAATCGATTTCAGCCATCTGTGCTGGAACCGGACTAAGCAACATCTTCCAAATATCCTCACCATCTCAGTGTTTATTTATATTTTCTATCAGCATAGTGCAAACAAAATCACCTGCACGTCGGAGAAGTGCAAGCATGCGACCTACTTTGGCATTGTTTGCATTACTTGGATTATTAGCTACCACAGATGCTACTGTTTTCTTCAAAGAGCAATTTCTGGATGGAGGTACATGGTGCATGACTGAAGTAGACACATTTTATGGAGAAGCGCTAGCACAATCTTAATGTGTTATTATTAATATAAGAAAGACACAATCATAAAAACACAATTATGCACCGGTAAAGTGATTTGGTAACGCATGTAGCCTTACGTACACGCATTCATGAATTAGTAGGCCTACATACATGAATGATTTGCATCTCAATTTCTGTTTAGAATTAGCCATAGTAACTTGGCGATATTGTCAAAGCAGATAGTCAAGTGGAAATATAAAATATAATACACTGTTTATGTATTGGCACAATTGAATGTCCTGAAATAATTATTCAGTTTTCTACAACTGAGGGTGACAATGTATGGCAGTGTAGTATGGGACAGTGCAACATGTAACTGTATTAGTATGCACTGGATTCTATCTATACTTCCTTTTTTCTTCTCATCTCTTCACAGATGGATGGAAGACTCGTTGGGCGGTATCTAAACACAAGTCTGACTATGGCCAGTGGAAACTAACTGCAGGGAAGTTTTATGGAGATCCTGAAAAGGACAAAGGTAACTGTATTCATTCAGAGTAATAATTTGCATCAACAATGATAATTAAATTGGTACATTTTGTGTTCGAATGTTTATTTTGACCACTTCCACCAATTTACCTGTGAAATATGAGGACATTGGCATCATGCAAACCATCATTTTAAATTTTCATTCTTCCTGCTTTTTTGTGTGTGTCCACAGGCCTTCAAACTAATCAGGATGCTCACTTTTATTCCATCTCAAGTCGTTTTGAACCTTTCAGCAATGAGGGTAAAGCTCTTGTAGTGCAGTTTACGGTTAAACACGAACAACAAATAGATTGTGGTGGTGGATACGTGAAGCTGTTCCCAGCTGACTTGAACCAAGCAGATATGCACGGAGACTCCAAATACTACATTATGTTTGGTAAGTTCGGCAGGTAATTTCCTTTGAACAACTAATATCTAACAATGCTTTTTTGTCTTGACTGTAATTCATGTTTCACCTGGCTTTTTTTTTCACAGGCCCTGATATCTGTGGCTACGGCACCAAAAAAGTTCATGTCATTTTCAACTACAAGGGACAGAACCGACTCATAAAGAAAGAAGTCAAAGCAAGAGTAAATATCAATGGTTTTACTATCAACATTTACTAATAAATAGTCCAGTGAAATTAATTTGCAGATGCCAGTGGAAATGGGGAGTGGAAATACAACCAGCTGCTGCTGTATTGCAAACACGTACTGTACCTTGGCTTTGACGTTTACATCATGTAATGTCATGTCATTTAGAAAAACCCTTTGTTTAAAGTTATGTGTCGCACACAAAGGGAATACATTCCTGTTATGGTATGATGTAATGAAGTGTAAGTGGGATGCTATCATCTTGTTTCATCAGAACTGAATTGTTACCTTAATGCTTGAACCTTAGGATGACGAACACACCCACCTGTATACTCTGATTGTGAGACCTGACCAGACTTATGAAGTCAAAGTTAACAATGAGAAGCTGGAATGGGGAAGCCTTGAGGTCGACTGGGATTTTCTGCCTCCCAAAACGATCAAGGACCCAGATGCCAAGAAACCTGAGGATTGGGATGATCATGTCACAATAGATGACCCAGAGGATGCAAAACCAGAGGTCAGTAAGGTTGCGCAAATATTCCTGTATTTTGTCATTATTTTAATGTGAAACTGCATGACTGTCAATATGGAGCAATATTGCAAATTATTACTGCAGGCAGTAATCAATGAGACATTGTTATCAGGACTGGGACAAGTCTGAAAATATTCCTGATCCTGATTCCAAGAAGCCAGAAGACTGGGATGAAGAAATGGATGGGGAGTGGGAGCCACCCATGATCCCTAACCCAGAGTACAAGGTGCACATTACGTGCCATATCCCTTCATGCTGAAAGTCTGTGTAAACATTTCTAAAAAATCGAAGACATTGAATTTCTACTTCAGACAAGACTTTTGTAAATCCTGAATCTTCAAATGAGTGCTTTGATATACTGTATGTATACTTAATAAAACGAAACAGTAATTGGTTATTCTATCATCCTGTCTGTTTCAGGGAGAATGGATGCCAAAGCAGATTGATAATCCCAACTACAAAGGCAACTGGGTGCATCCTGAAGCTGACAACCCCGACTACACGCCTGATAGCACCATTTACAAGTTTGACAACATTGGAGTGATTGGCCTTGATTTGTGGCAGGCACGTTTTCACCATCATCATTCTCAGTGTCTCTGTAATGGTGAAACTTAAAAGTGTTGAGCTAAGTTCTTTGTAGACCATTGTGAATTTCCTGTGAACTTGACCACACATATATACTGTACTATTACATTATTACAGTGAGGAAGTAGAGCATGTGACAAGCCTCAGGAAAGCTTAGAAAAAGCTGTATATATTGTACACGCAATCATATGTGGGACAATGTATTTTGGAATGATATTCCGGTTTCTCTTTTGTAGGTTAAATCTGGGACCATTTTTGACAATTTCATCATTACTGATGATGTAAAGGCAGCAGATGATTTTGCAAGAGAGACCTGGGGAGTCACAAAGGTAATTTGTTTTTACTGTTCAAATGGATGCCACTATATGTAATGTAAATCAAGGCGCGAAAACCTTTTTGATACAGTTGAAATTGGGCTCAGACATTTTTGTTTCTAATGCTTCACGATGTTTATAGGGGCCTGAAAAGAAAATGAGGGAGCAGCAGCTGGAGGAGGAGAGGAAACACAGGGAGGAAAAGAGCAACACGGATAACATTAAAGAAGAGGGTAAGGATGCTGGTGGAGATCACGATGGCGGTGATGAAGATGAGGAAGGCCTTGATGAAGTAGGTGAAGAGGAGGAGGAGGAAGAGGAGAATGAGCTCGATGAGGAGACTGCAGGTGAGACCAGTCCACTCGAGGAGGAAGACGAGGAGGAAGACGAGGACGTCCCTGCTAAAGATGAACTCTAAAAAATGTTCACCCTCTGTCTTATCTCCCGGGGCTGTTTAGCCACTGGGGAAAAGCCACAGCACCCTTTTCTGTTTTTCAGCCTTTGGGAATAAGAGGGTAGACCAGGCAATATTTGCCTTACTAAAGGTTTCGTGTTTTGGGATCCTGTTGTTCTGTCCTTTTACTTGAAACGCCATTTGTTCTGTGTTTGGGATAGGTTTAGTGCTTCTCCTACACCCTTTGAGTTGAAAAAGTATTGGGCTAAATTGAAGTTTTGATTTGCACTTTTAAGTTATTTATTTAAGATTGATTTAGTGTTTACTTATTTTATCTAAATACTGCTGTAATATGTAATGATCTCCCTGTCTCTCGGAACAGAAGCTTCTCTAGCTTATTGGTGCCAGTCAGTATTTGCTATGAGGACTAATAGTAACCTAATTTACATAATAAACAAAACTCGGATCTAAGTAAGAATTCATATCTAATTGGTACTTGCATGGCTGCCTATGTTTGTGTTTTATTTTAGTCCAGGCTCATGTGAACATTGTGGGCATTTTGATTCGACTTCCACTAATTTTGAAGTTTTCTAAATTTCATTCTGGAACATTGCATTGTGAAAATTGCATTGCACACTGAGAGAATAAAAATAATGGCCTATTCTATAATTTTAAAGTGATGACTTCAGGAATATTTTTGGATATTAATTATCTATGAAAAGCTTTTGTTAATAATTAATAAAAGTCAATATTACAATACCATACACCCTTAATGAGGTCAGTTGACATAATTGCTGTGTTATCAGGTGTTGATAACATGCATAGAATAATGCAATGCTATTTAACCTATTTACCTGTCACACTGCAGAGGATTCAGCGTTAGTTCCACGACAATTCCTGCATAAATGATCGAGCACAATTGCATGTTATGTCAAATACACTTCCTCAGAACCAGTGGCGGCGCCAGAGATTTTTTTCTGGTGGTGCTATGGGGGTGCTCGGCGTTTTACTGAGGGTGCTATGAATTTAGGGTGATAGCATATGAGTCTCATTTTTCTCTACTACAACACCTCCCCACCATATCATCACATATGTTTAGACGTTTGATCTCTAACGCGTCTTTGGGGTACATAAAAAGCGTCATTCAAATCGATCGTATTATTATTATCATTAGGCTACTTCTGACGGACGCGCACAAAGCTGCGTTCATCTCCGACGGTCAAAATGGATGCAGCATGTTATAGATAACGTAATCCCAAATACTTCACTTACTTCAGTGTCTGGATTAAAGTTTGCGCCAGATGACTACCAGATCACCACTACCATACGACAAATTAAACTAAACATACCAAGTTCAATACACTTCTAACTAAAGACGGCAGATTAGAATATCAGATAGAATTAACTAGAATTAAAAAAGGCAAAGAGTCAGAAATGCTTTCAAAAAGTGTAGGCTATATTATTTTAGGTCACAATCAATAAAAACATGAATGAGACCAAACAGTAGAAACCACAATAATAAGAGATCAAAAAGTGTATCAAAAAGTGCGCACAAAACTATGCTTAAAACATCCCTTAATTGTTTCCTAATCATTTCTGCCATTACATTGATGATCTCATTCTGCACGTCATGGTGCACATACTTTGCATTTGACGGGTTGTTATCTAACTTTTTCTGAACGGTTTTATCAAATGTTCCAATTACAGATAGCAACTCGCGGACATTACCCCTGTTTGCTGAATCCTCATGCTTAAGTCACCCAGGGTGCTAGCAGCATGGCTAGCAGCGCCCTCAGTAGAGGTGAAGGGTCGACTTGGACCAGGATGTTCCTCTTCTTCTACATCAGAATCAGAATCCAACACCTCTTGCATTTTTCTTCCTCTTGAACATCTTATTCAACTCGAGGAAATTTGCGGATCAAATACCGATCTATTTTCGTGATTTTGTGAACGCTTGACTTAGAATTGACCGATCGCGAGGATTACTGTTACTGCCTACTACTCATTGAACAATCACGTTCACGCAACGTGTCTGTGTCGTGCTACGTGAAAAATCTGTTTATTTCAATCTGTTATTTTCTTTTGTGATTAAAATATTATTATTACACAATACATTTTATTAAGAACTCAGAATGAAATTAAATAACAATAATAGGCCTAAATAAACCATTATTTTCTTGGGGGTGCTATGGGGGTGCTATGGCCAATCTAGGGGGTGCTCTAGCACCACCTAGCCCCCCCCTGGCGCCGCCACTGCTCAGAACCCAGGGAAGCTTTGAGATTTGATTAGTGAAATTAGATTTTGTGTGATGCCCCTCATTAACATGAAGGGTGGCAGTACGTTGTGGCTGCTTAGCTCTTCTATATGTGAAAACCGCTTTTCTAAACTTCTGAGTCACTGTTTTACCCTTCTTCAGAGCACTGAATCTATGTTTGCATGTCATTAAGGCTTGTGGCGAGTTCTGGAGCAGAAACCAGTCTTACACCAGCCCCCTCGGAGCACATTGGGCCTCATTCTCGACCTTTTTCTGTAATTCTTCAGAAATGTTTCTTACACGACTTCGCAAAAACAACGTAAGAGAAACGCTTCCGTTGCATTCCCGCACGCTTGAAAATGTGTTCATAAGCAGCCGAAGTCTTCTCAGCTGGGTTCCTTCCGATTAGCTTCTTAGATTGATGCGCGTTCTCGTGAAAGTGGATTTGCATACATACACGCCCTGCCAGCTCCTTATTAGGAGACGCAATTTTAGAAACGTGTGCTGTCACAATCTCCCGAATCCACCTCGTAACAGGTGTTCATTAATAAGGTGGAGATATTGTATAACGTTGAACGTCCGAAGTCCGTAAAACACATTTAAGTAGTCACTTTTTTTTTTTTTAAATCGAAAAATAAG
This sequence comes from Sprattus sprattus, assembly GCF_963457725.1. Lineage (NCBI taxonomy): Eukaryota > Metazoa > Chordata > Actinopteri > Clupeiformes > Clupeidae > Sprattus > Sprattus sprattus. Next base: position 33,791,794 of record NC_137921.1, on the reverse strand, counting down.
CACCATAGGTGTGAAGACCGGTCCCAAGTAGGAGAATAAATTGTTGTCCGTCCTGCTGTTCGAAATAGCCACCATAGGGGTGAAGACTGGCCACCAGTAGTAGTATAAATTGCAATGAATTCATACCTTAGTTCTTAAAGATGGAGCATAGTGTTTATTTATTTATTCACTTACATTTGCAGTGTTCATGTCATTCACAATCAGTCTCTTAGCAGACGCGGCCTTTATCCAAAGTGACGTAGGCTACAAGGGAGAGAACAGTCAAGCTACGAGCCATATAGACCTAGTGTAACAATAAACACTACCTCGTAAAATTATGACTATAAATGTGAAACGTAATTGTTAATGATACAAATATTCTCGTATTTATTATTATCATAATTATTTTAATCCGAGGATGTCTGTAGAGTTGACGTGAACGCAATCACCAACGGGTTCTCACAAATTCGCCCGTTAACCCTTTTACTGTAGCGATACTGTAATACGGAGTTTTTTCAAATGTCATTCCTCAACGCGATTCCTCAAATAACCACAAGATGGCCCGTGGAATCCCATTTGAGAAGATTCCGGTAGAGTTACGACTGCTATTTCGAGTTCTGAAAGTTGTCTGAAGTTCAGAAGAAAGCACAGAAGAAAAAAATTACGAGAATGCAAATGTTTTCATAAATGTTTCCGAAGTGGAGTTCCTTCTGAAATCCTTCGGAAAGTCTTCCCAACTGCTGTCGAGAATGAGGCCCATTGTCTCCTTAATCTTTCGTCCACCAAGTGAAGTCCATGAGCTGTGTGCACCGTGGCAAGTATACAAAATGACCTGAAAACCACTGTTACTGTTGCAACAGCAATGACAAAGATCTTATGGAACTCTCGTGTTCCCTTCTCTGACCCATTCTGGCCCTTTGCCATTTTAGACATGAGTTGTCCTGTTTCCTGTGTTCCTCTGTGTCATACACACTACACGATTATATGGAACTATATGAAAGGACTGTGAACCTGAAAGGTCTCTTTAAGAGATGAAGCCCCTTAGATATTTGTAGGAGTGGTCTTAAGAGCAATTCATTATTGTGGCTCATGTGCTTTGATTTTTGTCTTTGACTTCCCCATTTCTATGATGCCCATTATGGTCATGACTGGAGAGATGATGGTTGAAGTATTGAAGTATTGGCCAGTTTAACACAGAATGATACATTTGTGATTTAATTGTGCCAGTGATATGTAGGCCTACTTTTAATGGAATCTGGAAATATGTGAAAAGCAGTTTAGTCTTTTACTTCATTCTGTGTCTCAGAACAGAGCCATCCCCACCTTTCCCATTACACAGTTCAATCCCTTTGAGGAACATACATTCAATGTATTGAGACTTTTTATAGTATTATATAATGGATTACTGCAGAAGTGCACTTGTAGTATATTGTTCAATTTAAATAGTATTTTGGGGATTTATACTTTAATTGTTTTTTTTCCTGAAATTCAGAAGGCTACTTGTTTGTATTCTTGAAGCTACACTTGTAGTCTGTTTCACATAATTCAGGAAGTTTGTTTTCCTTAAGTATAGGCCTACCAAAGGATCTTGTTTACCTGAGTAACTATAAAATATATTTTTTAGAAATACTCTTCATAAGAAGACTATCTTTAAGAGCACACATAGTAGGCCAACAAGACAGAAACCAAATACTTTCATTATATTTAAGGTACTGCACTGAAAGTAGGCTAATCTATCAATTCACCTTAGTAACCTATAGAGATTGCTAATATACGTCATGAAACGCATAGAATTGTGGGTACGTTTGGCCAGGTCGCTGCTTGCTGCTTGAAAACAATTGAAGTCCAAGCAGCGAGTAGCGAACGGTCTAATACGTATTGAACATACAGTAGCTGTAAGCGGTCAGTTAGCGGCTTCAAGCACTTCAAAATCACACCAATGCAGCGAGAGAAATTAAACATTGTCGGGCCATACAGACTAAAATTAAACAAAGACGCAAAGACAAGGTATATCGAAAAACTCAAAGGAGTTGATCCCTATGAGCACAGCGACTGGTCCGGGGACATCAACCTGTTGCCCAATTTCCCAGATAGCAAAATCATTATGGCCCAAATTTGGGCCAAAACTGGCATGCCATTTTGGCAAAGCTTTGGAATGATGTATGGCCCAAATTTGGGCCAAATTAGGCGTGCCAAAAGAAAAACAAAAGGAGGCCAAAACCCAGCCAAAACCAATTTTGGAATACCAAACCTTAGCCAGAAGTATCCCAAATAGATGCCAAAACCCCCCAAACCTTACCAAAAAGAAGCCATAAATGACCCAAAGTGATGCCATAACTGACCCAAAGTGACCCCATAACTGACCCAAAGTGACCCCATAAATGACCCAAAGTGACCCCATAAATGACCCAGAGTGATGCCATAACTGACCCAAAGTGTTCCTATTTATTTATTTATGTGGTTTTATGGAAAAACCTTTAATGTCCTAGTATTCTAGGCTCATATATGAAGTTACATGGTTAAACTGTGTTCTGTGTGTGTTATGCACAAAAAAATGAAACAATATATTTTAAATTGATATTTTTTTTTATTACAATTCACTCTCGCTGCTCCTGGTTGGGAGCCG